>NC_135883.1:34290171-34595008 GCF_964194155.1 Cetorhinus maximus
CACAGCTACAATCTCCAAGTTACAAACATGATAATATGAACAGGTAAAAATATTCCCTGCAACAAATCTTGCCAATTTACTTTTAACATGAAACACTGAAGTTTATATGATTGCTGCTTTTTTTTGGGACCAGTAAAATGAAGTGGTCATGTGACCTTTCTGAAGTCTGCCTGACAGCAAGCCTGGGTGGTTGGATTGATGAAGAGTTTTAAAGAGGAGACCAAATTATTTTACTGGGAAGAAGGTGCAAGATGTTTACACTTGGAGATGACAGCAGCAGCCTGTGTGCTAACAGTGGAGAGACTGAGAGTCTCTAAAGTCCCAGAATGTCAGGTTGTAAACAGTTTTACTTTAAACTGTCCATTCACTTCCAAGATAAGTGTGTGTTGAAGTCCCAAGGATAGCCAGTAAGCATTTCTACCTGGATACAAGGTCCATGTAATTTACAATGCCAAGGAGAGGGAAAGGGCTTCTAAGGTCGCTGAAGACTCAGACACATTCAGTCTGCCAGGATTCAGAAGTGAGCTCACGCTCTGACTGGAAAGACAAAATTTGTGGGGAGTTAAAACGAGGCTGGAGGATTTGCCTAGCTTTAGCAAGGGGGAAAAGTCTCCAGTAAAACATGAAAAGATCGTTCTGGAGTTAAAGGTTTCCAGGCAGGGAAAGGACAACATTGGAAGTAAACCCTTGAAGCTAAAAATCATTTTGGACTGATTCTGGGAGAATTGAAAGTCTACTTAAAGGACAGTGTAAAGAATACTTGTGAAGGGTATTTTTTTCGGTTGTGTTAAATATAAAAAGGGCAAAGTTCTGTTCTCTGGTTTAAGGTATAGGTTGCCTACAAATATGTTTAGTCAATAGCATTTTGAGTCTGATATTATATTAAAAGTCTTAAAACGTGGCATCTTGTGTTAACCTTTCAGCTATTAACAGAAGTTTGAATATCTTTTTAAAAAGTTACTGGGCTTCTGTTACAATCCTCGTAGAGACCAAGTCTGCCTGTACAAAACACTGGTTACATCAGTCAGAATCGCATGTGCAGTTCGGACCACACTATTATAAATAAGATAAAAAAGAGAGCTTAGATTTACAAGGATGTCAGAGAAAAGAATGGATAAACCAAAACTATTTTTTTTAAAATTCAGGAACGGTTAACAACATAAATTATGAAGTTTTGACAGTCAATATCGAAAGACCATTGCCTCTGCTTGGTGAGTCAAGGGTATTAGCCATTAGCTCTGAAGAAGGTGTCATACAGACTCAAAACGTTAACTGTTTCTCTCTCCAGATGCTGCTAGGCCTGCTGAATTTTTGCAGCATTTTCTGTTTTTGCTTCATGTTTCCAACATCCGCAGTATTTTGCTTTTATCTTTGTATTAGCTATCAATTTAGACTTGTGCGCATTTTAAAATAATACAGGGCACTGGGATTATCGTTGGATCGCTCTGATTTACAATATGGCATAGACCTAATGCACGGAATGGCTCTGGATTAAAAAATGCCTCAAGGTAATTGCATAACATGAACTGCAAAGAACTTTTAATAATATTAAAACATTCTATTCTCTTTTCCGAGCACAAGAAATAGACGTCAAGATGATTTTATAGGAAACCCACCTTAGCAGCTGTAATGTTCAGCTCCCGTAACTGAGCCTTCAGGTCAGAGTTCATTTCAAGTTCCAGAAGAGCCTACAAGTCGAAGCAATTAACAGTCAAGAACCCATCTCATGCAGTTCTATAACAGAAATTTCTTATAACCACGCAGCCTTGCAGACCAAAAGGTGTCAACTGACCGACAACTTGGAGCAAAAAGACAGAGGAGAAATTTTGATAGAAGTGTACAAGATCGACAAGTTTAGATAAAGTAGACAGACAAGCTGTGCCCATTAGCTGATGGTACAAAGACTTGGGGACAGATTAAAATTTTAGGCAAAAGGTTCCAGGAGGATGTTGAGGAACATTTTTTTTTACACAAGTCACAATGGCTTGGAACTCTGTCTACGAGTGTGGTGAAAGTGGAGAAGATGAATAAGTTCAAAAGAAAATTAGATGTGCAATTGCTGGGCTATGGGGATTGAGGGGGGCAAAGGGCCTGACTGGATTGCTCTGCAGTGATGGGCCGAATAGCCTCCTTTTGTGCCGTTATGACTGTAAGCTCATATTTTAATAGCATTTGACCATCGACTCAATACAAAGGCTGAGCTAAGGACTTAAAACAGGAATTCCATTTTAGCATGCGTCAGAAGACTTTCAAGTCGAGAATCTTGCAAACGGTTCTGACTTACCTGGGAGATGCCAGACTCGAATTCGTCTGGCTTTTCGCCATTAGGCTTCACGATTTTGGCGCTGCTACTGAACATGGCCCGTCTCTGATCAGAAAGAGAAAACTAGCAATCAGCCACTGTTTTTAAAGACACCGCGCCTGTAAATAAGCAAGAGAACACCCGCATGTCGGCAGCGGGCGTCAGCCTGGGGCGGTTCAGTCGGCTTTAACGCAGGTACCGATCCGGGGGAGGCGCAGATGGGCCGCTAAACACATTGGCAGCCCATGCAGAAAGACTACTTTACAACCCCGGGGCAGGGGGGAATGAAGGTTGATGCGGCCACGGCCTATGCAGAATGGAACGCTGCCCGGGGCTGGGATCGCGAGCCCGGCTAGCAGGGGGTGCGGCGGGAAAGAGTTGGGGACTGTACGGCTTTCCCCCGGGTGAGCAGGATGGAACGCAGCCCGGGACCCCTATCGCGAGCCCGAGACTCCGATCGCGAGCCCGGCAGCACCCCACCCCCCAACTACTCCCGGCCCCAAGCGCATGGCCCAGTTCCACTCCAGGCCGCCGCGCGCAGACTCAGTCCGGTCCGCCATTCCCCCACCTGACATGTAATAAAACCCCCGGACCCCCGCTCTCACAGCAGCCATCCGCCCGCGCGAGTGCCCGAATCGGAGCCATCTCTTCCCCACCGCCCGCTCCCCGACGTTCGTCCGTCCATTTCGGGCAGATTGGCACCGTAATTTGAGGGAAATGTGCGGAGCCCGGAGAAACCCTCACCGACCTGAATGAAGAGCGGCCGAGAAAAGAGGGGGAACTATCGCGAGATTTTGTTTTTTTTCATGAAAAGCCCCGCCTCCTCCTGAAGCGAGGGATGATGGGAGTCGGTGGCGGTACCATAGAAACGGGTTGGTCTCTGCTGTCCTCAATCAGCAACAAGACAGTGTGGAAAAGAAAGGATAAAAGCAAAAAAAACTGCGGATGCTGGAAATCCAAAACAAAAATAAAAATACCTGGAAAAACTCAGCAGGTTTGACAGCTTCTGCAGAGAGGAACACAGTTAACGTTTCGAGTCCGTATGACTCTTCGACAGAACTAAGGAAAAATAGAAGAGAGGTGAAATATAAGCTGGTTTAAGGGGGTTGGGACAAGTAGAGCTGGATAGAGGGCCAGTGATAGGTGGAGATAACCAAAAGATGTCATAGACAAAAGGACAAAGAGGTGTTGACGGTGGTGATATTAGTTAAGAGAATGAAGAATTCTACTTCTAAGTTCACAATTACTATCCCACCTTTAGGCTCTTTCTGCCTCCATGGATAACTACAATTGTACAGGGGTTTTGTGAGGGCACAGCCTTTTAATTTATTCTTTCATGGGATGTGGGCGTCACTGGTTACACTACGAGAAGGTGGTGGTGGTGAGCTTCCTTCTTGAACCGCTGTAGTCCATGTGGTGTAGGTGCACCCAGGGAGGGAGTTCTAGGATTTTGATCCAGTGACAGTGAAGGAACGGCGATATATTTCCAAGTCAGGATGGTGAGTGACTTGGAGGGAACTTCCAGGTGGTGGTGTTCCCGCCTAACTGCTGCCCTTGTCCTTCTCGACGGTAGCAGTCGTGGGTTTGTAAGGTGCTGTTTGAGGAGCCTCGGTGAGTTGCAGCAGTGCATCTTGTAGATGGTACACACTGCTGCCACTGTGTGTCAGTGGTGGTGGGAGTGAATGTTTGTGGATGGGGTGCCAATCAAGTAGGCTGTTTCACCATCAAATGTCACCGCAATATGGCATATCCAGGAGTAGAAACGTTTAAAGATGCCACTGGCATTGGGCATTGACCTATCCCCATCAGTATATATTGCTCCCAGCTTGAGCAATGGATCCCAAACTGTAATAAGATTAGTGCAACAAACTTTGTGAGTGCCTCCTACTCAGGTATAATGTGAGTATGAATACCACAACCTTCTCTCTTCCATAATGAAAAGAACAGGGGATAAAAGCAATGAGAGAGAAAGTGAGTGAAAACAAGATAATATTTCAGTTTGTTTTTTTTATTCATTCATGGGATGTGGGTGTCACTGGCTAGGCCAGCGTTTATTGCCCATCCCTAATTGCCCTTGAGAAGGTGGTGGTGAGTTGCCTTGAACCACTGCAGTCCATGTGGTGCAGGTACAACCACCAGTGCTGTCAGGGAGGGAGTTCCAGGATTTTGACTCAGTGACAGTGAAGGAATGGGGATATAATTCCAAGACAGGGTGGTGTGTGGCTTGGAGGGGAACTTGCAGGCCGTAGTGCTCCCATGCATTTACTGTCCTTGTCTTTCTAGGTGGTACAGCTCGCTGTCAAAGAAGCCTTGGTGAGTTGCTGCAATGCAACTTGTAGATGGTACACACTGCTACCACTGTCCATCAGGAGTGGAAGGAGTGAATGTTTAAGATACTGTGTGAAGTTTTGGTCCCCATATTTAAGGAAGCATATACTTGCATTGGAGGCAGTACAGCAAAGGTTCACTAGATTGTTCCCAGGATTGAAGGGATTGACATATGAGGAGAGATTGAGTGGACTAGGCCTATATTCCATGGAGTATAGAAAAAATAGAGGTGCTCTCATTGAAACATATAAAAATTCTGAAGGGGCTTTATAAGGTAGACACTGAGAGGTTGTTTCTCCCGGCTGGGAAATCTAGAACATGGGAGTCACAGTCACAGAATAGGGAGTCGATCATTTAGAACTGAGAGGAGGAGAAATTTCTTCACTCAAAGGGTTATCAATCCTTGGGACTTCTCTACCTCAGACAGTTGTGAATACTTAGTTGTTGGGTATGTTCAAGACAGAGGTCAATAGATTTATTTAGGAATTAAGGGATACAGGGATAGCACAGGAATGTGGAGTTGAGGTAGAAGATCAGCCATGAATTGTTGAATGGCAGAGCAGACTCAAATAGCCATATTTCAAATTTCCAGCATCTGTAGTACTTAGCTTTTGGCCACCTTTTTATCCCCCCGCTCCACCATTACCAACATACACATATCTTCCTCAACTGTTTCTCTCTCTTCAAGAATATCCAGGGCCTCCTTCAAGTGACTATTCTCCACATGCAGCAAGTCTGAAAAGATGCAGCTAGTACCTATGTGCTAACCTGGAATACTAGTTAAAAAAAAGCTTACTAGTGACCTATAGAAATCTGGCAGCAGCAAAAATCTGATTGCTCAAAATGATTCACAACTCTGGGCTTATGACATAGTGACAGCAACTTCAGTGGGGAGATCGTAAACAAAAACTGAAAACACTGGAGACATTCAGCATGTTTGGCAACCTTTGCCAAGAAAAGATGTCAGTTGACTTTTCAGGTGTAAACCCTTTAGGACTGAAAAGATATTACAGATGAACTGTATTTAAAAAGCTGTCAATATTAAATACTGCTTAGATGGGGAACTCTTTAACCTCAGCCGCCTCCATGCCAAAATTGACCATCATAGACATACGTAATCTACAGTTTGCAGACGACTGCAGTGTTGTTGCCCACTCTGTACCAGATTTGCAAGCCACTCTCAATCTCTTATAGGAACATAGGACTTCGGAGCAGGAGTAGACCATTCAGCCCTTTGAGCCTGCTCCACCATTCAATAAGATCATGGCTGATCTGGTTGTGTTCTCAACTCCACTTTGCCATCTGCCCCCCATAACATTTGACTCCCTTGTCCGTCAAAAATCTGTCTAACTCTGCCTTGAATAAATTCAATGACCCATCCTCCACTGCTTTCTGGGGAAGAGAATTCCACAGACTAACGACCCGTTGAGAGAAAGAATTTCTCCTCATCTCCGTCTTAGACTCTGGAATGGTGATTGAGGTGGGGGTTATGCACATACCATTTATTGTTGAGCCTTGAAGGTAGTGGCAAAGCTGAGCTTCTTGACATATGGTGGTTTCTATGTTTGTCAAGCTTTGTTAGTCGGGAGAGTGGAACCACACTGGAAAGCAGCATATGGTGTTCACCCCCAGAAACTGTTGTCTCAGTAGTGTCTGCAGCTGAAGCAATCCATATTTTGTAAGTGAACAGATAGAGTTCTTAGCCAGGCCTTGTCAGGATTGGAGCGTGTGTGACTGAGTCATGTGCGACCTCCTTCCAAGTCAAAAGTATGTTGTTTTGATGAGACCATGGATGTGGCTTGCTCATGCCAAGGGCCTGAAGTCTTTTCCGTTATAGGTGCCGGGCATCGTGAGCCTGTAGGTTGGTCTGAAGGGAGTGTGCCAGATGTGGTGGCATGCCCACAGCAACATTTCTTGAGGTGGAAATCAAGAGATCCTGCAGGGCCTTCACTCTGGCTGAAATCAAGATGCAGTGAGGATCTCATGGGCCTGTCTGAGGATGAATCCAGCTCCTCCATCTTGCCAGCTGGCAATTCCTCATCTCTTTGCTGTGCTAGGTTATGTAGAACCACAACGATCCAAGATACCCTCTCTTACTACAGTGCTCTGCCTGAGCAGTCTGGGCAGCAAAACCTCATCTTCAGTAATCCAATAGTCTGTTATATTGTTGACCCTTTTGAGGTATGGAGGCATTGTACCTCTTTGCTGGGCTTTGTGGATTCTGTACAGCTGTCATGAGCCAGGTCTTCCAGGATATCACCTGTCACCGAGGAACCAGCCCTGAGGTTGCGCAGGGGGAGCAAACACTTGACAGTGACTGAGAATGTACTGAGAGCTCCCTGGGAAGCAAGCACACACCTGCAGGATTTATTTTCAGTTGTCACAAACCAGCTGTACATTGATGGAATGAAATCCCTTTCAATTTACGAATGCTGCTGGCTGTTTCCAGGGAGCTCTCAGCGCCACATGTGTGAAATCAATTGCTCCTTGTACTTGTGGAAATCCAGCTATGGAGCCAAATCCAACAGCTCTGGCTGCCTGGCTCTCAGGGTCTGAGGTGAATCACACACAATCATCAGCCCATTGGTCCCATAATCACGGCATTGCTGAACTCCCTTGTGCATCTGCGTGTGGCTGACTGGGAGATGCCACACATATCCCCCGTGGAGCCCTGGAATGACCAGGTGGCATAGAAATTCAAGACAGTGGTGACTTTTAAGGCTACCGTCAAAGCATTGTCTCCTATTCCACGGGGTTGTAGGTCTTCTTGCAGGAGCCAGCATAGATTAGTGACTGACTGCCATGACATCCTCAGTCTTTGATATTGGCTTGCTGACGTGCAGATAGTTACTCCGTGTGTGATACATTCAGTTACGCATCATTGCTCAGCAGTGCACTGGCCCCTCATAGCCAACATCTTGAGCTGTCTGACCATCTGCTGCTGCCCTTTCCTTTCCTTCCGGACATTGCTGTGACTGGCCCTTGCCATCCTTTGCCAGGTGACCATCCTGTCTGCCTGAAGTGCACTGAGGAAAGAAGACAGGCAAAGATCTGGTCAGCACAGCCTATATGGCCCTCCTTCCTGACCTAATGACTGTGGACCAATGGGGAGCCCACTGCTATACATCGACCACACCCTGGTCTCCACCCACCCCACCATAACCAGCTCCCTCCTCGACCGTGGACACCTCTCTGACACTGAAGCTGCAAGCCATCACCCTGCACCCTCCCTCAGTCACCTTTGACCTTCCCTTCACCACCCTTGACCCTCTCTCCACCACCCTAGCCCTGTCTTCTGTGACCCTCGAGCCACCCATCATCACCCTTGGTCAATTGTCAACCTATAGCTGCACCCATCACCATCAAGCTGCACCCTGGTACCCTGGAGCTGCCCCCACCCCCCTGTCACCTTTTGACTTGCCAGCCATCATCCACAACCCTCCCTCTGTCACCTTTAACCTGGCCTCATTATCCTCAACTCTCCTAACTTCACCAATGACCTGCCCTCAATCACCTTTGCTTTCCCCTCTATCATGATTGAGCTACCTTCGGTAAAGACTGACCTTTTCTGCGTCATCCAGCTCCCTCCCTCTGTCCCCTAAGACCCTTCCAACCTCCCTCCCATGGGCATCCATGCCGAAACCTCCCTAGACAGCCACCATCAAGCTCAATGCAACATCTCAGCCTCCTCTCCCCTGATCCAACAATGTTCCCCATACAAGAAGCTCTTACTCCCTCAGATTCACCAGTAAGACTACCTTGCCTGCTGCATGCCACCCGGAGGAAACGGTTCCTACAGAATGGCGACAGGGGGTGAAGGGAAGATGTGTTTCGTGGTGGCATCATGCTGGAGTTGGCAGAAGTGACAGAGGATGATCCTTTGAATGCGGAGGCTGATGGGGTGAAAAGTGAAGACAAGGGGGACCTTATCATGGTTCTGGGAGAGAAAGGAAGATGTGAGGGCAGAGGCGCAAGAGATGGGTCAGACACGGTTGAGGGACCTGTCAACCACAGAGGGTGGGAAACCTCGATTAAGGAAGAAGGAAGACATGTCAGAAACGCCGTTTTGGAAAGTGGCATCATAGGAACAGATGCGACGGAGGCGAAGGCACTGAGAGAATGGGATGGAGTCCTTACAGGAAGCAGCATGTGAGGAGCTGTCATGTCTTCCTTCTTCCTTAACCGAGGTTTCCCACCCACTGTAGTTGACAGGGCCCTCAACCCTGTCCAACCTATCTGCCGCACCTCTGCCCTCACACCTTCCTCTCCCTCCCAGAACCATGATAGGATCCCCCTTGTCCTCACTTTTCACCCCACCAGCCTCCGCATTCAAAGGATCATCCTCCGCCAACTCCAGCATGATGCCACCACCAAACACATCATCCCTTCATCCCCCGGCCCCCTGTCGGCATTCTGTAGGGACTTTCCCCTTGCAACACTTGCCCCTTTACTTCCTCCCTCCTCACCATCCAAGGGCCCAAACACTCCTTTCAGGCGAAGCAGCACTTCAGTTGCACCTCCTTCAATTTGGTCTACTGCATTCGCTACTCCCAATGCAGTCTCCTCTACATTGGAGGGACCAAACGCAGACTGGGTGACCGTTTTGTGGAATGCCTTAGGTCCGTCCACAAGCATGACCCAGACCTTCCTGCCGTTTGCCATTTCAACACCCCATCCTGCTCTCAAGCCCACATGTCTGTCCTTGGCCTGCTGCATTGTTCCAGTGAAGCCCAACGCAAACTGCAGGAACAGCAACTCATCTTCCGATTAGGCACTTTACAGCCTTCCAGACTTAACATTGAGTTCAGCAACTTCAGACCATGAACTCTCTCCTCCATCCTCACCCCACTTTTTATCTCCTTTTTCAATATTCATTTTCATTTCTAAATTTTAATTTTTTAATTTTAATTTTTTATCCATTTATTTTTATTTTCATTGTTATTCATTGTTTTATCCCTACCTTTTATCCTATTTTCAATCTTTTTTCCCACCACCGTCCCTGCCCCCCACCCTACTCCCACAAGGGCCATGTGTCACTTGTTCATGTTGTTCCTTCCAGAGTACATACCTTTGTCCTGCTATTATCACATTCTGCATTCTGACCTTAATGCCACCATCAGCACCTCCTTTAGCCAGTACCACTATCATTGACACCCATTTGTCCTTTTGTCTATGACATCAATGGCAATGTCCCCTTTGCCTCCATATATCACTAGCCTTCTATCCAGCTTCACCTGCTCCACCCCTCCTTAAACAGTATAAATTTCATTACATTTTTACTTCTCTTTAGCTCGGAAGAAGAGTCATAAGGACTCGAAACGTTAACTCTGTTTATTTTTCTCTCCACAGATGCTGTTAGACCTGCTGAGTTTTTTCCACCATTTTCTGTTTTTGTTTCAGATTTCCAGCATCCACGGTATTTTACTTTCAGATACCTAAAAACTGATATTGATTGCACTTCTGTACAACTTGGGATGTCAGCGGCCATTGATAGTGAGTCTTTTTTTTTTATTCCTTTGCAGCTTTGAACATGGTCGTCCACACCTTCCTTCTGGCTTGCTTTTCCTCCATTGTCCAGTTCAGTGATACTACCCTCGTCCGGTTCTATTCTTACCTATCCATTGTCAGAGGACCTTCAGGAATGGCTTCTTTCTCGTCCTTGTATTGTTAACTCTGATTCCCCAAGCATTTTCCTTTGGTTCCCTTTTCTTCTTCATCTACATGTTGCCCCTTGGTGACATCGTCTGTAGATGTGGAGTCAGTTTTCCCATGTATGCTGATGACATCCAACCCTAATTGTTTACCATCTCTCTTGACTCCTCCATTGCCTCTGTGCTATTAGACTGCTTCTGTAACCTCCAATGTGAGATATGTCATAATTCATACGAACATAAGAATTAGTAGCAAGGGTAAGCCACTCGGCCCCTCGAGCCTGCTCCGCGACTCAATAAGATTATGGCTGATCTGATTGTAACCTCACTTTCACATTCCTGCCAACCCCCAATAACCTTTCAACCCCTTAATTTCCCTGCGATTAAACTTTTAGAAGACCAAAGCCTATGATTTTTTGCCTTTGATTACATCTCCCTCCCAAGTTACTGTTTCAAGCTGAACCAGATTTTTGCAGCTTTGGCATGGTAGTCAACCCAAGCCAATCCGTGTAGTGAAAGTACTCCCACAGTGGAGTTAGGTAGGCAGTTCCAAGATTTTGACTCCGTGACGATGAAGGAATGATGGTGTACTTGCAAGTCAGAATGGTGTGTAACCATGAGGAAAACCTGGAGATAAAGGTGTTTTTGTCTACCTGCTACCCTTGTCCTTCTAGTTGGTAGAGATCACAGGTTTGTGACATTCTGTCAGAGAAGCTTTGGCAATTTGCTGTCTATTTCTACTTCCATAACATTGCCTGACCCAAACCACACATCTGCTGTTGAAACTCTCAGCCATGCCCTTATCACTTCTAGGCTTGACTACTTTTTAAAATAAAATACTGCAGATACTGGAAATCTGAAATAAAAACAGAAAATGCTGGAAAAACTCAGCAGGCCTCAGCATCTGTGGAGAGAGAAACAGAGTTAACATTTCGAGTATGTATGACTCTTCAGAGCTCTGAAAATGAGTCATACAGACTCAAAACGTTGAGTCTCTTTCTCTCTCCACAGATGCTGTCAGACCTGCTGAGTTTTTCCAGCGTTTTTTTGTTTTTATTCCAATGTTCTCCGGGACAGCCTGCCTTCCTCCATAAATTTCAGCTTATCCAAAACTTTGTTCTCCATAGCCTATCCAGTGCTAAATCCCACAAACCCTTTTACTCCAACCTGCATTGGCTTTTAATGGTCTCTTAATGCCTCACGTTTAAAATTCTTATTTTTATGTTCAAATCACCTCATAACCTTGTTGCTCCTTATTTCAGTAACATTCTCCAGCCCTACAAACTCCATCCAAACTGTCTGTAACTATAATTCCAGTCTCTTGTACAACACTACCCCCCCACTTTCACCTCACTATTGGCAGCCCTGCTTTCAGCTGTTAAGACCCTATGCTTTGGAAATCCCTCCCTTAACCTCTCTGCTTCTATCCCTCCCTCCTGTCCTTTAAGATTGTATTTAAACCCCATCTCTTTGACCAAGCTGGTGGTCTCCCTTGTAATAGCTTCTTCTTTGCTCAGCATCATATTTTTGATTAGGCTTCAGGAGGTATTTTGGAACATTCGCATAATACAGACGCCGTATAGATCAAGCTGTTGTTTGCGAAATTTTCCATGTTTTGTAGGTTGACCTGTAATGATGATGGGGGTTGATGGATAAATATTGCACGCACAGACATTTTGAATTAAAGCTTGAGTCATTTTGTAGTATCCTACGAGTTGCTGTACAAATAGGCTATAAGTGATCCTTTATTATGAGCACAGTAACAATTTCTACCAGGGCCACAATCAGCGAAATGTGGCATTCTCCATTGTCATAAAGAGGGGTGGACTTTCCAGGAAATGAGTCACTCTTCAACTGAGTGGTTTAATTTTAAATGATTACTTTCCAGTTGGCTTTCATTGACTTGATCCCAACTGCCTTGATTCAAAGCCGCGCACAAATTTGTCCCGCTCAGCCGTTACTGCCTAAATTTAGACTAATTTAAAGTAACTACAGCAGCAGCAGAAGAAGTACAACAGGGTAGGGTGGGTGACTGTTGGTCAGTGCAAGTATAGGTGATTAACACTGGATGATGTCACTATGTGTGCCTAAATCTGGGCACAGACCGATGTGAAAACAACCAAACGGGTGCAAACAGTGGAAAGTCCTGAGATGTGGCCAACTGTGTAGATGGTTGGGGTGGGAGGGGCTGCTTTGTGTGAATGGGCTTTGAACCAGCGTAAAATATTTTGGATACACTGTCCTGGGGGCGACCTAGAAAACTGAAATAAAAGCAGAAAATGTTGGTAATCCTCAGCAGCTTTGGCATCATCGGATACAACTGAATTACGTTTAAAATTCCACAATCTTTAAAACTATTAGATTCGATTGCACCCCAGGTCACGCTGATACCAGGCAGTTATCGCAGGCAACCCAAGTTTATGAGCGCAAAGCCGAAGTGGAGAGAGAAAAAAAAACAAGCGCTGCGTTTCCTCCTCCACGCCTCCGGGTGTCACTATGGGACGGGATGGGTCTCAAGTCTGGAAGCGTCGGTTGAAAAACAAATGGGAGCTTACTGGGCGGGGAAGGTGTCTGACGTCATCTGATTGGCATTGTCCATACAGCAACAGGTGGGTCCCATTGACCTGCACCCCCCACCCCCCCCCCCTTCCTCTTCTCGGTTAGACGCGTTCCTCCCCCCAGCCAATCAGGAGGCGCGGTCTCAACAAACGGTTGGGGCCTGGATCGTTAGCGGATGTGGAGGTTGAGCGGGCTGATTATGACTCTCGGCATGAAGAAAAGGTTTTATTATGCGGTGAGGGCTGGCAGGAAGCCCGGAGTGTACGCAAACTGGTGAGTGAAGGTCTGCCTGCCTGTTGGACCCTTGGTCCTGAGCTGTCCTTCCGCCGGGGATTACGGGGGTCACAGAAGGAGACCATTCGGCCCTGAAAACCCCTCCAGCCTGATCCCACTTTGCAGCTCGGGGTCCCTCGCCCCTCGATGGCTCTCAAACCCTTTTCGCCCGTAAGGTGCTGCACGTAAGGCGGTTAAAAGATCCCCCCCGCCCCCCTGCCGGTCCCAATGCCACCAGCTTTCACTTGCCACTGCAAAATGACTTCATTAGAGTTAGTGGGGAGGATGGCGCTGCTTTCGCTGAGACTCCAGTGAGAAACTGGAGGGCTTCAGTCTCAGGTTCGGGTTCCACGCTCAACCAGTTTCTCTCTGTTTTTGTTTTCAGCCCCACAAGTGTTGAACATCTGATTTTGCAGCTTGTTGTTGTTGTTGTTGTTGTAGGCCGCTTCAGAGCTACTTTGGCCAGTTCAGGGTACTTGGTCTGTACGTGGAGCCAAAAGTTTGGCGAAGTTTTCTTGCTGAATGCCAGCTTCAGTGACTTGGGTTTTGACCCAGCCCAGGGATCAGCTGGAGGACGCCCCCCCCCCCCCCATATCACCTCTTATGGACCAATAGTGTTCTAGGGTCCAATCTTTGAGAACCGCTGGTTTCTAGCGCTTTCAGTGTATATCCAAGTGTTTTTTTTAAATATGAAGGTTTCTCTCTACCACCCTTTCAGTGAGTTCCAGACCTCCTCCACCCGCTGGGTGAAAAAAATACTCAACGCTCCTCTAATCCTTCTGCCAATTACTTTAAATCTATGCCCTGTGGTTATTGATCTCTTTGCTAAGGGAAATAGGTCTTTCCTATCCACTCTATCTAGTAGGCCCCTCATAAGTTAAATCCCCTATCAGCTTCCTCTGTTCCCAAGAAAACAACCTCCGCTTTATCCAGTCTTCATAGCTAAAATTCTCCATTCCTGCAATGCCCTTATATATCTCCTCTGTACCCTGTCCCACGAGTCTCCACTGAGTTGACCTCTGCCCCTCGATTATAGATTGATTCCTGGTTGCTTTGTTTTCATTGGCTGTCATTTAATGCCCGTTCAAATTGTGCTAGATACATGACTGACTTGTATGGCTACAGTATTGTGTGTCAACCCTGTAATAGTGGCAGCCTGAATACTTACTAAAGACATTAGTGAACCCAGTTGGATTTTAACAAAAATCTGGCAGCTTCATGGTTACAATTCATACAGGCTTTGTATTTCAGGTTCTCGAATTGTCATAGTAGGATTTGAACTTGAATTCTCTGGATTATTAGTCAAAACCAATGCAAACCAACCCTGTCATGGCCATACAGCCATTTATGCTGGAAATTTTTGTGATATCAGGTGAGAAGAGCGATTGGCTCTGCTCGAGTCCCTGCTGTACATCAGTTTAATGACTACTGCATGTAAAATGGCCTCTTGGATGAAGTTATGGAGGGCATCTGAGGAAAGAGTCACCAGCATTATTTGGTTTCTTTGGGAGACGGGAAGACTTTTTTTTAAAGAGGCTTAATATTGTTGCTCGTCAATGTTTTTAACATGAGTTTGCAATACATATAGATAAAAGCAAAATACTGCAGATGCTGGAAATCTGAAACAAAAATAAAAATAGCTGGAAAAACTCAGCAGGTCTGACAGTATCTGCAGAGAGGAATACAGTTAACGTTTCAAGTCCGTATGACTCTTCATCAGAACTAAGGAAAAACAGAAATGAGGTGAAATATAAGCTGGTTAAGGGAGGTGGGACAGGTCGAGCTGGATAGAGGGCCAGTGATAGGTGGAGGCAAAGAAGAGATTGCCAAAGATGTCATAGACAAAAGGACAAAGGGGTGTTGACGATGGTGATATTAGCTAAGGAATGTGCTAACGGATATATTAAGGGTAGAAAGCAGGATGAGCAAGTGACAGCCCGGGTGGGTGGGGGGAAGGGATCGAAATAGGCTAAAAGGTGGAGATGAAACAATGGATGGAAATACATTTTAAAATAATGGAAATGGGTGGGAAAATAAAAATATTAAAAAAGATAAATTAATGGAAAAAGTGGGATCGGAAAGGTGGTGGGGATGGAGGAGAGTGTTCATGATCTGAAGTTGTTGAACTCAACGTTAAGTCCGGCAGGCTGTAAAGTGCCTAGTCGGAAGATGAGGTGCTGTTCCTCCAGTTTGCGTTGAGCTTCACTGGAACGTTGCTGCAGGTCAAGGACGGACATGTGGGCAAGAGAGCAGGGTGGTGTGTTGAAATGGCAAGCGACAGGGAGGTCTGGGTCATGCTTGTGGACAGGCCAAAGGTGTTCTGCAAAGCGGTCACCCAGTTTGCGTTTGATCTCTCCAACGTAGAGGAAACTGTATTGGGAGCAGCGAATGCAGTAGACTAAATTGAGGGAAGTGCAAGTGAAATGCTGCTTCACTTGAAAGGAGTGTTTGGGCCCTTGGACGGTGAGGAGGGGGTAGGTAAAGGGGCAGGTGTTGCACCTTCTGCAGTTGCATGGGAAGGTGCTGTGGGAGGGGGTTGAGGTGTAGGGGGTGATGGAGGAGTGGACCAGGGTGACCCGGAGGGAATGATCCCTGCGGAATGCCGCCGGAGGGGTGAGGGAAGATGTGTTTGATGGTAGCATCATGCTGGAGTTGGCGGAAATGGCGGAGGATGATCCTTTGAATACGGAGGCTGGCGGGGCGATAAGTGAAGACAAGGGGGACCCTATCATGGCTCTGAGGGAGAGGAAGGTGTGAGGGCGGATGCGCGGGAGATGGGCCGGACACAGTTGAGGGCCCTGTCAACCACCGTGGGTGGAAAACCTCGGTTAAGGAAGAAGGAAGACATGTCAGAGGAACTGTTTTTGAAAGTGGCATCATCTGAACAGATGCGACGGAGGTGAAGGGACTGACAGAATGGGATGGAGTCCTTACAGGAAGCGGGGTGTGAGGAGCTGTAGTTAAGGTAGCTGTGGGAGTCGGTAGGCTTTTAATGAATGTTGGTGGACAGTCTATCACCAGAAATTGAGACAGAGAGGTCAAGGAAGGGAAGGGGAGTGTCAGTGATGGACCATGTGAAAATGATGGAGGGGTGGAAATTGGAAGCAAAATTAATAAATTTTTCCAGGTCCAGACGAGAGCATGAAGCGGCACCGAAACAGTCATCGATGTACCGGAGAAAGAGTTGTGGAAGGGGGCCTAAGCAGGACTGGAACAAGGAATGTTCCACATATTTTTGCAATACATATACTTGGTTACTATCACCATCAGCTGTCCCTCGATTTGAGGGTGATGCCTTCTCAAGATTACAAGTTTCCGTTATGGGTCTTTATGTGGCTGAACAGACTGATTCTTGATCCAGAGATCTTTGGCCACATGGGCCAAGATGTTCCATGAGGTAGTGGGATCTGAAGTGCAGGATTTGCTTTTTCTCTCCTCCCTTGCTGCCATTCTGCCTCATCATTAAGACATTGTAACTCAAAACATGATGCAGCTTGATGGACAAGTTGTCCCAATTTTAAATGATAGGTAGTAGCAAGCTCCTCCCAGTCATTAATGTCAATGTTGTCATGCTTCAAGGAGAGCTTCAGAATGTCTTTGAAGCGTTTTCTTTGTCTTCCCTGGGATGTTGGCCATTTGACAATTGTAAAAAACAAGTTGGGGAGCGAGATGCTTTTCGGCATCAGACACAGTGTCCAGTCCGTCAAAGTTGATTTTGTGGGAGTTTTGCTTGAATGCTTTTGGAGGTGGCTTCAAGAAGAACACTAACGTTCGTTCAGTCCTTGCATTGAATCCAGATGATGTGGTGGAGGCATTGCTGATGGAATTTCTCTAGAGCTCTTGGGTGTTGCTGATAGTGTCTGGGTCTCACTACAGTACAGGAGTGTGGTGACAACAACTCAACTTTTGTTGACTTGTGGAGCTCTTTTTTGTCAAACACTCGCTGCTGTAGTTTGTGGAAGGCTGAGCCAGCACAGCTGATCTGCTGTTGGATCTCCTCGTCAATGGTGGCTGCTAAGGTATGGAAAGTGCTCTACATATTCCAGAGTGTCCCCTTCAACATATTTAAGAGGTGAAATATTTAGCTGACCAGGTCTAGGGTTGGTTGATTGTTTTGTTTTAGCAACATTCAAGGACAGATTGAGTTTCTTGTGTGCAGAATTGAAGAGATCAAGGGTGGCTTACAGGTCTGGTGCAGAGTGGGCAACAACGCTGCAGTCATCTGCAAACTAGATCATTTATGTCTATGGTGGTCAGTTTAGTTTGGCACGGAGGCGATTGAGGTTAGAATTTTCCATCTTGGTGGTGTTTAATACTCTCTTCAGAGGACGGTTGATCTTTGAGACGAATAGCCACTGTCTGGCTATTCATCAGACAGTGGCTATTTAAGTGTGGTCTTCAGATGGGATGGGTTAGAACAGGGTGGGGAACCCCTGGTCCGTTGCAATTTTTCAACTAGCCATTAGGGAGATTTCAAAATCCAGCTCCCCGCCCCACCCAACCACCACCACCGTATGCTGCACTCTGGGCTAGCAACCGCCATGTTCTGTTGCCTGAGTGTTGGACGCAGTCACCAGAGGCCCAGGCTGTGGGGAGAGTGAGGCCAGAGACCCAGGAGCGCAGGGGAGGGACAGGAAACTGCCGGCTGCCAATCGGGTGGTGGTGTGAGTAACCTAGGGCGAGGGTGGCTCATCTCATCTCTCTTTCCCCCCCCAAGCTCATTGATGCCGCTGCAGACTGAGGAAGAGGTGCAGGCCCAGATGCAGCCTCGGATCAGTTGGCCAGAGCCTTGGGTCGCCCTGGGGGTGAGAGTGGCAAGGAGATGGATGGACGGAGAGAGAGAGAGAGAGACACATGGCCTAAGTGGGAAAGAAGGGAGAGAGAGAAAGAATGAGAAAGGAAATCGAGCAAAATGTTAAGCTGAATTTCAGGAGTGCGTGATTGAGACACAAGCTGCCCTGCTCATTAAGGAAAAACAAGCTTAGCCATCGCAATAAGCAGTGCATGAGTTGAACATTTCTGTATTCTCTCTTTGAAAAAAAAATAATTTGGTTTTTGTGTGTGTGTGACTGATTTTGGCTGAGTGGCCCTTGATAAGGTAAAGGTTCCTCACCCCTGGGTTCGAAGATGGAAGACAGTTTGACGAAGTGTGCAGATATAATTCAATCTTTGTTTAACATTTTGTTACGATCCCCTCAGACCAATAACTTTTAAAAAGAAATTCCAACTCCTGGTTAAAAGCTCAAGGATGTCACAAGATTTCATGTTTTAAGGCTTTTACTGTAATAAACTTATTGGGTTTTATCAAAATAGCATAAAAGCAAACTAGGAGCAACATGAAATAATCAAAATTCGTGTAGGCAATTTATACTTTAAGCTACCAAGCAGAACTTTCCCCTTTTACTTTTAACACAACCAAAATCACCACTTGACAATTTATACTTTACACTGTCCGTTGGGTAGAGATTTAATTCTCCCAAACCCAGTCCAAATGATGCTTGCTTGTGAGAGTTTACTTCCGTCCTTTTCCTTTCCCAACCTGGTAACTTTTTAACCCCAGAATTTGTTACACAGAGGGTTTTCGTTGGCGTTTCTTCCTCGAGTTCAAATTAGGTGAATTTTCTAACCTTGTAGCAAACTTGTCTTTTCAATCCAATCACACACACTCACCTGCATTCCTGTGTGGTGAATCATAAAGACTTTGTGTCTCTAGCTGTTTTTTCTCTCTTTCTCTCGCCCGGATCCTGTCAGACTGGCTTGTTTGATGGTTTCAGTAATATTTTAGAAAACAATTGAAAGATAGAGTTGCAGGCTTTCCTAAGGTTCTTATTCCCACCCCCCTGCCTCAAAACATAAATCATATGGGCTTTGTATCCAAGTAGTAATGCTAATTGGCTGTTGTCTAGACCTCAACTTTATTCTATCTTGGAAGTAAATGGACAGTTTAAAGTATAACTGCTTACAATCTGACACACTCAACTTCCTGGGACTTTGGAGACTAGTAGTCTAACCACTGTAAACATGGATATTGCTGCCATTGTCTCCCAGTGTGAAAACCTTACATGTTCTTTCCAGCGAAATCTCTTAACAGCCACATCACCCAGGCCTGTTGTCAGGCACACTGCAGAACAGGTCACATGACCCTTCATTTTACCCCAAATTAAAGAGAGTCCCAAAACACTCTTTCAAATCTCATACTTATAACAATTTCCACTTGCCATGCTGCAATTACATCCTCCTGTCACTGGCTGCAGTGTAGCACCTACCCTCTCAGGATTGTGTAATTACTGCATATAAAGTTTACATAGGCAATTTCCATTATACAGGTGGCCATAAAATTAGCAAAGGCAGGAAAAAGGTTGACAGTGTGTGCAGAAGTGAATACATTTTTCAGTCTATTAGGACATTTATTTTATATAAATTTATATTTATATACATTATATTTCAGCATATTGTATATGGGTGTAGTTTGTGGATTGTAGTGTAAAATCTGAGCTATAAGGAAGAAGGTCCATCGTAACTTTGATGTGGGTTGATATTCAAAATCCCAGAGGTGAGTGGATTGCTTTCTAATCCACTGCATTATCCAGCCCAGTGTGTTTTTATTGTTGCCTTAGTTTTATGCCAGATTTTTAACCATCAATTAATTTTATAAAACAACAGTAAAGAATTGGGACATTGTTTCTCTCATGGTGCACTTTTTCCCTCTTAGGGATGAATGTAAAGAACAAGTTGACAAATTTCCTTGTGCCAGTTTCAAGAAGTTTGCTACTGAAGAAGATGCATGGTCTTTTGTAGGTACTGTGCCTTCAAATTCACAAGCTGCCTCAACAGGTAAAGAATATTTATATATTTGAACATAAAACAAAAAGTATGGCGGGCGAACCTTCAGCATAAGTAATATTAAATATTGCTGAAAAAGGTTGGAAACCTACATCAATCTTTCTTTGGATAAAGCATGGAGACTTAAATTTAAAATAACTAAAGTATGTAGAAGAGGAGAGGCTTTGAAGGGGGAAAAGTTGTAATGTAGTGAGGAACTGGGATGAATAATGAGATACTTAACTTTTCACTGTTCTGTGATCTCTATTTAACTAAGCAACGTGCGGTAACAAGGTGGAGGATGCAACTGAGGAAGTGGGGAGCAATACATGATTTTTAACATTGCTTTAAATTCGAGGACAGTCAGTTAGCTGATGTGATTTGTTTTTGTAAGAAATATTTTGGCATTCTGCTAAAGATTCTGAATGTCGTAGACATGATTCTGTTTTGCAGTGACAGTAAACCCAATTTTCTATGTGCCACACCACTTAACTTCATAGCAGATTTTTTTAAAAAACACATTCTGCTTATATTCTGCATCAAGCATGGTAAGATTTCAGCAGGAAACTTTCAGATAAATGTATAATTTCACTGCAATTGGAATTCTGTTTGAAACTACCTGTTAAAGGAATTTTGCCTCCTAGTTTATATAAGGACACTAGGGATTGGTGTTCTAAATTTTTTTAAACCTCAATGGTGCCACTTTCTTAATATTATGCTCCCCATGGAGACTGACAACTTTTTAAGACTTGGATTTCCAAAACGATCCAACGGAACAAACTGAAGGATATTTCTCTTTTTAAAACTTTTTCTGTAACTAATAAACTAAAAGCAACGTAATTCAAATATTAATTAACAGGCAAATAGTACATCTTAAAAAAAAAAGCAAATTTCATGTCAAGCCACACCTCGGGCATGCATGTAATATTAAAGAGCAATTTCAAAGCTCCTCCCAGCTCTCCAGCTGAGCTGAGTCGCTCCTTGCCACATGGAGTTGGATCTTCCAGTGCCTGCTGCGCTCCAACTAAATTGTCCTGTAAGGCAAGCTTCACTTAACTCTTTTTCCTAAGGTCATGACAGTCCTGATGGCACTGGTTCCCAGAGAATCCTTTATCCGATCCCTTTAATAAACTCTGTCAGATGGTCTAATCAACTCTTCTAAAGCTAAGACAGTAGCCGTGGAACTTTTCATTCAAAACCCTATTCTAACCTGGTTTCCAACCCTGTTTCCAACTTATCTGTTCTCCTTTCCCTGAATCCTCGAGCTCCATCTCTTCCCTTTCATTTGAACAGAAGCTGAACCCTCAAAAGTATTCTGCTTGGCCTTTACACAAGCATTTTGCCCTGCTCCTCAGATTCTGTTCTATGAGCTGTCTTTTCTCTGTACTGACAGGCTGTAACTTCATCACCAATTACTTGTCTGTTGAACTCTTTTTCAGTTCTCATCCTCATGACAACCTGAGATCACATGGGCATTTTTCCAAACTTAGATGTTTGTTATAAATTTCAATTACACCCTTTCCAGAATTCTCTCACTTTGGATTTAAAGGGACACTTTAAAACATAAGCATATTGCAAAGTTCAGTGTGTCATGACAAATGCACATATTGGAAATCCTGTAGCGAGCAGCCCAAAACTTATTAAATTCCCTTTAGCTGCCTTCTCTGCAGTAGCAAGCTAGAAATTGGCCTATTAGCATTTGTGTATATAAATGCAAAAACGGATTAAAGAAAAAAATGTTATTTGGCATAACAAATTACCATTGGCAAGAAAAGTTTCCAACCCTATATTGCTGGGGTGCACTGGAATGAGTGTTACTTTTGGAATCCTACCCCAACCAAAATGGTGCATTTGGGAGAGAATAGAAAAGAAATTCTTCCCAGTGGACAACACCGAAATGGTCTCTGATCCTTCCTTCAAATAGTCATGTTTCACCAAAATACGTAGTTGGGTATTTTTTTGGTAGGTTGTAATAAAATATACCGTAGGCCATTTAGCTCCTTGAGCCTATTCTGCCATTCAGTGATATCATGGTTGATCTGGGGTCTAACTTCATGTACATTCCTCTACCCATAATCCCTTACAATTTTGGTTAACCAAAGTTTATCAAGCTCAGATTTAAAATTAACGATTGACCTAGCATCAAATGCCATTTGCAAAAGAGAGTTTCAGACTTCTGTCACCCATTATGTGAAGAGGTGTTTCCTGACTTCACTCTAGAATGAATTTATTATTTTTAGGCTATGTCCTCTAGTCCTAGACTCTCCAACCAGCACAAATAATTTCTATCTTATCCTATCTGTTCCCATATTATTTTAAAATTTCAATTAAATCACTCCTTAACCTTCTAAATTCCAGGGAATATAACCCTAATTTGTATAATTTTTCCTTGTAAATTAACCCTTGGAGTGCAAATATCATGCTGACCACTCAATGCTGCCATCCTTCCAAGGCCAATATGTCCTTCCTAAGATGTGGCACCCAAAAATGAACACAGTACTTCAGTTATGAGCTAACCAAAGCTTTGCATAGCTGTAGCATAATTCGTAACCCCATTACATTTACCACTTTTTAGATATAAAGCCCGTTAGCCTTTAAATATTTTCTGTACCTGTCCAGGACATTTTAATGACTTATGTACATGGACCCCATAGTCTCTGGACCGCCACTGTTTTCCAGTTTTTGACCATTTGGAAAGTATCCTGATCTTTCCTTTTTATGTCTAAAATGAATGACCTCACATTTGTCAACATTGGCAAAACTGTGGCAAATGGATTTCAATCTATCAATATGCCTTTGTAATTTTATGCTTCAACCTGCACTCCCTCTCTTTGTGGCATCAGCAGCTTTGGATATGTGGCTCTCTATTCTATTATCTAAGTTGTTAAAAATTATAGGGAATACTTGAAGCCCCATTACAGATCCCTGTGGAATACCACTAGTCACATCCTGCCAATCTGTAACTCCCCATTATCCTCCTCTCTATCTTCTATTACTCAGCTAACTTCCGAACCAGGTCAATAATTTCCCCTCGACTCCGAGTTTCAACTTTAGCTAACAGTCTCTTATGAGGGATTTTATCAAATGCTTTTTGGAAATCCATGTAAGTAACATTCAGTCATTCACTACTGTAGCCACCTCTTCAGAAACAAAAAATATCAGGTTAGTCAAGTCGCACCACAAAACCTGTTGATTCTCTTTGATGAGCTGAAGGTTTTGAGGAGTTCAGTCACTCTATCCTTAGTTATAGGCAGTCATAATTTCCTGACCACAGATGTCGTGCTAATGGATCTATAGTTCCCTGATTTCCCCTCTTGATGTTTATTAAATAGATGAGTGACATACAATTTCCAATCTCATGGAACACTTTCTGAACTGAGGGAGCTTTGGAAAATTGTAGGCTAAATTGCAAAAGAACTTAAAACTATTTCACACATCCAAGCTACCAGCACAAAATCAATTAGCTGAGATATTTGCAGTGATTTAAGTAAATAGTGACATTTATTTAATATTGAAATTTTCCAGTTGCATCACTGTCTGAAATGCATGAGCATCTATAAATGACTTGGAAAGTAGGTCTTGGAGCTTATATCCAATGCTGTTTTCTGTCGCATGCAGTAAGTAAAACACTGGTTTTCAGAGATGTTTGTTACAAACCTCAGCTGATTAAATTGATGGATCATTTGTAATAGCTTGGGCAGTGTGGTTGGTGTATAGAGATCTAATAGTTGAATTGAAAGACAACTTGAGGAGATCTTTAATAACCATAGAGAAAGGGAGGAAGACTCAGTAGATACAGTGTGAGCACCTGTCCGAACTTCAATACTGACCCCATCAAAATATGCAAATTTTAATCAATTATTTTCATTACAATTCTATGAACTTCAATAATAGTAGAATTATTTTGTTTGGGCATGGAATTAACCCAGTTAGTATGTGCTTGAAACTCATGAAGAATGAATAACATGGTCTAGTTTTTATTTTAGATTAAAACTACAGATTTTTAAAATCAATTATTCTCCTTTCTTCCTTCCTCCCTCCCTCGACTCTAAGGTACATTTCCATTGGTGACCTTCAATGCTTTACACAACTGACTACTATTCACAGGGACTGCAACAGTTCAAAAAGGTGGCTCACCACCGTCTCTCAAAGAAACTTAAGGATGGGTAATAAATTCTGGCCTCAGCAGCGATGTCCACATCCCATGAACGAATGAAAGAAGAATTGAACTTTGACAATGGACAATAACAACCTGTTTAGTCATGGGGACATCAAAGCCAAGTTCAATGTCTATACATGCACAGAGGACAGTAGCAAATAGCAGCCAGAAATACAAACCCTACTGATTTTTTTTTTCCTTCTCCTGCCTCCCAATGCAGAGTCAGTGAGGTAAATCTTACTTCCACTCCTATAGTTGAATTCTGCTAACTTGACCTTGGGACCACTCTGATTTGGTCCACAAAATGATTTGATGATCCAGTTCAATGTGCCTATTTAGTGATGATAAAGTAGAAGTTAAGGAATAGCCAAATGTGCTGGACCCTGCTGACTCTTGTCAGCTTCCTCGAAAATGACAACTATCAGAGTACTTTCATCAGATGTGATTGATTTCTGAAACTTGCAAATAGTATTTTTTTGCCATCTATTGTTACTTTCTTGAAACTTGTTTCCATTTTTCAAGCACATCATATTGCTGGAGAATCAGTCTGTAAATCTGCATATTTTAATTAAATTGCAATAGAACTAATCATTTAAAACTTTTCTTTAGAATGTAGTGACCAAAGCAAGTCTGCTGATAAGGAGTTGAAACCAGAGAACAGTAGTGGGGAAAAGCATTCACTGTCACCTGATGCTGATGACAAGCCATGCGTAAAACATTTCAAAAGTGCAAAATCATTCAGTGATTCAGAACAGAAGTTTACTTACATGGGTAGGTGAAAGTATTGCCTTATTGTTCCTAATATGCAACATAAAAGGACTTAAATAAGATTCAATATTTTAAGTTTGGATTAATTTAATGTTCTGGTTTATTGCATTAGATTATATGGGAGCCGTATTTTTAGTTGGTTTTCAGCTAAAATATGCTAAGATAAAACACAGGGCACAAATTAATTTTCAATTTCTATTTAACCATATGGACATGGAAATTACGTACTACTTTGTTAATGCACTGATCTTTTTCCTCCTCCCCCCTCCTTGGATTCCAGTAATTAGAGCTTGTTTCAATATTTCCTGCTTAGGTTGCCAATGAATTATTTTCACCAGTGCTCCTTGCTTTCAAGTGTTAGCTGAAAAATGTGACAAACACTGAACCTTTTGCTTTACCGGTTGAATTATTTTAACCCTCAGTAATTTCCCCTTCATTGCCTGGGAAAAGAATATTCAGTCAGATGAATTGTCTGTGAAGCAGAAGGAAGCTGGCATCGAAAATGGTTGGTGGGTTGTGAGCCGATGGAAAGATGTTAAGCGGATGCCCATTGAAGAATATTATAAAATAAAGTAGTAAATGGCGAAGGGAGGAAAAGAATAGAAATAACCTTGTAACTTTGACTTATCTGTAGCTTTATTGTCATCTTGAGTGATTCTTAACTTTGAAGAATTTTGCATTCCTAGGTAACATACAAA
Source organism: Cetorhinus maximus (assembly GCF_964194155.1). Classification (NCBI taxonomy): domain Eukaryota; kingdom Metazoa; phylum Chordata; class Chondrichthyes; order Lamniformes; family Cetorhinidae; genus Cetorhinus; species Cetorhinus maximus. Next base: position 34,315,732 of record NC_135883.1, read on the forward strand.
GAGTTAAGTATTTTGTTTTCTTCTTACAAATGCATTTTGCATTGGTGCACAGGTGTTAACTTGTGGCTTATTGATACAACTTGAGGATTTATTTGCAGTAATTGGACGAGCATGTTAATTGCAACAACTGCTATGGCCACTTTCAACTACATGAAATATTTATAGCTAAATTTAATATAAATGTTCTCTATTGTGAGGCTAGTTCAACCCTCAACCATCTGGTGTTCAACACCTGTGTGGAAGTTAAATTATAGAGTGTATTAAGCACTCAAATTATAATCTGCATTAAACACACCATTGAGTGTAATCTCACTCGCCCACCAACCTTGTCCTTACTCGCCTACATTGACTTCTAGTCACCCAATACCTCAAAATTAAAATGTGTTTAAAGCTCTTCATTGCCTCAGCTCTTTTTCTCTAAACACCTCAACTCTACAGCTCTTTAGTACCATTGGTGGCTGTGCTTTCAACCAACTGGGCCTCATGATGTGGAATTCCTGCTCAAAGCCCTTTCACCTCCTTTAAGACACTTATTACAATCCACCATTTCAGTTAAGCTTTTGGGCATCCCTCCAAGTACTTCTTTCTTTGTCTCAGCATTTTTAAATATGCTTTGAGAAGTTTTCTGTGTCAACAGTCCAATTTCAAGTTGTATGAATTCGTTGTATGTTGATCTTCCTTTCAAGAACAAGTTGTTACAATACCTGTTGAGACCATAACTTTGAGATTAATTTCTCAGTGACTGACCCAAAGGAACACGTGACAAGATTTCACGTTTTAAGACTTTTACTGTAACAAATCTCAACCGTGCCTAAACATAGTAGGCAACTAATATGCTAGGCAATAGAAAAGGTACTCTCCATTAACTAAATACAATTCAAAACCCCACGCCACATTTATACATTACACCACATTCCTACCAGGGATGAATTTCTTCTCCTTGCCCATCAGGGTGATGCTTCCTTTTTTTATTTATTCATGGGATGTGGGTATCCCTGGTTAGGCCAGTATTTATTACCCATCCCTAATTGCCCTTGAGAAGCTGGTGGTGAGCTGCCTTCTTGAACCGCTGCAGTCCTTTTTTAAAAGAAAGTCCCATCACTCGATATTCTGAGCATAACCAAATAGACTGCCAAATAGCAAGGCCTTTTCCTCTGGAATAGCAGCGCCTATTTTCAGGTCTTCTCCAGATCTCTCTGACTGACTAACTCTGTACGCAGCAGGATCAGCTGCTTCCTCCTTTGCGTCCAGGTGTTAAAATTTAAACCTTACTTTCAATGGGATTCAATTGGAGTTTGCCTCCATAACAATGTCACATGGATTTGTCTCTGGGCAGATTTAGTATGAGATCACATCCCCCTCTCCAAAGTACTCAATTTTACCTTGAATTAAAGGAGACAGTTTAACGTATATCTGTCTTATAAAATCTCACATTCATAACAAAGCAGGAAACATACCAAGGGTGCAGCTGAATAATTGTGACTCCCTTGGGTTGAAATATAAACTGTTTTCAGAGTTCAGCTGTGCTTTGGCTGTAAACATTTGTTCAAGGGCTTACTCCTTTTTATAACTGTTCCTTGGGTGTCATTGTGATGAACAAAATCCAAGTGTTTCTGCTTCTTTTGATCAGGAGATGCTGTTGCAGTTTATACAGATGGCTGCTGTTCAGGTAACGGGCGGAAACGAGCTCAGGCTGGAATCGGCGTGTACTGGGGACCTGGTCATTCCCTGTAAGTAATAGAATTTACTTTCCATTTGAAAAAAGTATCAAACGGACTTCAGAAACCATCATCAATTGACATTGTAATAATTTGTAAATGAGCTTTTTTTTTAACTATGCTTGTTACTGTTTTGTTACTGTGCTTATTTTTTCCATTCTATATGTTCTCTGCCATAATCAGCCAGTTTTAAGAGTGTTTGATCTGCTAGGATAATATTTATTATATGGTTTAGCTATGATGGCCGACTTTTTAATTGTTAGACTCTGCCCCGATGCTGATACACCTTGGGGATTCCTACAACAGTGATGTTAAAACCTGATATGCACTTTCCTCCGTGTTTATCCAGCCAATGACTGCTCTCCTTCCCTTCTCCTGAAGGGAGAAAGGAGAACTACCAAAACTAGGGGTCCTCGTTCTCTCCCCACAGCACCGTCCCCCATCCCCTGCCACTGCTAGAGCCCAGGAATCATTCAGTAAATTAAGTTCCATATTCTAACCCTACATTGATGCGAGAATGAGTTTACCGCCGCCGCCCCCCCACCCCATACTGCAGAGGCAACCTTTGTAACTGTTGTTAAACCCCACTGTTATGACCGATGCAGTTGGTAAAGCGGAGCTATTTAAAAATCCCAGAGGGAAACTTTAAACAACTGCCATAACCCATAATTTGAAGTGTTATGTTTGAGATGCGACTCTAAATTCAAGAATTGGACCATCAGTTCTTGAGGTTTTAGATTAAACTAAATGAAACATTTTATTAATTTACACAAATGTGGCTACAAATTACTACTGTGATAACTTTCAACAAATTTCCAAACTGAACTCCATTAAGGCAACAGCAACCCATAGACTTAACCAGACACCAGGCAAAGCACCTTACAAATTCAAAATGAGGTTCTTATCACTTTGGCTGCTGTGGAGCCAGTTGGAGGCTTACAGCTGTCTTTTGATCTCTCATTGCCTCTGCCTTACACATCCGAAAACTGCTGAAGTTATACCTACCACCGCTGATTGCATTCAAATTCTCTTTGTCTCACCAGCTTCTTTGAACTTTGCCTTTTAACAATGAAACCCCTTTCATAGTACCAAATTTTATTAGTAATATAAACATATTGCTTGGTAGCTGCTAGATAGGTGTCAGTTTTCACCCTACTTCTTGAATGCTCTATTCAAAAAATGCAAATGCATGCTATCTCTCTTACATATCAAAACTGGTACACATCAGAGCACCCAGACTAGCTGGTTTTAATCCAATTAAGACACACCCACAGACAAAACCTCTGTTTTAAAAGAAAAATATTTTCCAATAATATATACACTAATAGCTTCATGACACCCACCAACCCCCACTTCCCACTGCTGATGAACCTTATGTAACTAACTCTAATGTAATCTGTTACCTTAACTGTTTTTTTTTAAATGAGAAAAAAGACCACTGACTTGAGGATTTTCAGTGAAATCAGCCAAATCATGAAATTCAATCCTAAAGCACATGTGGAATTTCTGAAGTGCCGTGTAATAAAAATAGAATTTGTCTTAGTCACTATAAGGTACTAACCCTGTGTAGTGGAATCAGTGGTTTCAAAGTTGCATATTTTGGGACAGACACTAATTGAGAAAGGAAGCTGAGAAGAGGAATTGACCCTTCCAGTTTCTAAGGAAACTAAGACAAACTGAGATTGGAACCCAAAACTTCTGGCTACTCTGGAACTAGTCGATACTATGTAAAGGGACAAAGTCATCAGAGCTCAGATGAGGGTCCTGGTGGTGCAAAACAGGCAGGCCTGAAGACAAAGGCTATATCAGAAGCTGGGAATATACAAGTATACAGTTTCTGCAGTTGCTTCCATTATTTGAAGATAACATTGTTGCTGTCATATGCTTTCAGTTCATCTACAGAGACCATCTACTTACATACCAGAACTGACGGAAAGCTACTCAGCCTAGCCTGCCTGAGATTCAAGGCAGAGGTGTGCTAAGTCCTTATCAGAGAATTGCTCTATGCTGATGATGCCACACTAGCATACCATACTGAGGACTACTTTAATCGGCAAATGTACAGCCTCTCTACCACTGGTAAAGAGTTTGGAAATCAGCATCAGGAAGACAAATGTCATGGTCCAGGATGTTGCCAGACTGCTATCCATCAGCATTGACAATGTGACAGTGGAAGTGGTTGTTAACTTCACACATCTAGACTCCATAATCACCAGAAATATGTCACTTGATGCTGAAATCAACATGCACATTGCAAAAGCTGCAGCTGTTATGTCCAAGCTAAGCAATTGTGTGTGGAACAACAGCAACTTGACTGAGAACCCCAAACTGCAAGCCTGTGCCCACAGCCCCCTCTCCTACAGTAGTGAGACCTGGACAATGTACCGTGCTAGGCAAGAGTAAAGACTGAACACCTTTCCACCTTCATTGTCTCAGACATATCCTTGGCATCTCTTGGGGGAGCAAGGACACCAATGCAGAGGTACTGGAGCATATTAATTTCATCAGCATACACTCATTGCTAAGCCAACAATGTATGCACTGATGCAGCCATCTTGAATGGGTGGCTATCAGATGGATAATGGCTGTATACCCAAAGACCTGTACAGTGAACTAGCCACTCAGTCACAACCTACTGAGTGCCCATAACTTTGCTACAAGAGCACCTGTAAGTGAGAGATGAAGATGGCAAATGAGAGACAGTCGCTTATGGCTCTGACCTCTGGAGGCTGACTGGAAGGGCATTGGAAGAGGTGAGCAAAAATGAAAAGCTTAGCTGGCTGAGAAGAGGGCCCAGAGGCCAGTGAATCGTGCACCTTCTCAGCCCACTATCTTCCTCTGCAGCAAACGTGGCAGAGATTATTATTCCAGAGTGGGTCTCCTAAATTACACCAGGTGGTGATTAACACACTTGACTACCATGGTGCAAATCATTGTCTCAAGAGATGGAAGGCTGCCAAGAGCTATCTTTTTGAGATGCAACATTGAGTGGGGTTCTTTTGAGAACCTCCCGGGAGCTTTTGTGGCATGGATGATGCCTTACAAATGTAAGATAGATGAGGAAAGCAGGACAAAACAACCTAAAAAGCATTATCCTCCCTAAAACATACCAGAGGTTTGCTGTGCTCAAAATTTAGTAAGTGTTCTTGTGTCTTCTGAATACAAAGCTAACTAATAATCTGTAAAATCTCATGTCATCCATTTCTCTTTTCCAAAGTCCTGTGATAGCTAGGTATTTTCCTGCAACCCGTGCATGCCCGCCTGTGAATGTAAGAGGTCAGGAATGTGGCACTCTTGGGGAATTTTTGTATACAGTGCTGTTTTCTACTGTTAATTTTTCTTAACTTTTTTCTCAGAAACCTTAGTGAAAGACTTCCAGGAAGACAGACCAACCAAAGAGCAGAAATAATTGTAAGTATTTTATATGGGAAAATATATCTAAAATTTTGGCATGTCTTATCTGTGCACGAAGAAATACACACAAGTTTTATTAAGTGATTGCATCTGTTTTGTTATTTTAATAAGAATTTATGTTGTCTAAACAATTATTGGACTACTGTCACAACTACGACATGCAATCTGGATTTGTAAGACTTGCAATGCTGTCGAGCATTGTTTGTTATGGTTATTTTTTTTCTTCATGTTTAGGCAGCTTGTCGTGCAATCGAGCAGGCCAAGGAACTCAATGTTGAAAAACTGGTTATTTTCACAGACAGCATGTTTACAATTAATGGTAAGTAGTTGGAATCTATAAAGCGATGGACAGAGCTTTATTATGTGCTACAAGTATGTATGTGGGATACATAGGGTTACCGTAAAGTCAAGCCATGAACTTTCAATTTTTTTTTTGCATTTATAAATCTGAAAGCACTGACTTGTGGTCACCTCTACGTTACCTCAGCCATTCTTCATGTGTGAGTCTACGTAGAGTGTCAGCTTTCCACAGGTGAGGAACATCATGTGCTAAGCACATGAGGTGAATAGTTGGATGGTGACAGTAGGAATATGTGACATATTTTCTTTTCACTAATACAGGTGACTGAGGTTAGTTGTTCGCCTACTGTTGCCCTGATCTAAAGCAGCTACTCAGCACAGACAATGGCTCAAATGCAAGATCTGTCTGGTCTGCATACTTCTGTGCACATATAGATGCTGAGGAATACGCTGCAATTTTAAAAAATTAGCAAGGTATTGGTGCTTTGGATCTGCACCACCCTATTTTATCACAGACTACGTTTAGTTTTTGTTATTGCATGAATTTAACTTGGCTCGACAGTCCACTTACTCAGCACCACATCCACAAGATGAAATCTTCAACCCTGTCACCACTGGAGTAGTGTGGCTGCAGTATGCACTATCTACAAGATGCACTGCAGTAAATTGCCAAGTGATCCTTGGTAGAACCTTCTAAACCAACAACTTCCACCACCTTGAAGAATAAGGATAGTAGGTACATGGTAACACCATCATCCATCTCTAAGTGGCACTCAATTCTGACTTGGACATGCATTTCTGTTCCTTCACCATTGCTGGGTCAAAATTCTAGATCTTTCTACTTAACAGCATTGCTAGGAGTTGTAAAGGAAATATTTTTTTCCTAATATTACTGTGGGATACTGCAAGGTTTGAATCATCAAAGGGGTTAGGCATAAGAACAGGCATTTTGAAATGGAGGTAGGTGAGCTAAGATGAGGCCCCAGTAGATACAGTATGAATGGGAATTTGCATTAGTGAATTGTTAGTTGTTTGAATTTCATAGGGACATGACCAGATATTTTACAACTGGAAAAATCGTAGATAAATAAAGCAAAATGATTAAGTTTATTGTTCCCGAAAGTGTTGGCCATAAGGACAATATGAAAGATTTTTATATTCTGGGAAAAGTAACTTCCAAAACAAGGTTACAACAATGGACTTAGATTAAAAGGGAGAAAACATATTTAAGGAAAGATTGAAAGCTGTATGGTGTGAGTGGCCACGTGAGATCTTGAAAGGTGGATTGTGTGAAGACAGACTTGTGAAGAAGCAGCCTCTCGCCACCCCAGAGAAGTGTTGGCTTGTTCCAGAAAGTAAGGTTCTGTTAAAAGCTTGGGATTTCCCGTGTTGAGGGAGAAAGAAGCTATGAAATACTTCCTTTATAGCAACAGTGAATACCTTGTAGTATTACTGAATGTTTTATAGATTTAAGAATCTATTTGGACAGTTGTCTGGAAAAGGGTGTTTATTTTCGGAGTCTAGTTAAGTAGAAACTACTTGAGACTAAATTTTTTAAAACTGTGTAACTGTAATCTTGTGTGTTTAAGTTTTCTTTTTTGTTGATAAATGTTTTAATTTAACATATAAAATCTCCAAAGGTGGTAGTGGACTCTTCTGACTTCAGTGCACATACCTTCTTGTAATAAATACAAATTGCAAAATCATTGTGATAGCTTGGCCAAATTTCCCATTGGGATTTGCTCAGCCTGGTAATTACCACCTGCCATACAACAGAGTACCTTCACTACATGGACTGGAGTCATACAAGAAAGAGACTCATCACCACCTTAGGGTGACCAATAAGTTGCTGCAAGTGCCCACACCATGAGAACTACTTCAAAATAAAGTCAGTTTCTGCTTCTGATTACTATTTGGTGAATTCTGCCAGGAAATGCACTTCAGTAGATCAGGCTCATGCTCTCCCCTCATGCTGTTGAATAGTGTGCTGATGCTTACTGTGTTTCCTTACATTTTTTTGATTTGCTGAAATGGTTGGAAAGCATAATGTGAGGCTGTGCACTTTAGACTGAACTTGTGTAAATGATTAGTTTCCAAATTGGCTACTGTTTTACCTACATCACAATTACAGCAGTAACTACACTTCAAAGTACTTTGTTAACTGTAAAGTATTTTCAAACGTCCTGAGCTTATGAAAGGTGCCAAGAAATCCTTTTTTTCCAATAGGTATCACAAAGTGGATAAAATCTTGGAAGAGTAATGGCTGGAAGCTTAGTTCTGGAGGATCAGTAATCAACAAAGAGGACTTTGAAAGACTTGACAAATTGACCTCTGGTATAAATATTGAATGGGTATGCATTTTTTTTTTCATGGCCAAATTCCAAGAAAAAAGTATTCAGAATTGATCCTGTGTTCCTATTATTCTCTGTTGTGGGGTTAGGGGTAAATAGAAATCCCCAAACTGACCATAGCCTACCTAACAATACATAGTTGCTCGATGATCTACAATTTTTTATATTATGTTAACTTACAAGGGAAAAATACTAAAATAATTACTTGCTTAAATTCTTTACACTTTCTATGTGACCTTGATGAGCTCTCTAATCCAGATAACCAGTGTTAATGGAATGGATGAGAGGAGTTTAAAGTTTTGCCCCTCAGAATCTTTGGATATTTGCTCTTATTTTCCAGAAGCTTAGAGCTATGACCATTTTCTGTACTATTGTATTCCAACAATAATTTAATAATTGTGCCTGCCTAAAACTCTTGTAAACCAACCAGTGGAAAGCAGTGAGCCACCAGTGGAAATTTCAGTTACAAATATTATGCACAATTTATCAAAACTTGTTCACATAACTGCTAGTTGCTTACCTATATTGCTCAGCAACAAAAGTAAAATAATTGTCCCTCTTTCCTTGCAGCTGTCTCTTTGTTTGTCATCATACTCTGATCTTTTGTCTCCCTATCTCTTAGCTGCCTTTTTCCTGCTTGTTCATATGTGTCTCACATTTGTTCACTGCCTTCCCTTTCTGTAAGACCTTCTTGTTTGCTGTCTTTTCTCAATTTTCCTCACTGCTTCTCGGCTTTTCCTTTTTCATTTTTTTGTTCTTTGTCTCCCCTTTTCACCTTCCGTGAAAACAGATCATGTAAGGTTCTAGCCCTCCAGTTGGAGAAATTGGAGCAATGAAAGATGATTTGTCAAGTTTTGTGTCCCAAGCCTCAGTCCTCTCCCTCTCAATTACTGTTAAGTCTTCCAACCTTCCCAACAATGACAATCTGCCTGTATTCCTTCCAGTCTGAGTGAATAAGCAGCTTTGTGAGGCAACAAGTTGGCCATACAAAGCGGTGAGGTGCTTGATCCATGGGCCGCATGTGATAAATGTCACATTATTATAGCATACAAAATATCAGACTGGACAAACAACTGTTTGATGTTTAAAAATGATATTATCCCATTAGACACCATTTTCATTTAGAGAAATTCAAATACCTAGTGGTTAACTGAAAGAACTATGATGTGAGATTTCACATTTTTAAACAAAAATAAAGTTTACTGTACATAACTTAAACAAAGCCGGCACAAATACCTTAACATATAGTTTTTACAGACTTAAAAAAAGTAGAACTGGATTTATAATTTATTTCCCCAACCCCACCCCCCAAGAATCTTGAGGGTTCATTCACTTCTCCTGAGACCAACCTACAGGTATGCCACAGCTCTCAAATTCACTTTAATTCTCCTGAACATTCCAACTGTTCTCCAAGATGCAAGATTTTATGGGGATCCTTCCATCAGCTTCTAACAAAGCAGCCAACTTTCCTTTAAGAAAGGAATGTGGACAGCTCAGCATGGGTTTCTCTCGCATTCTTGCTTAGTGATTCAAAATTAGGAACTAGGCTCCTTATTCTGACCTTGAACAGACCCAGACTGCTTTTCCCAGTGTGCTCCCACAGCTTCTGTAAGCTCTCAGTTTTGAAGAAGTCACAGAACCGCGAATTTTATTGCCACAGGAGGCCCATCATGTCTGCACCAGCTCTCCAAATGAGCATTATGACCTAGTGCCATTGCCCTGTCTTTTCCCCTATCTCTGCACATTTTCAATTCAAATAATCATCTAATGTTCACTTGAATTCCTCTATTGAACCTGCCTCCATCACACTTCCAAGCAGTGCATTCTAGACCCAAAACACTCGTATGAAAAAGTTATTTTCTCACGTCACATTTGCTACTTTTGCAAATCACTTTAAATATGTGCCCTCTCATTCTTGATCCTTTTGTGAATGAGAACAGCTTCCCCATATGTCCAGCCCACTCATGATTTTGAACATCTCTATCAAATCTCCCCTTAGCCACCTTCTCTCCAAGGAGAACAGTCCCAAACTCTCCAATCTATCTTCATAACTGAAGTTCCTCATCCCTGAAACCATTCTTGTAAATCTCTTCTGCATGTTCTTCAATGTGTTCACATCCTTCCTATAATGTGGCGCCCAGAACTGTACACAATACTGTAGCTGAGGTCTAATGAATATCTTCTATAAATTCAGCATAACCTCCTTGCTCTTGTACTCTCTGCCCCTATTAATAAAGCCCAGGATACTATATGCTTTAACTGCTCTCCATCTTTCCTACCACCTTCAATGATCTATGCACCTATACACCAGGTCTTTCTGCTCCTGCACCCCTTCAAAATTTCACCCCTTATTTTATATTGTTTGTCTATGTTCTTCCTACCAAAATGCATCACCTCACACTTCTCTGCATTGAACTTCAGCTGCAATCTCTGCCCACTCCACCAACTTGTCTACGTCCTTTTGAAGTTCTACACTGTCGTCCTCACAGTTTATAACACTCCCAATCTTCCTATTATCTGTAAACTTTGAAGTTGAAATTGTACCGTGCACACCAAGATCTAGACTGTAAATAGATATCGGGAAAAGCTAGGGTCCCAATACCGACTCCTGGGGAATTCCATTACAAACCTTCGTCCAGCCTGAAAAATATCCATTGACCATTACTCTCTGCTTTCTATTTTTCAGCCAATTTTGTATCCATGTTGCTACTGTCCCTTTTATTCCATGAGCAATAACTTTTCTCAAGTCTGTTGTGTGGCACTGTATCAAATGCCTTTCGAAAGTCCATGTGTACCACATCAATAGCATTACCCTCATCAACCTTTTCTGTTGCCTCTTCAAAAAAACTCCCAGGTTAGTTATACATGATTTCCCCTTTAGAAATCTTTGCTGGCTCTTCCTTATCAACCCATATTTTTCCATGTGACTACCCCGAATAATTGTTCCTAGAATCTTGCCCACCACTGACAGTTACTGACTGGTCTGTAATTGCTGGGCTTACCCCTACAACCTTTTTTGAACAAAGGCATAATGTTTGCAATTCTCCAGCCCTCACGTCCCATGAGTCTAGGGAAGACTGAAAAATTATGGACAGTGCCCCGCAACTCCTACTCTCACTTCCTTCTATACCCTTGGATGCATTTTGTCCGGTTCCGGTGCCTTGTCAACTTGAAGTACCAACAGTCTATTCAATACTTCTTCCTTATCAATTTTGAACCCTTCTAGTGACAGTTTCCTCGTCTGTCACCATGGCCTGGGTAGCATCTACCTCCTTGGTAAAGACTGATGCAAAGTATTCATTTACTACCTCAGCCATGGCCCCTTCGTCCATGTGTAAATTCCCTTTTAGGTCCCTAATTGGCCCTACTCCTCCTTTTACCACCCTTTTACTGTTTATTTGCCTATGGAAGGAAGACTTTGGGATTCCCCTTTATGTTGGCTGCCAGTCTTTTCTCATAATCCCCCTTTGTTTCTCTAATATGCTTTTTCAACTCCCTTCTGAACTTCTGTATTCCTCTTGGTTTTCAGTTGTGTTTTCTACCTGACACCTGTCATAAGCACACTTATTACTTTATCTTAATTTCAATCTCCTTTTTCATCCAGGGAGCTCTGGATTTGTTTGCCTTACCTTTCCCTTTTGATGGAATATACCTTGACTGTGCCCGAACCAATTCTTTTTTGAAGGTAGCCCATTGTTCAGCTGCAGTTTTTTCCGTCAATCTTTTGTTCCAGTCTATGTGGCCCAACTCCGTTCTTGCCCCATCGAAGTTGCCTCTCGTCCAGTTAGTTATTCTTACTCTGGATTGCCTATTGTCCTTTTCTATCATCATCCTAAAATGTACAATACAATGATCACTGTCTCCTAAATGCTCCCCTGCTGACACTTGATCTACTTGGCCCACCTCATTTCCAAGAACCAGGTCCAACAGTGCATCTTTTCTTGTTAGATTGGACACACACTGCTGTACAAAATTTACCTGAACACAATATAGGAACTTTTGCCCCTCTCCGCCCTTTACACTACCACCGTCCCAATCTACATTCGGGTAATTAAAGTCCCCCATTATAACTACTCTATAATGCTTGCATCTCTCTGCAACTTCCCTGCAGATTTGTTTTTCTACATCCATTTCCCTAATTGGCGATCTGTAGACTACGCTGAGCAATTTTATTTGCATCCTTTTTGTTTCTTAGCCCTAGCCAAATTGATTCTGTCCTTGAAACCTCTGGGACATCCTCTTTCTCTAGCACTACAATGTTCTCCTTAACCGATACTGCCACCCCTCCCCCTTCTTTCCTTCCTTTCCTATCTTTTCTGAACTCAGGAATATTTAACTGCCAGGTCTCTGTTATCGCCATAACATCATATTCCCATGTGGCCATCTGTGCCTGTAATTCCCCAATCTTATTTATTATACTCCATGCATTCACATACATGCAGAGTAACCCTGATTTAGATTTTGTTACTTTCTCCCTCACCCCGACTCCACCTATTAACCTACTATTCTCTATTCTAGTGTTATCTGTCTCTCCCAGTATTTTGTGCACCCTGGTACTCCCCCCTCCTATTTTCTCCTGGTTCCTAAACCCCTGCCGATTTAGTTTAAATCCCCCAACAGCACTAGCAAAACGCCCTGCAAGGAACTCTGTTCAGGTGCAACCCATCTTGCTTGTACAGGTGCCATCATCCCCAGAGCCTGTCCCAGGAATCTAAAGCCTTCCCTCTTGCATCATCTTTCCAGCCACATTTATCTGCCTTATCCTCCTATTTCTGTTCTCACCTGGCATGTGGCACTGGAGTAATCTGGAGATTACTACTTTAGAAGTCCTCTTGCTAATTTTCTACCTAGCTCCCTAAATTCTGATTGCAGGACCACATCCCTCTTCCTACCTAAGTCATTGGTACCAATTTGGACCACAACCCCTGGCTGTTCACCCTCCCCAGAAGAATGTCCTGCAGCCACTCTGTGACATCCTTGACCCTGGCACCAGGGAGGCAGCATACCATCCTGAAGTCATGTCTATGGCCACAGAAACGCCTGTCTGTTCCCCATACCAATGAATCTCCTATCACTATTGCGCTTCCTTTGTTTTTTCTTCCTCCCCTCCTGTACAGCTGAATGGTGCCACAAACTTGGCTTTGACTGCATGCCTCTGAAGAACCAGTGCCCTCACCAGTACAGCTGCTGGTCTCAGAGCTTCTGGAAGTTGCTTTCTCTCTGTCTGTGTTCCAAGTTGACAACTTCCAAACTAACTACAAACTGCCTACTTTCTGGAAGAGGCACCCAGCTAAATGAAAACAAAGGCTGGGATGGGAGTTAGGACAGTTCCTATCTCTATGGCAACGTGGCTTGCCTTTGGATGCTCCCAAAACAGAAATGCAAATTAATTATGTTTTGCCCTCAACACAACTATTTGATTCTGTGACCCACATGAATAATTTATATCTCTAATGGATATGATTGCGCAGTCTCCAGGATTGCTGGGTCCATCAAGCAACCCCTATGTTTACAAACTGGGTTTGCTGCCCTTTCATCTAGGAACAACATATCTCAGTGAAAGATTTCAATTATTTAAGTGTAGACCTCCAGGCTTTCCAAGAGGTCCAGAGATGTGACATCCATTGTTCGGTGTTTTCATACTTCTAACTCTGACCTTGTAAGATAAACACCGATTACCTCAAAACTGTTACTAACCCAAGCCTTTTGATTTGCTTTTACATTAGGGTTGTCACCAGTTTTCAATCAGCTATTGTTTCCAATTTTCTTCATTTATTAAAAAAAACCCAATTCCCAAACTAAGTTATTTCCTAAGACTTCTGAATTATGTAACTAAATGTTTGCAACGCTGAGTGTCTCGATGTAATACATGTTTCTACTTGCTTTGCAGATGCATGTGCCTGGCCATGCTGGTTTCACAGGAAATGAAGCGGCAGATAGTCTTGCTAAGGAGGGAGCCTCCAAGCCACCATGTTAACTAGCACTGACAAATGTACTTTGCAGTTCACATTTATGCATGGTTGCAAATCTGAAATGTGTACATCAAACTGATGCAAAGCAAATTTTATTTAATCATCTGGTTATTGTAAAGCTTCCTTTCGGGGACTCGCAGTGCTTTTTATTAGGGGTAATCTTCCAATTTCAGTTTATACTGGTGGACAGCTTCTCCCATTGCTAATAATGTATATTGGGAATTTATTGTAGTTACCAAATACCTGAAATTCCAAAGCACAGTACTGGTTGTGGGTGAGTCTTGCCAATAATGCAAAAGTTGGAAGTGTGTTTTATTTTAAATAACAGTGGCTAACTTATTTTTCTTACTGAGCTGCAAATAATCTGCAACCGAGAAGTATTTCATCAATTTTTTCTGAAGCTTGCACTACTCATTTGAGCTGGTTGCTACAGTTGCAGAATAGAAAATATTTGGGGAATTTGTTCTCGCCTCTTTCTAATTCCTCGTGTGTTCACTTTTCCCCTTGGGAAGATGACCAGGCTCCAATCAGAATGGCAGAGCTTTCCAACTTTGCAGCATTGTGAACATGAGCTTGTATCTCTCTCTCTCTCGCTCCCTCATTAGCACAATGCAGCATGTTGCTATTTGCAACTCTGTTACAGTCCTGCAAATAAGTGTACATTATAATTGTGGGTTTTCATACATGGGCATATGAATCATTTGCATTAATTTTTTAACAGTATTTTGGTTGTACATTGTGTTGAAATATAAACTTGTTTTTGATTTGGGTTGGTGTGCAAGAGGTTCCAATCTAAATTTAGATGGTTTCTTAAATGTTCAAATAATACACATTATTGGCTCCTGTTTTGAGTTTTCTTTTCGCTAATCATTTAAGTTTTATTTTTGTAAGCTGTTTTGTCACGTAAGGCACTAGCACATGAACCCAGTCGCAAACAGGGTTGATGAGTTGACTTTTGCTTTTACATTATAATATGATACAGGATTCAACTAGGATAGAGAAGCCACTTTTTAGAGTTGACCTTTGTACATGGGTTGGTATTCAGACTAAAGCTAAAATCATGTGAAATAAAATTTATTTTATTTTTGTAGATTTGTCTTTTTGCTTTCCTTATTCAAGAACCTCATAACAATGAAATAATTTGCACAATAATTCTAATTTCTTTGCCACACCAGAACACTTATGAAAGTACTCTGAAATTGCTTGGCTGAGATTCTAGACTAACTCATTAATCTATAATGCTTGCATCAGAATACTCAGTACAGCTACAGCACTGGCATCTGTGCAACAGTGTGGAAAATTGTTCAGGTACGTCCTCTCCACAAAAACCAGGACAAATCCAATCCAGCCAATTAATGCTCCATCAGTCTCTTGTAAATCATCAGCAATGTGATGGAAGGTGGTGTTGATACCTTCCATCAGGTGGCACTTGTACAGCAATAACCTGCTCTCTGATGCTCAGTTTGTGTTCTATCAGAGCCACTCAGCTCCTGACCTCACTACAGTCTTCCAAACATGGAAAAAACAGCTGAACTAAAGGGCAGTAACTCTCACCTCCCCTGACATCAAGGTAGCACCAAATGTGGCACCAAGGAGCCCTAGCAAAACTGGAGTCAATGGGAATTGGGGAAAACTCTCCACTAGTTGGAGTCATACCTAGCACAAAGGAATATGGCTGTGGTTGTTGGAGGTCAGTTATCTCCGTTCCAGGACATCTGTGCAGGAGTTCCTCAGGATAGTGTCCTAAGTCCAACCATCTTCAGCTGCTTTGTCAATGACCTTCCATCATAAGTTCAGAAATAGGGATTTTCACTGATGAATTTTCAGTGAAGATTGCACAATGTTCAGTGCAATGTGTGACTCCTCATCCTGAAGCAGTTTGTGTCCATGTGCTAAAAGGTCTGGGCAACATTCAGTCTTGGGTTGAAAGGTGGCATTTAATATTTGTGCAACACAAGTGCCAGATAATGACCATTTCCAATAATAGAGTCTAACCATCTCACCTAGACACTCAATAGCATTACTATCATTGAATCCTTCATCCTGACGGTTACCACTGAACAGAAACTGAACTGGACCAGCCATATAAATACTGTGGCTACAAGAGCAGGTCAGAGACTGGGAATTCTGAGGCATGTAACTTAACCTCCTGACTCCCCAGAGCCTGTCCACCATCCATAAGGCACAATTCAGGAGTATGATGGAATATTCCCCATTTGCCTGGATGATTGCGGATCCAACAACATTTAAGAAACTCAACACCATACAGGACAAAGCAATCTGCTTGATTGGCACCCCTACCACCAACTTAAATATTCACTCACTCCACCACTGGCACACTGGCAGCAGCGTATTATATCTAGGGTGTACTGCAGCAACTCCCCATTGCTCCTTTGACAGTACCCTTCAAACCTACAACCTCTACTACCTAGAAGGACAAGGCCAGCAGATGCATGGAGACACCACCACCTGCAAGTTCCCCTCCAAGCTACACACCATCCTGACTTGGAACTCTTGCCGTTCTTTCACCTTCGCTGCATCAAAATCCTGGAACTCCCTAACAGCACTGTGGTTGTACTTGCACTACATGGACAGCAGTGGTTCAAGAAGGCAGCTCACCACCACCACCTCAATGGCAATTGGGAATGGGCACCAAATGTTAACCTTGCCAGTGATACCCACATCCCAGGGAAGAATTTTTTTTTTAAATTCCAGTATAACAAAATGGGAAGGTTTCTGTATTTTATTTAATTATATTAGGTAGACAGGGTAAACATTTTAAAATCTAGAGCAGGCAGTTGGATCTCTAAGCTAAGTCCACTATTTCTGTAGCGCTGATGACCAATAAACATACCTGCTACATATTGAGTATCGCAATGCATTTAATTCAATGCTGACAATTATGCTCAATATATGTCAAAAGTTGCTTGATGGACATAATGCTTGCGAGTTAACAGTTTTTGTAATAGTTGAATTAAATTACTTTATGAACCAGATGTTTGCAGGAAAATTACCAATGTACCAATAACCCACTTCAAAAGATGCCAACAGCATTTTTAAAGGTCCCAATTGTAACTTAAACTCCCTTGGGCATAAAATTACAATGTGGTTATTCTGTTCTAGTTTCGGCTGGAATTTAGTGATAAATGAAGTTTAACGGGTTCTGGAAGTTACTACTTCAAATCCTCTGCTTAAAACTGCACCAGAATTAGCATACGATGAAAGTGCCAGTCCCCACTGGAGTAAGCTGGAAGCTTGTTCTGGCTTGTGTAAATGATTATGGTGGCATAGCTCTGATTAATTTTCCCCACTCTCCATCCCAGATAACTTAACTGTTACTATAAATGATGTCAGGAGCTACAGAAAGTTAATGCCGGAGGCTGATAAATTACCAATTTGTGTGCTGCTACCAAAGGTTGATGTTACTTTTGCCTCCAAATCAATCTCTTCAGTAGTTTGAAGGTTCAGTCGGGACGTTAGCTGTCAGCTCTGATCAAAATAATACATTATGTTGGGATGTGGATTTTCCAGTGGGCATCCCTATAATGTCATGAAGAAGAGAATGAAAATAGATTGGAGACTCTTAGTGAGGTATCATGGAAATTGTCTCTTGGCTGCATGCTCACCAAGATCTACAGAAAAGTGGTCTTGCTTAGACTTTTTTGACCATGAAGATCTGCAAGCCATTTCCACCATGGGAAATATTAGAGACACAGTATCATAGTGGTTATGTTACTAGACTAGTAATCCAGTGTCCAAGGCTAATGATCTGAAGATATGGGTTCAAATCTGACCATGGCAGATGGGGAATTTGAATTCAATTATTTCAGTAAATCATGAATAAAAAAATAGTATCAGTATGTTGATGATGAAACTACCAGATTGCTGTAAAAACCCATCTAGTTCACTCATCCATTAGGGAAAGTATCTCTTGTCCCTATCTGGTCTGGCCTGCAATCTGGTTGACTCTAACTGCCCTCTGAAATAGCTCAGGAAGTTACTAATTTGTATTCAAGAAGGCAGTTCACCATAGCCTTTTCAAGGGCAATTAGGACTGTGCAATAGATTCTAGTTTTATCTTGTGTTCATCCCAAGAATGAATATAAAAAAAATTGTACCAGTCAAAGTCACTTTTACTATAAATTTCTTTCTGACTGGATCTTTCTAGGTAGCATCAGGTCATAGAATGGTTACATGACAGAATGAGCCTGTTGAGCCTATGCCAACTCTCTGCAAGAGAAATTTAGCTAGTCCCATTCCACTGCCCTTTCCCTATCGCCCTGCAAATATTTTGCCTTCAGGCACTCATCCAATTCCCTTTTCAAAATCATGATTAAATCTGCCTCCACTATCCCCTCAGGCAATGCAGTCCAGATTGTAACCACCTACTGCTTTAGGTCTGTGTCTATTGGATCTTGACTCTTCCAACAATGAGAATAGTTTCTATCTATTCCGTCTAGACACCTCATTATTTTTAACACGGCTATCAAATCTCCTTTCAAGCTTCTCAACAACCCCAGCTTCCCCAAATCTTTTCTGCACCCTCTCTAAAGCCTTCATATCCTTCCTAAATTGCAGTGCCTAGAATTGGATACAATACAGTATGCCATTTGAGGCTGAAACAGTATTTTCTAAAGGTTCATCATAACTTCCTTGCTTTTGTACTCAATGCCTCTATTTATAAAGGCCAGCTGCTCATTATCGTATCCAGATAATCAGTGATGCCTTATTTAGGAGGGCTGTGCAATTCATATGCTTACCAATGGAAGCAGACAAACTAAAGCCATCCAGTGCTACGGACTGGTAGATTTCCCAGGGGTGATAGAGCTCATGTGATATCCAAGGCCCAAGTTACAACTTCCTCAATTTTAGGAAGAGGAAAGTCTTTCATTCTACTTGATGTCATTGAGCCTCTTTTGGCACTGTGTGGGCAGTTCTTAGGATGGTACAAGTTGCTGCTTAAATAAATTACCAGAAGCAAACAACAGTTATTTTGGGCACAAGTTCAGATGCTGATTCCATAGTGGTGAAACTGGAAGTCAAAACAACATCAGGATTAGTGGGAGCAGGAAAGGCAGAATTAGATCCATGTATATTATTTAGAAGTGCTTGTATGGGAGATTGCAAAGGAGCAATGGCATCTACGGTCACAGAGCCAACATGAGAAAGTGTTTAAAAAAAAAGAGTGCCATTAGAAGGCAGAGGAAAATGAGATAAGTACTGATGTGTCCTTGAATTGGCAGAGAGAGTTTTAAATATTATAAGAGAATAAATGAATGTTCTGTTAATTCACTCTGTAAAATAGCATAAAATAACAAAGAGACCTAGCTATTCAAAATTTTAAGAAGGGGATAACAAAGATGGTTGTTATTACATTTCTGTTTCCATCAGCAGGAAGGAGGGTCATTAACAGAGGACACAGTGCTGATAATTGACAAAAGAACCAGAGAGGAGATGAGATTTAATTTCTACTTTTCATTATAACCTGGAATGCACTGCATGAAAGGTGGTAGAAGCAGAAGCAATAATAACTTTAGAGTATTGAATAACGTGATGACCCTTTGCTTTGGAAAAACCTGTATATTCTTTTTGTGAGATGTCCCTTTAAGACCAAAGTGAAACTAAGATATTTTTGGAAAGGGGGGTTAATTGGTCAATTGAACATCTTGGGTATCACATCATTTCAAAAAAAGGTTAAACTTTTGCCAAGGTTGCTATGGAGATGTAAGCTAATTGTAGTGGTGTCGAGCCAGTTTATACAGCAGCTGGCCTGAGTAGGCACAGTTTTGAACTCAGAATTCGTGTGAGGGGAAGCAAGCAAAGCTCTCTACAAATAGATCAGCTTCCTGTTTGGCAGTTAGAAGAAAACACTCTTAATGAAGCAATGTGCGAGCAAGCTAAAAGGGACTGAATCCTGAAGGCGGTGTGAGTTGCTCAGGCATGCTAAAGAGCTGAGTGTTTGTACCAGAGGACCAGATCGTGTGAGAACCAAGTGTGTTGGTTGGTTGGTTGCAAAGGAGCTCTGGAAAGCTGTGCCACCAGGACATTTGAAATCCAACTGAGAGAGAGTTCATAGACATGCGCCTGTCCATATCCGAGGACCAAGGACCAAATATGGCTGCCAGTGATAGTGACTTGAGGGCCCCATCCATTGAGTGCAAAAACCGAGAGAACCTAGGTACTGGAGGCTGAACTGGAAAGACTGTGAGATTGCACATAGTGCTGCATTTGTGCGGAAATGATGTGAGCACTTGAAGCTACATGAGGTATAAGTTTGTTGTATTGACAATTTAAAGTGAAAAATACCTTTTTATTTGAAGTATCATTTTCCTGTTAATTAATGTTTGATGTATGTTGATTTTGGTTTAATTGTTGCAGTAAAAGTTTTAAAAAGTGAAATCTTGTCCATTGGTTTCTTTCTGTTAGAGCCATGAGGATTCCTTTATTTTACAAGTTATCGGGCTCAACAGGGGTCATAACATAAATGCATGAAATGGTAACATTTCCTGAGCTATGGGGAAAGACCAGTGGTGTGGGACTAATAGATCTTTCAAATAAATGACACAGGCACAATGGGCTTTTTAAAAAATTCTTTCTTCAGATGTGAAAGATGCTGGCTAGGCCAACATTTGTTTTTCATACCTAACTACCCATGAGAAGGTGCTAGTGAGCTACTTTCTTGAACCGCTGCAGTTCATCTGGTGTAGTAACCCACAGTGCTTTTAGGAGTGGAATTCCAGGTTTTTGTCCCAGTGACAGTGAAAGAATGACGATATAGTTTCAAGTCAGGATGATATGTGACTTGGAGGGGAACTGTTCCCTGCTGTCTGCTGCATCTGTCCATCTAAGCGGTATAGGTAACAGGTTTGGAAGGTGCCGTTGAGTTGCTGCAGTGCATCTTGCAGAATAGATGCTACAATAGTCGATACAATAAAGATATACCTCATGTAGCTACAAGCGTTCATATCATTTCTGCACTAATGTGGCATCATGTGCAATCTCACAGCCTTTCCAGTTCAGCCTCCAGTACACTACTGCCACTGTGCACTGGTGGTGGAGGAAGTGAATTTTTAAGGTGGTGGATGAGGTGCCGGTCAAGCAGTCTGCTTTGTCCTGGTTGGTGTTGAGCTTCTTTAGTGTTGTTGGAGATGCACTCATCCAGGCAAGTGGAGAGTGTTCCTTCACCCTCCTGTATTGTGCCTTATGGATGGTGATCAGGCTTTGGGGAGTCAAGAGGTCAACCTCTGACCTGGTCTTATAGCCACAATATTTATATGGTTGATCCAGTTAAATTTCTGGTCAATAATAACCCCAGGATGTTGATGGTGGAGGATTCAGCAATGGTAATGTAGTTGAATGTCAAGGAGAGATGGTTAGATTCTTTCTTAATGGAGATGATAATTGCCTGGCATTTGTGTAGTACGAGTGTCACTTGCCACTTTTCAGCCCAAACCTGAATGTTGTCCAAGTCTTGCTGCACATGGACGCATACTACTTCAGTATCTGAGGAGTCACAAGTGGTACTGAATAATGTGCAATCATGGGAAACAGCCCCACTCCTAACCTTATGATGGAAAAATGGTCATTGATAAAACAGCTGAACTACCCTGAGGAACTCTTGTGATGGCCTAGGGCTGAGGGTTTGGACACCAACCATAACCACCTTCCATTTTGCTACATATGACTCCAACCAGTGGAGAGCTGTTCCGCCCAATTTCCATTGGCTTCAATTTTTCCAGGAGTCCTTGATGCCACACTGGGTCAAATGCTGCCTTGATGTCAAGGGCAGTCGTTGTCATCTAACCTCTTGAGTTCAGCCCTTTTGTCCATATTTGGACCAAGACTATAATGAGGTCAGAAGCTGAGTGGCCCTGACGGAACCCAAACTGAGCACAGGTGAGCAGGTTATTGCTGTGTAAATGCAGCCTACACTGCCTTCAATCCAAAACCAAAACCGCTCCAATCTCAGTCATAGAGTTTCAGTATGCAGATAACGGTTGTGTGCATGCTCACTCAGAAACTGAGCGCCAGGTAGTTGTCAACTCCTTCTCCAAAGCATTTGACAAAATGGGCCTTTCACTAAACACCCAGAAAACTCAGGTCCTCTTCCAACCTGCTCTCATTGCGAAACACCTCCCCCCATTGATTAAAATCAACGGTGAGATTCTGAAAAATGTGGAACATTTTCTGTATCTTGGAAGCCTCCTCTGGACGAAAGCAGACATAGACAGCGAAATTCTTCCTTGCCTTCAATGTGCCAGGTCAGACTTCAAATGACTGAGGAAAAGCATATTTGAGGACCAAGATCTCAAACCTGAGACTAAGGTCAGGATTTACTGGGCAGCAGTGATCCCTGTGCCTCAAAGGCTTAATTGGACAACCTACAGCAGACACCTCACACCACTGGTGAAGTACTACGAGCGGCGCCTTTGGAAGATCCTCCAAATCCAATGGTAAGAAAGGTGGTTCAAAAGCAACATCCTCTCCCAAGCCAATCTACCCAGCACTGAGGTGCTAATCACTCAACACTAGCTCCACTGGCAGGGCATTTCATTTTTATGCCTGAAACCAGACTCCCTGAGCAATTAGTCTACTCAGAACTTCATTGCAGAAGGAGACACCTAGGGGGAACAGGGGAAATGCTTTAGGGATGTCATCAAAGCATCATGAAGAGGTCAAACATACCCATCAACTCATGGGAGACCCTAGCTTGTGACCGACCAAAATGGAGAAGGCTCATCTGGGAAGGCACCGAACACATTGAGAGACTTAATCGGAAATATGCAGAGGTGAAATCGAGACATCGGAGGGAGTGCCATGAACATCCAAACAACCCCTCTACAAACCCTTCGAGCACCACCTGCCCCACATGGAGCCTAGTCTATAGATCATGTATTGTACTTATCAGCCATCTCATCAAGCCCATGGAACCGAGGTGGAAGTAAGTCATCCTGAATCCTGATGGACTGGCTAAGAAGAAGAAGGGCAATTTTCCACATTGTTGTGTAGATACCAGTGTTGTAGCTATTACTGGATCAGCTTGCTTAGAGGCACAGCTAGTTCTGGAGGACAAGTCTTCACTACTACTGCCAGGATGTTGTCAGGGCACATAGCCTTTATAGTGACTTCAGCTGTTTCTTAATATCACGTGGGGTGAATTGAATTGTCAGAAGTCTGGCATCTGTGATGCTGGGGACATCAGAAGAAGGCTGAGAGGTATCATCCACTCGGCAGTTCTGACTGATGACAGTTGCAAATGCTTCAGCCTTGTCTTTTTACTGATGTGCTGAGCTCCACCATCATTAATGATGGTGCCTCTTCCTTCAGTCAGTTATTTAATTGTCCACCACTATTCATGATTGGATATGGCAGGATTGCAGAGCTTTGATCTGATCCACATGGTGTGGGATCACTTAGCTCTGTCTATCACATGCTGCTTCCACTACTTAGTATGCAAGTAGTGCTGTGTTGCAGCTTCACCAGGCTGGCGTTTCATTTTTAGGTATGCCTGGTGCTGCACCTGGCATGCTGTCCTACACTCTACATTGAACCAGGATTAATCCCCTGGCTTGATGGTAATGGTGGAGTGGAGATATGCCAGGCAATGAGGTTACAGGTTGTGGTTGAATACAATTCTGCTGCTGCTGATGGCCCACAGCGCCTCACTTGATGAACTGCTTGATCTGTTCTGAATCTATCCCATTTAGCACAGTGTTACCACCACACAATATGATGGAGGGTATCCTCAATGTGAAAACGAGATTTCTTCCCCACAAGGACTGTGGGGTGGTCACTCCTACCAATACTTTCATGGACATATGCATCTTTGAAAGATTGATTGATGAAGACGAGGTCAAGTCAGATTTTCCCTCAAGTTGGTTCCCTCACCACCATGGAAAGTGCAGATTGGGAGGAAAGGAGGACAAAAGTATAACTTGGAATGTTTTTCTATTTAAAAGCACTATATAAATGCAAGTTGTAGTTGACTAAAATTTTTTAGCAGTGATGCTGCTGAATCATGTGGAGGTGGAAATAATCAACGATGGCCAGAGGTATTACCGAAGGTTCAATCATATGATGTTCTGCCCATAGGTCCAGCACCAACGTGGTAGGCTGAATGGCCTCCTGTGCTCTAAATATTTCTATATTTCTCTGTGATATCTACAAATGCCATTGCATTTGGATAGGTTTACTGTCATTGAGTACTTTTGCCCATGGTTTCAGCCAGCCTCTGTTGCATGGAAAGTTCCAAGAGCCAGGCGACCACCCATGAGTGAGAGAAGAGGGAAGATTGAGGACAGGGAAAGTCGAGAATTTGAAAATGAGGGATCAATGGGGAATTGTGGAAAATTAGGGATAAGTGGCATTCGTATAAATATCTAAGTTGATCTTGTGCATTGAATGATGTCACTGAGGGAAGAGGAAGAGAAGAAGGCCAAGGATACCTCTAGCATCAGAATCCTCTCCAAGCTGGGAAATTTATGGAACATAATTTCAAACCCATGGAGATGTTTTGACCTCATGATTGGAACTATAAATTCCAAAAAGATAAGCTGCAGTCAGCAGTACAAGGCTGGGCAGCAAGGGGTTAATTCGGACATTTAGTGAAAACACTAGTGACTCATCAAAAGAGTTTGGACATTGACTAACACGATCAAGATGTCTGATTACGCAATACAATGGCACAAAGGACATATCATCAATACAAATATAAAAACAAAAAACTACTGCGGATGCTGGAAATCCAAAACAAAAACAGAATTACCTGGAAAAACTCAGCAGGTCTGGCAGCATCGGCGGAGAAGAAAAGAGTTGACGTTTCGAGTCCTCATGACCCTTCAGCAGAACTGAGTAAAGTTAGGGGAGGGGTGAAATATAAGCTGGTTTAAAGTGGGGGGGGGGGGGTGGTGGGGGGGGGGGGGTAGGGGAGAGAAGTTGGGAGTGGGGGGTGTGGTTGTAGGGACAAGCAAGCAGTGATAGGAGCAGATTTTTTTATCATCAATACAATACACTCAAGGAATTATTCAACCACTACAGACAATAGTAATGGATTAGGGTCATTCAAACCATCATTAACTTTGGAGCCAGGTGCTCTAACTGTGCTGTTACTGTACCACCTCAAACAGCAGGAGAATTGCTTGTACAATGAACTGATAATATTCATCTGGATACATCTTCCCTCGAAAACCCTGTATTGTTTTCAACCAGTAGGAGCTGATAACATTTGTCTGGACTTTGCATGGAATCAACTAAATGGCCATTGGAACAACAGGAGATATGTTTTGACAAGTCTGAGTTAAATTATTATAAAAGAAGAGCAGATTTGAGGTTTTGGGCTATAGTTGGAAGAAGGGTCAAGCTTGGTCACCTTGACTCAGGCCTATAGTCAACACCAGACAGAACAGCCGTGTTGGGGATTGTAAGTGTTTTCAGCCATATCGTGGTGCTGCTGGCCTGAAGGTGTTGGGCTGCAGTCGGAAGAAGAGTTGAGTTTGGTCACCTTACTCAGGCCAACAGTCAACACCGACAGACTAGCCGTGTTGGGGTTTGTAAGTTTCAGCCAAATCAAAGTGATATTGGTCTGAGGGTTTTGTGAAGGTTTGGGGCGAAAACTTGGGAGTGTTTTTGCCAGTACCTTGTAACTTGTTTCAGCCGTATCTTGGTGATATTGGTCTAAGGGTTTTTTCACTTAAGGTTTCAGGACAGGACGTGGTGTTTTGCCTATGTTTTTGTAAGTTTTAACCAAGTCGTGTTGACTTTGTGTTGGGGACTGGGAATAGGTTGTTTAAATTTTGGGTTTTGTACTGTGGGGTTATAGGCAATTCAATAAAGCAATCATGAATTATCAGATGAAACTTGTCTCGCTGGTCATTCTGTTCAAGACATAACTTGTGAATCTGGTGTTGCGAACTTGAGTGTGGGGAGGGTCGCTGAGGGAAAGAGGGAACCTCTACATATCTTTTTGGGAAACTGCGCTACCTGTATGAGGCACATAGAAAAGCCATTAAAGGAGATGTACTGAATGCACTCGTGTCTTTAGAGAACCTGCATAGCTACTTTGGTGTTGCTAATGATCTCAAACCCTATTCCACAGCATAATTCAGATGAATTTGGAACATAGCATATTATACAGCACCTTCCATCATATAAATGGGAGAATTCTAAGTTGTGATCCCACACCTGCTTTCAGAGAGAGTTTCCCACATTTGGGAGAGGTTCCCCCTCTAAGTGGAACATCCAACAGCCCAGGAGATTAGTTCTTTAAAATTTTCCACTGCAGTGTGTTCTCCACCTGCTCCATGATGTTCAGAGGAGCCTTTGACCTTGGTTTCTGCTCTCCCCTGCTGCCCATGGTTGTCCATCTTCCCCTGCTCTCTGGTGGCCTCCTGGGTCTTGGAATATGCTGGGAGCAAAAATACTCGACTACAGAGGACCCAGCCATGGTAAACTCCATAACAATTGTAGTGGTTATGTGATCACAATCAAGCCTCCAGAATGCCTCCCACCAAAGCTGACAACCTTTAATGGTAAGAGGAACATGCTCCAAACATAGTTCAATGTCTTGATACAACAGAATGATTTATTTGAAAGATTGTATGAGTGTCCATTGTGGTTCAGTTGGTAGCATTCCTATCTTTCAGTTAGATGGTTGTGGGTTTAAGTTCCAGTCCAGGAGTTGAGGAAGCACTGCACTGTTTTTTGGATGAGACGCTAACCTAAGACCCTGTCTGTCCTCTCAGGGAGATGTAAAAGATCCCAAGGCACCATTTTGAAGGAGATCAGAGGAGTTATCCTTGGTGTCCTAGCCAATATTTATCCCTCAAGCAACATTACAAAATCAGAATGACCAATGTCTTCAGCTCAGTGGGAATACTGAAGTCATCATTGCTGCCCACAAAATATTCTGCACCTCAACAGAACTGCCCATTTTCAGCCAGGATATCCGATCCCAGGTGAAGTCGAAATACATCAGCACAGCCTCTCCAGGGTAAATCCAGTGAGTGTAGGAGTGTTAATTGAAGGAGAGGACGTGCCCCTTTTTATATCACTAACTGCTGTACTCAGGTATGTTTTTAAAGGTCTCAAGTCTTTTAATGAATGAATGTGGGTTAGTGAATGGATGGGTGGATGAGTGAGTGGGGGGACACTGATTGTAGTGTTCAGTTCAGTTATGCCGGCTAATCACAGAGTTAGACCAAATATTAACCAGCATAATATTTCCAGGGTAAGTATCCAGGTAAATCTAGGGTATCTGGCCCCAGCCTCTGACCCTGAGTTCAATGTCGGAGATTTTCACAGAGGGTCCTGGGCAGTTCAAATCAGCCCATCAGAAGTTTAAACTTCCTGGGCAATTTCAGCACATGTGCATGCACCGGAGCTTCTACAGGGCCCCGACGCACCACACACACTTAAGTCCTGATTTTGCTGCTCTGGACATTGGAAGATTTGGGTCATTATCTGGTTTTGATCACATTGCTGTTTGTGGGAGCTTGCTGTGTACGAATTGTCTGCTGCATTTTCTACATTACAACAGTGACTATGCTCCAAAAGTACTTAGTTGACCATAAAGCATTTAGGGACGTCCAGTGGTTGTGAAAGGCGCTATACAAATACAGGTCTTTCTTTCTATAGTAGTTAGAAGCCCTGCAAAACCATCAAGAGTTTTCCAGTTCATCACAGAATGCTGCCAGACTTGCTGAGTTTTTCCAGGTAATTCTGTTTTTATTTTGTTTTGGATTTCCAGCATCCGCAGTAGCTTTTAGCTTTTTGTTTTTATCATCACAGAATCGCTGTTTTCACTAACAGCTCACACAGGGCTTCCCAAAACTGTGGGTGGTGGTGGTGACCCCGCCCCGCCCTGCCCGCAGGAGGTTTGGGTGGGCGGGGGGGGGTCCTGAGCTGCGACGTAGCAACAGCTGCCGTGGAGCGAATACTAGCAGCTTCGAGGTCCCTTTAAATCCTCAGATTCGGTGGGCGCGGCCTAACAGATCTTTTGAGGCCTGATTCTTGCTGCAAAAAGAAAGCCTGTGAAAAAGGTAAGGGCTTGTTTAATTTAAAAAAAATACCCCAAAGTTAACTGCAGTTTGAAGCATTGCCACCACTCGGAACTCTCCTCCCCTCCCCTGCTCGGGAGCTGAAGCTAACCAGCCCCCGGGGAGGGGGGGGTCTCACACTGTCCATGTGTTCATACCTGGAAAAGGTTTGGGAAGCACTAATGTACACACTTCTTTAAAATAAAACTAACTCCGAGTACTCATTAACCAGACAGCAAACAATCGTTAACTTTAAAAAGTTTTATCTGGCGAGCAATTGTAATAAAGTATTTCTCCAAGGACAGGAAGCCCGAGTACTTTTTGGAAAAAAAATAACTGCGTGAGTTGAAACAAACAAACATCAATGGGGTTTTTCATTAACCCACAATGAACTACAGTCAAATTTCACAAGAAGACGTTTCACTACAGGTTCAAATTTCCAAGCCCTCCCTCCCTTCCACTAGTCACTTTGCAGAGTTTGTGATCTGTCTAATTCATTGCAGCCGGGGGGACACTATTTACAAACTATTCTTGTCGAAACAGAGAGGCCGGTGAAGTGCCAGCCTTCGGCATGGAAGCCTGGTACATGGACGGGTCGGCTGGTGACCAGCGGCAGCCTCACCAGCGGCAGCCCAACCAAGCGGTGACTCGGAAGGAGCTGGAGCAATTCGGCATCTTATACTGGAAGGTGAGGCCAGCAACTTCAGCCCAGGGCGGGCTGTTCGCTGCTCAAATGTTCTCACTCCTCAGCTTCCTTCTTTCTGTCTTTCGGTGCAATCTTACTTGACTCCAAATCTGGAATTGCACTCCCGGCTGCCATAAATGGGGTCATGTGTTTTTTTTTATATATATATATAATTATGCTTTTTAGCCAGTCGTTGCTCCCAAGTTTTTCAGCAAGTTAGCCAGCAGGGGTACAAAAATTACCAAACGGTAGGTAGACTGTCATTAACATATCACACCTCAACTCCACTGAACTTTCTGCATGTCTGGAGGTTGAGTGATTGCACCTTTTTTGCCCCTCTCAATAAACTTCTACAATCTGGAAGCCATGCGGTCCCGGGGATTAACAAAAGTGCTGAAGGTTCCCGGGATAAATGCCTATTATTTCCAAACACCAATATAAAACAGCAGTGCAAACTGCTATACTGTATACTGATTTTTTATTCCCAAACATATACTTTCTTCATAAAATTTATAACAGTACATTTCATGACCATTAAAAGTTGACATTGCATAAGGTACAAACCAAATTAGTTTGCTCCAATACTGTTATTCACTACATTTGTAATTACAGTTAATATTTTAAAAATTCATTACATGTTGACAGTATAGCCCAAGGGGTTTAATCCAGTTTCCAGCCCCTCAGTGTACTACATATATGCTTACTTGTGCATTATGCATGCATACACATAATAAATACATGTATACATATACATACATGTGCATAACAATATAGTTCCTAACTCATTTCAGATAATAGAACAGAGGGTGCAAAAAATATTTACAAGAATAATTCCAGGAATCAGGGGCTTCAATTACGTATATAGATTGGAGAAGCTGAACTGTTCTCCTTAGAGAAGAGAAGGTTGAGAGAAGATTTGAAAGAGATGTTTAAAATCATGAGGGATCTGGAGTAGATTGAAAGAAGCTGTTTCATTGGTGGAAGGATCGAGAACCGGAGGACAGGTATTTAAATTTAATAGCAAAAGAACCAAAGGTGACATGTGGAAATTGTGCAGAGTGTGGTTAGGATCTGGCATGCACTGTCTGAGAGTGTGGTGAAAGCAGATTCACTTGTGACTTTCAAAAAATAATTGGATAATTATCTGAAGAGAAAAGATTTGCATGGCTACAGGGAAGGGGCAGGGGATTGAGACTAGCGGAGCAGCTTTTGCAGAGAGCTCGTTTAGACATGATGGGCTGATTGGCCTCCTTCTGTACTGTAACATTCTACGATTTTGAACATGAGAATGAGAGTTTTAGGATCGAGGTACTGTTAGACCAAGAGCCAAAGTAGATCAGCAAGCACATGAGGAATTGGCACTTTGTGCGGTACAGGCAGCAGAGTTTTGGCTGAGCTCAAATTTATGGAGGATCGAAGATGGGATAGCATCCAGGTGAATAGCTATTTCTGCAAGTAATAAAGCATATATGAGGGTTGCATTAGCAGATGGACTGTGGAAATGACGGAGACAGTGGACAGTGGATCCTTGTAATGGGAGGCTATGGGTTCGGGAGCTCAACTCAGAACAGTTTTGTTCTGCCTGAGATGAAGTTTAGGGTGGGAGCTGCAGTCCATGGTTGGAGAAAGGAGTTTGTGACAGGGGCATAAGACAATGAGATTTTTATCCCTAACATTTTAATGGAGGAAATTTCAGTTCACCCTTGGCTGGAGGTGTACAAGCAAGTTGACAACATGGAAGGATTGAGAGAGGTCATGATGAGGGAGTGCTGGGTTTCACAGCTTAAATTTGGAACCTGTTGTCATATCTTTGGTTGATCTCCTGAGTTTGACCCAGCCAAAGTATACAGGTATTTTAGGTATTTATCCTTCACACAAACTTTGGTCCTAATTCTATGTGTATGTTTTGTTCTCATATTTTTTATTCCCTTTTCCTTCAAATGCACATTCAAGTCTGTTCTTAAATGTTGACATGGTCTCTGCTTCACTTTCTGATAATACACTGGAGGTTCAGATTGCAGAATGTATCTCCTGGAGATATTATCCTACTGAGTCCTAGATGTCTTGTATTTAATATATCCATGGCCCCTTTTTGGGAGATCCATCAATCACTGGAAACAGTCTACTTCTATCTATTCTGTCCCATTCTCTTACTGTTTCCTATTTCCTTGTTCTCTTTATTTTTCAATCAAACACAGATATTACATGTCCCCTCCTCTTCAATTTTAGTTTGTTTTCAATCTCTATCCATGGCAGTCTGAAATTTTTTTATTAAATGGTAACAATTTATTATTCTGTGCCTTTGCAATCTCCCTTTGTACACACAAAAAAAATCCCATTGTTAATCTCCATGTACCAATTCCTCTCTTCACCTCATTCCAGCCCACTCACTCTTGATCTTTCTAAAATCTTCCCCATTCCAATCTGGTGCCCTTGTTTTTGCATTAACTTTTTGCCTATGTGGTTGGATCTTAAACGTTGTCATATTATGGTCACTATACCCAAGGTGCTCACCCACAATTAACTCATCTACCTGATCTATTTAATTCTCATAACTAGATCTAGCAATGTCTATCCTGTTGTAAGTGTATAAAAGTTCTTCTTGAGGAAGGAGTCCTTCGCATTTGTTAGAATTCCATTACTTTGTTTATTCACTCCCTCTCCCAATCAAAGAGCAGGTAATTAAAATCTCCTAGAACAACAACTTCATTCTTCATTTCATAAATCTGTCTATAGTTTTCCTCCCACAATTAGGGGATCTGTAGTATAGCTCCAGTAATGTATAACCACCTAATCCTAGACTTCCTGACCAGCAGAAAGAGTTTCTCTCAATCTACCCTACCCGTTCCCCTTAATATTTTGTAAACTTTGATCAAAGCAGTCCTTACCTTTCTAAATTCCAGGCTATACAACCCGATTTTCGTACAAGCTCTTCTTGTAATTTAACCCTTGGATTCCAAGAATCATTCTACTAAATCTGCTCTGCACCTCTCTCCAAGGCTTATCTTTCCTAAGGTGTGGTGCTCAGAACTGCTCCAGGTATGGTCTAAGCAGGGATTTGTATGTCTGAAGCATGACTTCACAGTATCACAGCATCTTTACAGTACAGAAGGAGGCCATTCGGCCCATCAAGTATGCACTGGCTCTCTGAAAGAGCTTTCCACTTAGTCCCACTCTCCTGCCTTATCCCTATAACCTTTCAGGTAGCAACCCAATTCCCTTTTGAATACCTCGATCGAACCTGCCTCCACTACCCTTTCAGGAAGTTTGTTCCAGACTCCAACCATCTTCTGGGTGAAAAATGCTTTCCTCACATCACATTTACTCCTTTTGCCAATTACTTTGAATCTGTGCCCTCTAGTCCTTGTAGTTCTCTTGAGTGGGAACAATTTCTCACTTCAACCCCTATGTATTCCTATGTATTCTATTCCAGGGTTATCCAACATATGGGCCATACTCCAGCCTGCCTAAGGTTTGTATCCGGCCTGCCAACTGCCATGGTAATCCCGTTGAGAAATGGAAGGTACCATGCTTTTACCTTAAAGTTTGAATTCCTCTGAGGATTCATGGATTTTCCCACCAGCTTTTCCCAACACCAATATTTAAAAGTGGAGAGTGGGCACGGGGACTGTGTCTGTGCTGCTGGGACCAGTTTAATGACTGGGACAGGGATTGGGAACCAGGGATGGAACAATCCGGAAAATGGCCACCACCGTGAAAAAAGTGGTGAGGGAGAGGGGGTTAGAGAGAGGACCTATTCTCTCCCCCACCCCTCCCAACCCGTCTTTCAGCAGCACCCCCCACAACCACACACCCTCTGCCCGCCAGTCAAAGTGTCACTGGCATCGTGATTGAGAAAAAAATTGAAATTTGGCCCCTCGCACAAAAAGCTTGTACATCCCCACTCTAGATAGAAAGGCAGGCATTCTATTAGTTTATTAATTCTTTTTTTGTATCTGTTCATGACATTTTAATGATCTCTGTACCTGAACCCCAAAGTTTCTTTGGGACTTCCACGGTTTCTAGTTTTTCACCATTTGGGTCCAAATTGGATGACCTGACGATTGCCTACATTGAAATCCATTTGCCACAGTTTTGCCCGTTCACATCATATATTAATATATCTTTGTATTGTTATGCCTCCATCTACACTGTCATTGGCAAATTTGAATGTGTGCCATTCTATCCCATCATCTAAGTCGCTAATGCATATTGAATAGTTGAGGCCTCAACACGGCCACTAATCACACCCTGTCAGTTAGAGTAACTGCCCATTATCTTTAGTCTCCTGTCTTCTGCTGCTTAGCCAATTTCAAAAACAAATCATAGAAAAAAATCATATCTAACCAGGCCTGTCATTTGCCTTCAGTTCCTTTTATTCCTGCCCTTTCTACGTCCGAAGTGGATGAGCTCACATTTGCCTGCATTGAAGTCAACAGTTTTGCCCATTCACTTAACTTATTAATATCTCTTTATACTTTTGTGCTTTCATTTAAACTGTTTACAGTGCTGTCTATCTTCGTGCCATCAGTTGTGGGATGCCTTAGCTCTGAGTATAGCATACTTCGTCCACTGTTCAGCATGCCTAATGTTTCGCCAGGTTGACACCTAATTTTCAATTAAATCTGGGATTGCTTCAGGTCTTCCCTGCTACACACCTCATCGAACCAGGGCTGGTCATCTGGCTTCATGGAGGAGAGAGGGATATGCTGGGTCATGAGGGTACAGATTGTGCTATTTAGCTATGTAGCTGCTGATGGCCCACAGTGCCTCATGGATGTCCAGTTTTAAGATGCTAGATCTGTTCTGCATCTACCCCATATGACATGATGATAGTACCACATGCCACAATGGAGGGTGTCCTTGGTGTGAAGATGAGACTTTATTTCCGTAAGGACTGTGCAGTGGCCACTTGTACCAGTATCATCATGGACAGATGCTTCTACCTCAGATAGATTGATGAGGATAAATTCAAATAGATTGTTCCCTTGTGTTGGTTCTCTCACCACCTGCTGGTGTCCCAGTGTGGCAGTTGTGTGCTTCAGAGCTTGGTCAGTTGTGGTGCTACTGAGCCACTCTTGGTGATGGATATTGAAGTCCCCCACACAGAGTACATTCTGTGTCCTTGCTACCCTCAAGTGTTTCCTCCAAGTGACGTTCAGCATTAATCAGTACTGATTCATTAATCTAATGGAATGTGGGAGGTGGTAATCAGCAGGAGGCTTCCTTGCCCATATTTGATGTGATACCATGAGACTTCACGAAGTCCTAAAAATGAGTGACTTCTACAGAAGAGGCACTTCCTCAGGACTTGTTAGTCTGTAGACCCTGTAAATAAATTAGAGGATCTCCTCTTGGGTAGCAATCTACTATCATCATGCTCCAGTTCCTTCGTTCTTGTGAGCACAAAATTCACAATGTGGCTGCAGGGAACTGAGAAGACGATGGCGTAGTGGTAATATCACTGAACTGGTAATCCAGAGGCCCAGGCTAATGCCATGGATTCAAATCCTACCACGACAGCTGGTAAAATTTAAATTAAATTAATAAAACCTGGAATTCAAAGCTATTCTCAGCAATGGTGACAATGAAGCAATCATCAGTTGTCGTAAAAACTCATCTGGGTCACTAATAATGCCCTTTAGGACGAAATTTGCCATCCTTACCTGGTCTGGCCTACATGCTCACATCAATTTGGCTGACTCTTAATTGCTTACCAGGGCAATTTAGGAATGGGAAACAAATGCTGGCCTTGCCACTGACTCCCACATCCCGTGAAAGAATAAGAAACAATGAACTGTTAAGACGAATAAACTCTGGCGGAAAGAATCATGTACGCTGACCTCCTACATTCAACATAGTCCCTATTCCAACCAACATGCCAATGACTGGTAATAGCAGAGTTGCAACACACAAGAAACAGACATTACTACAGACACAAAAAGATTAAACATTTTTTTTAAAAGTGGCAAAAATTTCCTGGAAAGCAAATGTGTCAAACCAGGCTGTAATAGGTTATACCACAATTGCACAGCTGAAAACATAAGCAGTGTAAGCAAAATCGGAAAAGCAACCCTGGAGAAACGTATTAAAAACTGTTTAGTTCTAAGGATGTAATCTCAAGAAGATTATCTTTGTTCCCCTGCCAACTACGACACTACAATATGCTTCGGTCGCAGAACTTTCTCCATCTATATAAACACTCCCTAGCCAATTAATGTCATTTTAAAAGGCCAGCGCAAGTTGTGTAGCATTTCTGCATGACTTCCTGCTTGGCGATCAAAAGCAAGCGCACTTTAAAAAGTAAAGAAGGCTAAAATAATTGAAAAAGGAAGATAAAAAAAGTGAAAGAAGAAACTTGGATTAAAAAATGACAGGAGATCTGGGTAGAGTATATTTAAGAAGGATTCTGTCTTTGGAATGAATCAGGATGTAGTTAGTTTATGCTGACTAATCATGTGGATAACTTGTATCGATTAGCATTATTAGCGAGACTCTATATCATATTCTTCTAGACCTCGTGCTTGTAGTTTGGTTAATAATCTGCAAAGTTTGTAGTATCATTGATATTTCAGCGCATCAAAGAAAATCTTAAAATCTCCCCAGGTCAAAAAGGTTTCATCAAATAGAATTTGGCCATCATTTATTATTCCTGTTGTTGTTCCAATGAATTTTGAGTATTTTTAAAAATACTGATTGCCCTGCTGTAGTTTGTCATTGTATGACACATTCTGTGTTCTTGCTGTGCAGTTGGATGCTGATAAATATGAGAACGATCCGGAGCTGCAGAAGATTCGCAAAGAGAGGAATTATTCCTGGATGGATATAGTAAATATACACAAAGATACAATGCCGAATTATGAGGAAAAAGTAACTATTTACTTTATGGTTTGCATGACAGTCTTTTTTTGTATAAATAAGTTGTTAGCCCATTTCTGAAGGGTATATGTTTGCTGTGGCTCAGTGGTTGCGCTCTCATCCCCGAGTCAGAAGGTTATGGGTTGAAGTCTCACTTGCGAGACTTGAACACAGACCGTGGGCTGATATTCCAGTGCAGTATCGAGAGAGTGCTGCAGTGTCGGAGGTGTAGTCTTTCAGATGAGTTGTTAAACCAAAAACCCGTCTGCCATCTCAGCTTGACATATGGATCCTATGACACTGTTTCAAAGAGGAGCAGGAGACCTCTCCCCAGTGCCCCTGCCAATCATTATCCTTCAACCACCTTAAAACAAAACATTATCTGGTCATTACCACACTGTTTGTGGGAGCTTGCTGTGCACAGATTGTCTGCTGCGAATATAGTTCAAAAGTACTTCATTGGCTATGAAGCACTTTGGGATGTTCTGAGGTTGCAAAAGGCGTTATGTAAATGTTAGTCTTTCTTTACATGTCAGATTAGCTCAATTGATAGTGCTTTAATCTTTAAATTAGAAGCACAGGGGTTTAGCCCTGCTACAGAATTGAACACACAATCTTCTAGACTGACACTGCAATGCAGTGCTGAGAGAGTGTTGCACAAATCTTTAGGGTGATAATGTTGAATCACGTCCATCTGCTCAAGTGGACGTAAAAGAGTATTATTGGAAGAAGCACAGGGTGCTTTCTTGATGACCCGGCCAGTATTTGCCCCTCAAATGCTAGTATCTAAAATAGAATAGTGGACCATTCATCTCATCGGTGCTTAATGGGCTCTTGTTGTGCAGAAAAGTGGTGCCACAGTGCCTGTGTAATAGATACCACACCAGAGTAACTGATTGTATGCCAATTACCAGTAAAATGTTATAAAAATGAAAGTCCTATTTTGTAAAATACCCTAATTTTGGAAATTGAGACTATCGTGGAAGTAAAGATTGCTGTTTGATAGGGTGGTCAGCAGGAGGCAGCATGGTGCTGTATGATCTGAATGTTGCAGCAGTTAGTTGCTGCTGTTGGTGATTGATTGATTGGTTAAACCTTTCAGTACTGTGCTCTATCCTTGAAGTAAAAAGATGTTCTCCCTCCAGAATGAGTTATTGCTGTACTAAATCGAAAAGAGTATTTTAGCACATCAAAATGTGGTGTCTGCATTTTGAAAGAAAATAATTAAAACAAAATGATGGCCCTGCCTAGCATAGAGAAGTCAGATGTTTCAGCCTGGCAACTGCTGTCTGCACGTCAATGCGCCTCACAAAACATGGCGAAAATATAATTATAGCTTGAATCACAGGCTCACTGACATTTGAGCTGACCTCTTCTCAGTGAATCCTGAACGGTTCGTTAGGTTGACTTCTCCACTGCTGTGCAGCAAACCAACCATCTTGTAGGGGAGGAAGAACATGGACCACTCCCCTGGGCCACTGTCCTACTGCACAGCAGGCTGCCTCCTTCCAGCCGATTGTAGAATAGTACCGATTCAGATTGTCTCGTTCTCCTTGCTGAGCAGACACTAATCGTGGGAGTTTTTAAAACACTCATAAATGAATAAAGTGAATTAAAAAATTGTAACCCTTAAATCGTCGCACAGTATCATTTTTGACATAAACTGCGAACTTTCTTTTCAGATTAGGTCGTTTTTCCAGGAGCACATTCACTTGGACGAAGAGATTCGCTACATCCTCGACGGGAGTGGATACTTCGATGTGCGAGATAAAGATGACAAATGGATCCGAATTGCCATGAAGAAAGGGGACATGATAACACTTCCTGCAGGCATCTATCATCGATTCACGCTGGATGAGAATGTAAGTTCTGATAGACAGCGCCAATTGAGTTTATCCATCGCTGCAGAGTTCAAATTGGTAACGTTGATGCTGTTGACGGTGGCAGTTGCTCGAAAGCACAAAAACCAACTTGACGAGCTTTGGAATACATAGCATGGAGGGCTGGCCTTTCTCCATATCAGTCTTCAAAGTTTTTATTTAGATATTTGCTACTAACACCAATATCTGCATGTGTTATTTAGTATGTAGGAAGGAGCTGCAGGTCAGTAATGCAATTGAGAAATGTTCATTTCACAGTATGCATGACTACTGGCTGGCAGGCATTAAAAAAGGACATGGAATCTCTGTTGTCCTGTATTATGCATTCAGGTCTCTCTCCTACATTGTTTGCACCAACAAGATAAATGGTAGGAGAGTTAAGGTGTTCTCAGACATCAGCCATTCAGACAATGACTGGCTGCTCAGACTCCTTTCCATTGATGATTGCAAGTTGATCCAGATATTACTCTGTTGTTAAATGGTACTCTTTGCTCTTAAGAACTCACTGATTGAACGGAACATAGTTGAATAGAGTGTCAGATAGATTGCTTTCGTTTTTTTTTCTTTCTCCTGCTCACCAGTTTTCTCTTTTCCATGCCTGAAGGTGGTTTCTCCTTGTTGCAGTATGGGCTACGTAAGGGCTGGTACCCCGCTGATACCTCACTTTGGTCAGTCTTCGTGTGTAATCCTTGACTGAATGTCAGTAGACTATTTGATTGAGACAGGCCAATCTCCCCCAACGTCCTTAAACACATCTTCAGCATGGGTCACCAGAAATGATAAGAGATGGGAGTCTTCAGTTAAATTCCTCATCTTCCTAAGCTACATCTCCAGTTACGGGGTGCTAATGTGCATTGTAAAAGACCGCATCACTGTGCATGGTGAGATCAGCCATCTGTCTAGATCAGAGATTACATTTGATATTTCTGGTCTGTATAGCTTAGCTGCCCTCAAGCTCACTGAGGTGAGGAGGAGTAGGAATGGGAGAGTAACTCATTTTACAAAGACAACGCTTTCCATATTTTGTTACAATCCCCATGGGGGAGTTGTAAAGAAAAAGAATTAGATTTTCCGAATGACCAGTAAATGAAGAGATTACCAACAAGATTCCACTTTTTGTCGCACTAACGTGAATTGGCATCAATGCAAATTATATATTAATTATCAGGCAAAGGATACCTCAAAGAGAAAGGTAAATTTTACTTTAAATAGCTGATATGACAAAAAGATATGTCTTACACAACCACATCACATGCCATACAAATATGGCATTACATAGCTACGCAGTTCCATGATATGTTGTTCTTTATTCACGCAGGGTAGGTCAAGAATCCTATCCGACAACAGCTTTCACTCTCAAGTTTCTCAGGTACAATTATCATCAGCAAGGCACACTTCTACAAATCCTCTCTCCTTTTGGTTATGACAGTCCTGATGGTGTAGCTTTCCAGAGTTCCTTTTCGACCAACCAGTCAATAACAACCCAGTTCACAGTTGAGCCACTTCTGGGAAAACACCCAGTTCTTTAGTATCTCTGAGCTGTTCATACACCTCTCCAGGATTTAGACACTTGCTTAGCTATAACCTGCTCACTGATGCTCAGTTTGGGTTCC
Organism: Cetorhinus maximus; assembly: GCF_964194155.1. Classification (NCBI taxonomy): domain Eukaryota; kingdom Metazoa; phylum Chordata; class Chondrichthyes; order Lamniformes; family Cetorhinidae; genus Cetorhinus; species Cetorhinus maximus. Next base: position 34,354,556 of record NC_135883.1, read on the forward strand.
TCCAGGGGCACTTAGCTCCTGACCTCATTACAGCATTGGTTCAAACATGGACAAAAGAGCTGAACTCCAGAGCTAAGGTGAAAGTGGATTGCCCTTGACATCAAGGCTACATTTGACTGAGTGTGGCATCAAGGGGCCCTATCAAAACTGAAGTCAATGGGAATCGGGGGAAAACTCTCTGCTGGTTGGAGTCATACCTAGCACAAAGAAAAGATGGTTGTGGTTGTTGGAGGTCAATCATCTCAGCGCTAGGACATCACTGCAGGATTTGCCCAGGGTGGTGTCCTAGGCTCAACCATCTTCAGCTGCTTCATCAATGACCTTCCCTCCATCATAAGGTCAGAAGTGGGGATGTTCGCTGATGATTGCACAATGTTCAGCACAATTCACGACTCCTCAGATACTGAAGCAGTCCATGTCTAAAAGCAGCAAGACCTGGACAATATCCAGACTTGGGCAGACAAGTGGCAAGTAACACTCACGCCACACAAGTGTCAGGCAATGACCATCTCCAACAAGAGAGAATCTAACCATCGCCCCTTGATATTCAATGGCATTACCATTGCTGAATCCCCCACTATCAACATCCTGACCAGAAACTGAACTGGACTAGCCATATAAATACTGTCACTGCAAGATCAGGTCAGAGGCTAGGAATCCTGCGGTGAGTAACTCACCTCCTGACTCCGCAAAGCTTGTCCACAATCTACAAGACACAAGCCAGGAGTGTGATACTTCCCATTTGCCTAGATGAGTGCAGCTCCTACAACACTCAAGAAGTTTGATACCATCCAGGAAAAAGCAGCCCTCTTGAGGCACCCCTTCAACAAACATTCACTCCCTCCACCATCGATGCACAGTAGCAGCAGTATGTACCATCTACAAGAAGCACTGCAGAAACTCACCAAGGCTCCTTAGACAGCACTTTCCAAACCCACGACCACTACCACCGAGAAGGACAAGGGCAGCGATACATGGGAATAACAACACCTGGAAGTTCACCTCCAAGTCACTCACCATCCTGACCTGGAAATATGTCACCATTCCTTTACTGTTGCTGGGTCACAATCCTGTAACTCCCTCCCTAAAAGCAGTGGGTGTACTTACATCACATGGATTGCAGTGGTTCAAGAAGGCAGCTCACCACTAGCTTCTCAAGGACAATTAGGGATGGGCAAAATGCTGGCCTAGTCAGCGAAGCCTACATCCCTTGAATGAATAAAAGAAAACCTGTTTAGCCAGCTTGGACAGTACCTCCAAGAGCATCTGTCTCCTTTTCTGCCAAACACAAAAGCTGACCTCTTCTTGAGAGTGATTTGCTTCTTCTCCTCATGAGAATTCTCTGTGTTCCTCTTCCTGCTTTTTTTTTGTGTCTGCATCTGTGTACTGATTGTCTTCAACCTCCAGTTCCTTTGCCTGTGTACCCTTTTGCGCCTGCAATCTACACAATTTCTTTCTTGACTTCCTTCCCATTGGTACTGCTCCCAGGCCAAGGGTTGTCAGGTCACATGATGACCAGTATTTCTTCTTATTTGAGAAAATTACAATTGGTCCCTTTACGATTGATACAAACTCTTAAAAGTCATTTTCAAACATTCTTAAAAACAATATTTAAAGAAATTGCACATTTTCCTTACTCTACTGCTTCCGGATCAAAGGTTGTTGCATTATATAATACCATTAATATAGAAAATTCTCCTAATGTGCTTCATCAATATTTAAGGAGAAAAGTGGATACTGAGATGAAGAAGAGGTGATTAGAATAATAACAGGTGATCTGAATGGCACAGTTCTTAGAGAGCTTGACAGTGTAAATGTTGCAAGGCTGTTTCCCTGGCTGGAGAGTCTCGAAATAGTTTCAGGATAAGGAGTTAGCCATTTAGGACTGAGATGAGGAAAAAATTGTGAATCATTCGATTCTCCACCCTAGAAAGTTGTGGATACTCAATCACTGAGTACATTCAAGGCTGAGATCAATAAATGTTTGGACTTTAGGGGAATCAAGAGGTATGGGGATTGGGCAGCAAGTGGAGTTGAGTTCAAGGATCTGCCATGATCTTAAATGTTGGAGCAGGCTCGAGGATCTACTTCTATTTTTCATGTTCTTATAAAATAACCTATTATTAGGGACTGTTTCATACCCTGGGTAGAATTTCTGCTTGATTGTACTGCTTACTTTGGCATAATTCACCTGAAACCGGTGTAACTGGCACATAAGACTGAGGAATGTTTAGCACAAGCTATGCAGTGTAAATAAAGTTTCTGTGGATCTTTTGCTTTAGTTTAAAAAGAATAGCATTGGGAGCAGGCCTGGTGCACAAAACTGGCCACCTGCTCCCTGCCACAGCCCATCCTCCCAAATGAATTAATTACCACTGGGAGTTTCTGCTAATTACGCTGTTTGCCTAAAGACACTAATAGGAACATGTAAAAAGTTTCTGAATTTATTGTTTTTTTGAAAATGCACGAAGATTGACTACTATGCTTCAATATAACTGAGGAACGATTCTGTTTATTTTGTTTAGTCATCTTCACTAATTTAAAACGGGTCACACACAGGAGGTGGCTTGACACTGTTGTTAAAAATAGTTATTTTCTGTGTTAAACCCATTTTCTGCTGTCTTGATTAAATTGCACCAAATTATTGCTCTTAGATATATAGCAAATTTTTTTGAAGTAATTAAAAAAAAATATTATGTTTTAAAAAGCTGACTCAAGTGTTGCACTCTTTCACAGCAAATTTTGCATTTGCCGATTACACGACTGAGTTTGAGTGGAAAATTGAAGGAGGCAAAATCACTTTTTGAAACGAGCACAATTTGGGGTGCAATTTGGGCTCGGATTGCTGATTACCCCAAGTAGAATCTCTTGGGCCATTTCAATTGCCACCTGTAGATCTTGTTACTTTCATGGTGTTTGATTAATCCTGTTTGAGTATAATGAAGAAAACCCTGGGCGTAGATTCATAATGTAAATGCTGACAATGAACCATTGAGCTCTTGTACCATAGAAAGAGATCATTCGTTCCATCATGTTGGTGCTGGTTTTTTAGAACAGTTCAAACCTAATCTTGCTGCCTTGCTCTCTCGCCCATATCTCTTAGTCCATCTCTACTTCAAATGTTTATTCTTCCCTTCAAAGGTGAAATAATGTCGGCTACAGTTAATTGCTACGGCAGAGCATTACATGTTCTAATAACTCTCTTTATAAAAAATTTCCACTTTGCCAAATCACTCTGTTCAAAAGCCTTCAAAATTTTTTTTCAATGCCTAACCAAAACATTGATGCAGTGGAAATAGTCACAATACCTTGAATGCCTCTTTGTGACTCTAGTTTGTCGTTCTTGGTATCATCCAGAGACTAGTCCCACAACTGCACCCGTACTCCCTCTTTGAAAGGGGAATTAGGGTAAATTAAAGCTGCCAGTCACAGGAGATGCAGTTAGGACAACTTATCAAAGAAGCAATTATTATCTCTCTCGTTTTATATATTAAAAAAGTACCAGACATGCTATTTTTGGAAAATTGTTCATACTTAACATAGTTATTGTCTGACATTTTTATTGAATTTAGGAATAAATGAATAACCCAATGGAAACCATACTGACAGCCTGATAGAATGTTATAATATTTGAAGAAGTTAAGAAATTTGAGGCAAAATCCTCAGATTTTTGTGAAAAACTTCAATATTTCAGCAGCTAAATTTAACCTAATTGCGCTCTAGGTGCAGGCTGAATATTGTGGGCATGCAATGTTGTAGCTGAATATTGCATCGAGACTATACTACTCTATCTGGATCTGAAGCACAATCTACTTTAATTGAGACTAGAATAATGTAGCTACAAAAAGATTCTTTTAAGTAGGCGTCAGTGGCAGAAATGAAGACTTGCGTAACCCTGTAAATTGTTTGAGATACAGAGGATTTAAAGAAAAATATTTGGGGGGCAAAGGGCAAATTGAACACACATCTCAGTATTCTCCAAACAATTTCCATGCCTGCAGATTGATGATGGACCTTGAATTGACTCATGTCACTATGTAAGACTGTTAAGCGCACTGGGTGATAGCACTGGTCCTCTGCATCTTCTAATAGCTACAGCCATTGTAGGTGGGGAGATGGGAAATGTGTTTTTTTTTTAACATAGCAAGTTAGTATCTGTGTGCACTCAAGAGAATGCCTTATTGCACTTTGTATTTTTTATGGTTTGTTGCAGGTCCATTAGACAGCTTTTGACTGTTACTAGGCTATGTCATAGAGTCATTATGGCAGAGAAAGAGGCCATTCAGCCCATCAAGTCCATGGCAGCTCTCTATAAAGTAGCCCAGTCGTATTCCCACTCTCTATCCCCGTAGCCGTGCAATTTTATCTCCCTAAAGTGCCCACCCAATTTCCTTTCAAAATCACTGATCATCTCTGCCTCCACCACCCTCGTAGGAAGTAAGTTCCAGATCATTACTACTTGCTGCGTAAGAAAAGTCCTTCTTCACATTCCAGCCCCAACCTGCGTCTCTTGTCAAAAACCTTAAATCTCCATCCCCTAGTGTGTATGTAGGAAATAAAGTCTTGTTCTGGTTAGGCAAATAATTCAAAATATCTTGTGTATTCTGATTGAGTTTTTGTCTTGCACAATAACTGGTAAATGTTTGTCGTGTTGGCAAGTAGTGAGCTCTCGCTTTAAAAGGTTAAAAGTATTAAGCTGCTTTGAAATAGGAACAAAATGCTAGAAATACGCAACAGGTCAGACAGGAACTGTGAAGAGAGAAAAAAGTTATCGTTTTAGGTTGATGAGTTTTCATCTCTGTCTTTTTCAGTTTGGATGAAACGGGTCTTAAGCAAGTACAGAAACCGAGAAAATGGGATTTGCGGGGTATCCCATCCTTCCATCCCGGAAAGCAGGAGAGAGTGAATGGCACAGGGGATGATGGTGCAAGGCAAAAAGGAAGGGGAATGGGACATGTAAAGAAAAGGGATGAGTCTAGAAGAGGTCTAAATGGGAATAGCAAATCATTTTCAATACTTGCCCTTTTACCTCCTGCCTTCCCACCATATAGGGTCCCAAACACTCCTTCCAGGTGAAAGGTGATTTATTTGTTATACTTTCAATTTAATATTTGCTGCTCCATAACCTTGATGTAACCTAAAACTCTGCTGGCCATGTCCTAACTCGCACCATGTCCCATTCATCCATTGCCCCTCCACTTTCTGACCTTGGGCACTGGCTTGATTTTAAAATTCTCATTGTTGTCTTCAAATCACTCCATGGTCTTGTCCCTTCTCTATATTTGTAATCCCCTTCAGCCACACAACTCTCTGAGATATCTGCACTCCTCCAATTCTGCCCTCTTGCGTATCACCAATTTTAATTGCTCCCTCCTAATCCTCTTTGCCTTTCTACCTCGCTTTCTTCCTTTAAGATTCGCATTAAAACCACCTCTTTGACCAAGTTTTTGATCTAATAGCTCCTTACATGGCTTGGTGTCATATTTTGTTTTATTATGTCTCTTGTGAAGCACTTTGGGTCAATTCATTACGCTATATAAATACAAGTTGTTGTTCATGTTGTATGTAGTCTCCTTTAAATTGCGGAGACCAAATGCAGATTGGCTGACTACTTTGCAGGACACCTTCGTACAGTCCGCAAGCATGGCTCCAAATTTCCAGTTGCCTGTCACTTTAATTCTCTGCCACACTCTGTCTTTGACCTCCTACGTTGTGACAGTGAAGCTCAATGGAAGTCCAAGGAACAGCATCTCATCTTTCAATTAGGCACTTTACAACCTTCTGGGTTTAACAGTTTCAGATCATAACTATTGCCCACCATTTTGGATGGCAGCTGATTGTAATGCTTCTGCTGTTCTCATTTACACCTCCTCTAGATCCATCTTTTGGCACTTGCCCCATTATCACCCCATTTTGCCTTGCACCATCATCCATTTTGCCATTTAACATGCCCTGCCTTCTCTCACAGACTTTCCCCTTTGTTCTTTCCTCCCCTCCTCCCTGCCCCTTTTCTCTACTTTCTTAAAATCCGTTTACATCTAACATTTGCCAGTTCTGAAACATTGGCCAGAAATTTCCGCCCATCGGGGGCGGGGGTTGTGCGGGGGCCGGCAGGAGTGGGCGCGAACCTGATCGGCACCCCCGATTGGGTCCACGCCGCCATTTTACGTGGGCAGGCCAATTAAGGCCTCCCCATCCTGACACTCACATGGAAGCGCTGTGTGCTCCCTGTGCAGGCGGGGGGTTTTCCCAGATTGGTTCCCTGCGTTCTTTCGGGCATGCACGCGAAAGAGCGCAGAGATCTCCCTGCCAGGGAGATTTGTTTCAGTGTTAAACTTTTAACTAAAGGATTTTTAATCTTTTGAAACATGTCCCCTCATGCGGCAGCGTCACAGGAGCTGGAACATGTTAATGAAATTTTGGAAAAAATTTTGCTGATTTTTTTAAGCACTTCATGATACCTCATCCTGCCCGTGGATGAGGTTCCATGAAATATGCAAAGGCTGCCTGGGCTCTTCGCCTGCCCCCCAACCTTAAGGTTGGACAGGCAGCTCAGTTAATTGTTTTAATTAGTTTTTAACAGGCCTTAATAGGCCTTTGACAGTTCAGTGGGCGGGCAGCTGATTCCGCTGCGCGCCCGCCGAACTGACAATCTAAATGATGCGCTGTGACGTTGGGGCGCACGCCCGACGTCACCACGGGTCATTTTGTGTGTTGGCAAGCGGGCCCCGCCCCCGCTCACCAATGAGAAAATGCTGCCCATTAACTCCGATTCTCCCCACAGATGCTGCCTGATCTGCTACGTATTTCCAGCATTTTCTGTTTCTAATTTTAGAGTTCAAGCATTTTCCTTTTGAAGCTGTTTCCAGGGTTCTGTTTCTGTGTAGCTGTAGATTCTGTGCCTGTTTGTGTACAGTGATTACTGAATGAAAACACAAGTTCCTCCACATGCCATGTGTATTGCTGGCTTTGTACAAACTGCTGTGTCCCTCTGGTGTTCAGCATCTCGTCAGATCATTGTTCATGTAGTCTGAAATGAATAGTGTTTAGCTGCTTCCTTCCCAAGTTCTTTTTAAAACTTTCTATTCCTGTTGTTTTTTTCATAAAATTGATGAATTTGATGTTTTCTTTTTCCAAAAAGCAACAGATACACAAGATGTTAAAATGTATTTTAGGCAGAAATGGTAATATTACTTTTTTTCTTCCAAATGAAACTGTCTGTGGACTTATTAAATTAAGTGCTTTTTTTCTCTTTAACTTGACCAGGGATTATGAAGTTAGTCAAGTTGTCTTTTCTCCGATATTGTACTTCAGTGTTTTTGTGTTGGCCTGACCAGGGTTGACGCCTCTGTGAGCACCCAGAATCGTGTCCTCTGAGTACTACTATAGGGACCCCACCTTTGTGTAGCAAAGGAAAGTTATCAAACTAAATAAGATCCTAGCCATGTAGTTGAAAGCAGATCTGTAGCCTACAGCAGCATGTTATGTGGTAACTATAATTTTTATGTTGCAGAATTATGTGAAAACGATGAGGCTGTTCGTTGGAGAACCAGTTTGGACACCGTACTATCGCCCAGCTGATGAATTTGAAGCTCGCAAGAAATACCTTCAATTTCTTAACCAAGAAGTTTAAATTCTACGTAAATTTCAGCAAATGTTTGTCATCTATGTTTTAATTCGTGCAATTCAACAAGAAATAACTGAGGAACATTTTATTTTTACTTTTTATTTTGCAATTTTTCATTCATCACTGATAAGTTCTGAACACTAATGAGTTTAGAAACTTAAACCATGCCAGAGCAAATAAACTTTAACTGTGGAAAATAATCTGCATAATGGCATCCTACCATAAGATTGCTTTGCATGTTTAATGTAATTCATATGTGCTTTGACCTTATTTTGCTGTACTACACTGGAAACATCTACACAGGAAAAGACGTCATTCAAATTTATCAATGTATTGACCTAATAAGAGCATCAAACATATACATGTAATAATGGGTATGGTGGTATGGCACTAGTAATCTAGGACATGAGCTCAAATCCCAACATACTGTTTGTGAGTTTGAATTCGGTCAATAAAATAAATCTAGAATAAAAAGCTAGGATCAGCAACGATGACCATGAAGCTCCCAGATTCTCATAACTGGTTCACTAATGTGCTTTAGGGAAGAATCACAGTATTTTAACAGCACAGAAGGAGGCCATTCGGCCCATCGTGTCTGCACCAGCTCTCCAAATGAGCATTATGACCTAGTGCCATTTCCCTGCCTTTTCCCCCGTACCCCTGCACATCATTTCAATTCAAATAATCGTCGAATGCCCTCTTGAAAGCCTCGATTGAACCAGCCTCCACTGCACTTCCAGTCAGTGCATTTCAGGCCCGAACCATTTGTTTTTTCTCATGTCACATTTGCTTCTTTTGCAAATCACTTTAAATCTGTGCCCTCTCGTTCTTGATCCTTTTTTTTAATATTCACGGGATGTGGGCTTCGCTGGCTGGGCCAGCATTTATTGCCCATCCCTAGTTGCTCTTGAGAAGGTGGTGGTGAGCTGCCTTCTTGAACCACTGCAGTCCATGTGGCGTAGATGCACCCACAGTGCTGTTAGGGAGGGTGTTCCAGGATTTTGACCCAGCAACACTGAAGGAACGGCGATATATTTCCAAGTCAGGATGGTGAGTGGCTTGGAGGGGAACTTGCAGATGGTGGTGTTGTTATGATCGATGCAGTTGGTAAAACGGAGTTATTTAAAATTCCTAAAGGGAAACTTTAAACAATTGTCATAACCTATCATTTTAAATGTTACGTTTGAGATGCGACTCTAAATTCAGGAATCAGACCACCAGTTCTCCAGGTTTTACATTAATTGAAACATTTTATTAATTTTACACAGGTTAAAATATATAAGCACATGGCTACAAATTACTATTATCATAACTTTTAACAAATTCCCAAACTAATCTCCGTTAAGGCAACAGCAACCCATAGACTTAACCAAACACCAGGCAAAGCATTTTTACCTTACGATTTCAAAATGAGGTTCTTTTCACTGTGGAGCCAGTTGGAGGCTTACAGTTGCCTTTTGATCTCACATTGCCTCTGCTCTGCACACCCGAAAACTGCTGAAGTTATACCTACTGTCACTGATTGAATTCAAATTCTCATTGTTTCACCAGCCACTTTGAACTTCACCTTTTAACAGTGAAACCCCTTTCATAGTACCACTTTTATTAGTAATATAAACATATGACTTGGTATCTGCCAGATAGGTGTCAAGTCCTCTTGAATGCTCTATTCAAAAAATGTAAATGCATGCTCTCTCTCTTACATATCTCAAACTAGCACATATCAAAGCACCCAGCCTAATTGATTTTAATCCAGTTAAGACACACCAGCAGGCTAAACCTCTATCTTAATCGAAAAATATTTTCAAAATATATACATTAATAGCTTCATGACAGGTGTTCCCATCTGCTGCCCGTGACCATCTAGATGGTAGTGGTCATGGGTTTGGAAGGTGCTGTCGAAGGAGCCTTGGTGAATTCCTGCAGTGCATGCCTCCTGCTTTACAAGCAGGAACAGCTTCTCCCTATCTACTCTGTCCAGCCCACCTCATCATTTTGAACATCTCTATCAAATCTCCCCTTAGCCGCCTCCTCTCCGAAGAGAACAGTCCCAACCTCTCCAATCTTTCCTCATATCTGAAGTTTCTCATCCCTGGAATCATTCTTGTAAACCTCTTCTGCACTTTCTCCAATGTGTACACATCCTTCCTATAATGTGGCACCCAGAACTGTACACAATATACCAGCTGCGGCCTAATGAGTATCTTACATAAATTCAGCATAACTTCCTTGCTCTTGTAGTCTATGCCCCTATTAATAAAGCCCAGGAAATGATATGCTTTATTAACTGCCCTCTCCACCTATCCTGCCACCTTCAATGATCTATGCACATATACACCCAGATCTCTCTGCTCCTGCAACCCCTTCAAAATTTCACCATTTACTTTATATTGCCTGGCCATGTTCTTCCTACCAAAATTCATCACCTCACACTTCTTTGCGTTGAACTTCATCTGCCACCTATCTGCCCAATCCACCAATGAAAAACTGCCGTCGGTACCCATGTTGCCCTGTATATGATTCCAGATGCACAGCAATATGGTTGACTCGAAACTGTCCTCTGAAATGGCCCAGCAAGCCATTCAGTTGTATCAAATCACTGCAAAAAGGTAATAATAAAATTGACAGACCACCCAGCATTACCTTAAGCATCAGATTCTGACTTGACAGAGGCACAAATAGCCCAGTTGCCCCTCCAAAGTGTTCCTCACTTACATCTGGGAATGTGCACCAAAATTGGGAGAGCTGTCCTACAGGCTAGGCAAGTAACAGCCTGACATAGTCCTAATTAGCGAGTCCTCCATCACTATCCCTGTATCCCTGGGTATGTCCTGTTCCACTGGCAGAATAATCCCACAAGAGGTGATGGCAGAGTGGAATACAGTCAGGAGGTAGTTGCCCTGGGTGTCCTCAACATTGACATGAAGTCTTGTGGTATCAGGTTAATGAATCAGTACTTCTGCATGCTAAACACTTGGGAGGAAGCACTGAAGATAACAAGGTGAATTTCAACATATTCTGCGTGGTGGACTCCAATTTCACTGCAAAAGTTGCTTGGTTGCACCACCAGAGACTGCACTGGCTGAGTCCTGAGGGATATAACTGCCAGACTGGCAGGGGGTGAGTGGACCTAGAGGGAATAACCTACTTGACCTTATCCTTACCATCAACCTGGCACAGATGCATCTGTCAATGACAGTATTCTTAGGAGTGACTGCCCCATACTCCTTGAGGAGACAGAAGTCCCCTCTTTCCACTGAGGACACTCTTCATTGTGTTGTGTGACACTATCACTGTGCCCTATGAGAGATTCTGAATCTGACAGCTCACAACTGCGTATCTGAGAGGTGTGGTATCCCTCCATAATCTGTAACCTGTCTGTCCATTACCATCAAGAATATCTGAAATTGAGGAGCCAACCTGATGAAGCTTGAACTCAGGATTACATGCTAAACTGTGGAAACATCATGCTATAGACAGAGCTAAACAATCACACAATCAACCTATCAGATTGAAGCTCTGCAGTCCTGACACGTCATGAATGTTGGTGGACAATTATAAATTACCGGGAGGAGGAGGAGGCTCCACGAATATCCCCATCCTCAATGTTGGAGCCTGGAAGTTTAAGTGCAAAGGATGAGGCTGAAGTATTTGCAATATTAATCAGTCAGTGGGGATGAGTGGATGATCTATCTCAGCGGCCTCCTGAGGTCCCACCATCACAGAACCAGTCTTCAGCCAATTTGATTCACTCCATGTGATATCAAGAAATGGTCGAGGACATTGGATGCAGCAAACGCTTTGAGCCCCAACAACTTCCTGGCTTTTTGTGCTGAAGGCTTGTGCCCCCCAGCCAAGCTGTCCCAGGACAGCTAAAATACCTGACAATGTGAAGAATTGCTCAGGTATGTTTTGTCCACAAAAAGCAGGACAAATCCAATTACCATCTCATTAACATATTTTCAATCATCAGAAGTGGTAGATGTCATTGGTAGTGTTATCAAGTTGCACTTACCTATTCTCAGTTTGGGTTTTGTGAGGACCACTCACCTGCCTAGAAGAGTGCAGTTCCAAAAACACTCAAGCTTAACAACATCCAGGACAAAGCAGCCTACCCGGTCAGCACGTCATCCACCCCTTAAACATCTGCTCCAGTTAACACTGCCACACAGTGGCTGCAATGTCTACCATATACTAAATGCACTGCCACAACTCACCAAGGCTTCTCCAACAGCATGTCCTAAACCATTACAGCCTTAGTCCAAAACTCAACAAAAGAGCTCAGTTTCAGAGGTGAGGTGAGACTGACTATCCTTGACATCAAGGCAACATTTACCTGAGTGTGACACCAAGCAGCCCTTGTAAAATTGAAGTCAGTGGGGATCAGGAGAAACCGTTCCGCTGGTTGGAGTCATACATACCTAGCACAAAGATGGTAGTGGTCATTGGAGACCAATCATCCAGCCCTAGGACATCGCTGTAGGAGTTCCATAGGGCAGTGGCTGCTTCATTAATGACCTTCCTTCCAACATAATATCAATACTGATTATTGCACAGTGTTCAGTATCATTCATAATTCCTCAGATAATGAACTATTCCTGCATGCACCAAGACCTGGACAACATCCAAGCTTGGTTGTGTGTGGCACAAATGTTTTTTGCCACTTAAATGCCAATGATGATCTCCAACAAGAGAGTCTAACCATCTCCACCTGTCATTCAATGGCATTACCATCATCAAATACCCATCACCAACATCACCTTGGCATTACCATTGACCAGAAACTTGACTGGACTGGACACATTAATGCTGTGAATACAACAGCAGGTCAGAGACTAAGTATTGTACAGCGAGTGATACCTTTCGATACCCCAAAGCCTTTCTATCGTCTACAAGGTAGCAGTCAGGAGTGTGATGGAATAATCTTCACCTGCCTAGAAGAATGCAGTTCCAAAAACACTCAAGCTTAACAACATCCAGGACAAAGCAGCCTACCTGATCAGCACTTCATCCACCACCTTAAACATCCACTCCAATTAACGCTGCCACACAGTGGCTGCAATGTCTACCATATACTAGATGCACTGCCACAACTCACCAAGGTTTCTTCAACAGCACGTCCTAAACCAGTGACCTCTACCTAGATGGACAAGTGCAGCAGACGTATAGGAACACCAGCACGTCCAAGTTCTCCTTCATGCCACAGACCATCCTGACTTGGAAATATATTGACATTTCTTTATCGTCACTGAGTCAAAATCCCAAACTCCTTACCCTTCAGTACATCTACATCTAAGTCAGGTTGATCTACAGTTTGGATGGGGATTGTGTAAGATTGACTAGCTTGTTGTTCAGGCTCAAACTCTCAGAATAGCCAACCAAGATACTAGCAGGTCCACAGCTGCCTATGAAATTGTACACCATGAGCAGCCATCGTCCAAAGAAGAAAGGGAAAATAAACCTTTTTTTGCATTAAAAAACGTGGGGTCAGTTTTTGCTGAACGCTTTAGACACTTAAGGGGCGGTCATGACAAGGTTTTAAGCTGAAGCATCAGTTTAGCTCACATTTAGTGCACCATCCTGGTAAAGGAGCTGAATCCAGTGTCAGGAACAGCTGCCCTGAGGATCTTAAAACAGCTGATTGCCACTTAACGCTAGCATTCATTAAGGAGGCTGTACAGCATTTTGGTCACCAGCACTTCAACTAATGATGTCGTCTAACAATGACCAGCTGTTGGGATTGAACACACGTTGATGTGGATTTCAAGCACTACTTACTCAGTTCTGAATAAGTCATTGGACCTGAAATGTAACCTTGATTCTCTCTCCACAGATACTGCCAGACCTGCTGAGTTTTTCCAGCACTTTGTTTTTATTACTACTTTAAGGGATACTTATCATTTAATGATCATTGCTGCTGGAGCTGGGAGGAAGTCCTCTGAAACACCAGGAGGTTTCCTAGGACATTATGTCAAGGCTTCAGCACTTGAGGTAGATTTATTCCAGTAATTCTCTTGAGGACTTCATTTATAAAGAGTAAATGTCGTGCTGCACCTCTTGGAAAAATCATCAGAAGGGAGTGCTTGGTCATGGGCTGCTTGCTAGAGGTACTGCTCATCAAGGAATAGGTCGTCTTGAGGCCAGACAGAACAGCACCAGTTGCAGCAGGAGAGACAGGAAGGTGAGGAGGGCAAGGTGATGTCTTTCCTCACTGCGGGTCATCTCTTTCTCTAGATCTCCAATGCCACATCCAAGAACCCGTGCACCCCCACCCCCTCAGTGTGTGAGCCATCCTGGAACCTGCTGCAGGCAGCCAGCCAACTCCACACCTTCAGTGGAAGTGCACGAGAGGACCCCACCTATATTGCTCCATGAAAATTACTTCCAATCAGCATTTGAGTGCTAAAACCTGTAGTGGTGTCTGTTTAGTACCTACAGGAAAGTTCAAATTATGATCATCAGCAATTCGGTTCAAAAGTGAGTGCTACATTTGGACTTTCAAACAAGCTAGTCTTATTAGCAATTCACCACTTGTTACCTGTTTTCATTCTGACTAAATAACTCTCAAAACTTGGAAATGGATCCAGAGGTGGTATTTACTTAATGAGAAACATTTGGATTGACACTGGGGAAGCTCATTACAGGCTACAATATACTACATTTCAAATTTAGCTGCGGGAAATATTTCTTCACATCCTAGACACTGAGAAAAACATTTCTTCCCTCAAATGTTGGTACTTACTGATCAAACCCAAATATAATTTGTATCAAGCCTTCTTGCAGATTAAAAATTGTACATGTCAGTGTCATTTTTTAATGCCCTGGAGGGTACTATTTACTCCACTTAGAAATTAAAGCATGCACTAACAATTGATGGTCAAGTCTTTCCTTGGCAATGTTGTTACATGTTTGCAAGCGTTCAATCCGGTATCCTCTCCTCCCCTTTGTAAATCCTGATCTTAGAGTTTGAATATGGTGTTTTATATAGCTAAATTGCAGTCCAAAACCTAAGCAACTATAGAATTTATTTTTTAAAAGTTACTTTTGGCAGCTATACGTAATGTGGAAGACATGCAACAACATGCCAATGGCAAATTCCTTGGATGTGGAGTTGACTGTTAACCTTTGTCATATTGTGTTGTTCGTGGAGCTATTAGCAGCATACACAAAAGAATATGCACAAACTAAAATCTATAAATGTCTCTGCATTGATGATGCATTTTTGTTTCTCGATTCCAGAAGCTCCAAATATTTCATAATAGAATTCATCTGGTATCCTGTTTTTGTCCTTGACAATGGATTAAATTTTCTATAACATGTGCTGTGGAGTAGAAGTATTGAATAGACAGAAACAGACCTGAAGGTTTGTAGCTCCCTTTTAGGAAGGATGAAGCTGTGCTATACCTGTCCACCAAGCAAGGGGTGGCCTGTAGTTTTAACATTGGTCCTGGACTTGTGCCCATGTTTCTGGTATAACATAAAAATGTACCTCTTAAAGGTCAATCTCTCTCAGTCATCTTTTTTAAAATCCCTCTCTCAGCAAGCAAGGTAAAGCATGGTGAAGAGTGGGAGAGAAAGACAATGTGAATAAATGCCAAGTATAAATGTGATTTTCATATTTGTGTTTATTTAAAATTACATAGCAATCTTCTCATTCTTCTAACAACCAATTCAGAGCAGCCCTGGTCAGGATGTATGGTGAAAGGACCAGCAGAAGGAGCAAAAAATAATACAAAATTGAGCGAGGAATTGAAATCTGAATCTGTTCTCTTATCGCTACCAAAACAGAAGCTGTTGTTGCAAGATACTCCACTTGCAGATCATTTACTTGGAATACAGACAGTATCAGTTGTAGCTAAAATATTAAAATATTTACACATTTACATCTTTAAAGTTACAATGGCTAATTACAAACTGGACAAAATGAGCAGTTTCACAGTAGCTTTAGACACTGAACATTAAAGCTGTCTCCTTCACGACAGGCCACTGACTCCAGCAAACTCTGCTTTTTCTGCATACTACGAGATGATTCAAGCTCATACATAGTGGTCAGATTAAAAAGAACACTTTCATGCAGGTAGTGTTTGGGATCCTGCTGTACAAGTCCTTCCAGCTGCCTGAGGGAGTCCTTCAGTTTTCCCAAGTACAGCAAACATACGGCTGCATTATTATTCGCCTGTGAGGAAGAACATGTAAAAATGGCAGAAACATGCCAAATGATTGATTTAATTAATGAGCACACCTGCAGCTGTGTGCCACAGCTATCAAATAGACTTAGCTCCTCTATGTTAGTCTGAAAGGTGTTTTGTTAAAATGCTCTATTATTTTATTTTCATAACTATTTCATCACAGAATGAAGTCTTTCAACCCAATACATCTGTGCGAGCTCATCCCATTCTGCTGCTCTTTCCACATTCCCTTTAATATTTTTCAAGTGTTTAATTCCCCTTAAATGTAATAATTTTCTTGGCTTCAATAGCCACTTACTGTAATGAATATCATGTTCTAATAACCATGGGGGAAAAGATCTTGTAACCTATTTATGTTTCTAAATGAATCCTAAATATTCGTGCTGTCCTACGCGATTAAAATTATAAATGCATCGGAAAGTAGATTCTGAAGATGACTAAAATGTACAATGTAGCATAGATGGTTTACGGGCTGATGACATTTCTTAGCAAACACACAAAAGAAGTTTGTGGAGTCTGGGTGTGAAAGGAGTACAAATGGAGGGAGAGTTTAAGGGGAACAACAGAGGTTTCAAAATAATTTTGGAGAGGCAATTTGTCCAGCACTGAGAAGGCAAACATGCCTAAGGCACTAGAAGACCAGAAGATAAGCACACAGGTCAATAGTACATAAAATGGGAAACAGCTTTTTAAGAGGGGGGCACTTTGCTTTACCCAAAGAAGAGGAAAAATACTTGACAATAAGCAAAGCAATAAAGTACTTCCTAAGCTGACAAAAGGCATGTTTGTTGAGTAGTACTGGGATAAATGTGTAGTCGAATATCAAGGAGCTAGATGATGACAATCTTTTGGGGGGTAATTTTAACATGATCGTCAAAAACCACAATTATACAGTATCTCTAGAAGGAATTTTTCATTAAAAAATATATTCTCAAAGTAAAATAACGAAGAAGATGACAAAAGAAGAACAGCTCAAAGCACACAACACGGAAGATGCAGCATTTCCTGTCCCATAAACACGGCGGACTTGCAGCTGAGTTTCTAAAACAGGATATTTTCAGAAAGTGTAAAAATACTTCAAATACTGTGAAAATTACAACTGAATACTGTCACGAAGCTAACAATTTTTCATATTATTGTGATTTATTGTAAAGTAGGTTTATGGGCATGAGTGTAGGTGCTTCTGTCTGTGATTTAATTGAATTAGAGCTAGATAGACTGCAAGCTTGAAATTATCAAAAGTAGTTAGGAGAAAAGGCCATTTGAAATGCTAATGAGTGAACATGGATGAGGGCTTAGCGTGTAGGATGTGAAGAAAATTTGCATTTTTAGATGTGAAGGGGTTGTTTAGGTTTCAAAGGGATGATAGGATGTTTATAACTAACAAGATAAGCAAGGCCAAGCATGTATGTTTATTTTTTCCAAAGGTACTGACCATATTGGCAATATGAGAGATTTTTATATTATGGGAAAAGTAAATTTCTAATGACTTATAGAACAATGGAATTTACAGATTAAGGAGAGAGAAACATATAGAAAGGATGGAAGGTGATGTTGTGTGACCGTGTGAGACGAAAGGTACAGTGTGTGAAACAGTCCTTGGGGAACAGCCTCCAGCCACTTTAGCAGAAGTCTGCTGTGTCCAGTAATTAAAGTTGTGTTACAAGCCTTTGGAATTCCATTGTAGTGTTTGTGCTGTGGTAACCTTGCTGGGTTAATTTTATAATTTCAAATCTATTTTGGACTGTTGCCTTAAAGGGGATGTGTAGTTGGGAGCCTGTTTAATTAAGAATTTTGGGAACTGTTAAGACTAAATAACTGTGTAACTGTAATCCTGTGTGTGTGTTTTGTTTTTTTTCCTTTTGTTAATAAATGTTTTAATTTCATTTTAAAATCTCTAAAGATGTGAGTGGGCTCAATTCTTCTGAATTCAGTGCATTAGCCTTCTGGTAACAAATACAAATTGTAAAACCGTTGTGATAGCGTGGTTAAGTTTCCCTTTTGGATTTGGTCCACCGGGCATATATCGCCTGCCACATCATAACAGTACTACTGAACTAGGTCACCACGTGTGTAAAAATATTAAACAACACACCATAGGCTCTCACTTACCACTGGATTGCTTGGGTCTAATTTGGTAACTTCAGTGAAGAATTTATGGGCTTCAGCAAAGTTATTCTGACCAAGATGGAGGAATGCTCTAATGCAAGAAATAAAACATTTCAGCACCAACTCTTTGTTATTATTATATTACTGAATTAAAAGCAACAAAATCACAACAAATGAAATCAGACTAATATGAAGTACTTCAACAGGTTATGCTCAGAATTTAGGCCAGATCCTCACAGGGGTGTGACGGAGAGGAGGTGGATCTACTTCATGGTTTTGCTTCTTGTTATACAAAGCAAATCATCACTGTGTTAGAAATCTTCAGCAACTCCTCAGTCAAAACATTCTTTTGAGTGCGTGTGCAAGGTATGTTATATAGCACAGCAGAATGTAGCACTAAGATGCATTAAAAATTAAGCATCCTTTGGGGCTTGAAACACACCAATACTCAGCACCAGAAAGGATTGTACTGCCCCGAGTTATATGGTTTTCACTAGCTGTGCCCTGTTGTACACTATCATCCCTTAGCTGCTGCCACATTTTAAATTTACTTCAGTATAAAAATAGAAAATACACCATAGTGAGTTAAAGGTTGTGGAGAATGTTTCAAACAGAGAGCAAAAATGTAGTTTAGGGGAAGCTGAATTCCTGAGATTGGAAGATACATATTGGTAGGTAGCCAGAACGCGTTTAATTCAACAATTTGACGACCAAACCACCAAAATATCTTTCGCAAGTTTACCCCCCCCTCCCCAAAAATCCTGAAGAGAAACTTCTACCACATGCATACATGCACACAAATGCCTGTTGGAGCTAACTTCTAAGAACCTGTACAAGGTTCCAGTTTATGGGAGTGCATTGCTGTAATTATGCACTAATTTCCAGCTACGCTTCCTTTATGCCATACTACAGAAAGCCTGCTGCTAGACCGCTACCGATGTTGTTCATTAAAAAAGCTGATTGAAGACACGTTAAAGCAGCTTGGGCTTTGCTAGCCCCAACTCTGATGAGATTGTATTGTTCTGTCAGGAGACTGTGGTTACAGATTTAATTTTTAACCACTCTGTAGTGAATTGCATTTGAAATACATCAGCAAGCTGCCCTCTGTGTTGCCTTTGTGGTGCAGCTTTTAGTGAGTTATTTTTAAAAAAACACTAGCATCAGCAGTTCTAATTAAATATGTGTTTCGACTTTGAGTATCTGTTGCGAAAGGCAAAAAACCAGTTTGGTTGCAAGTATGGGTTAGCAAGTGATGGAATAACTATAAGGCACTAAAGCTGAAATACATTAACATTAAAAGATAACTAAAGAAGAAGAATCAAAACAGAATAAAACAGTCAAGATAAAGATAACAAAATTCACTGCTCTTGCAGCAAAGGACTGGAGTCAAAAACATATAAAGTGACTGAAACAGAAATCGGGGAGCGCAAATTTGATAAAGTAATAAGAGACAGGTGAAAGGCAATAATTGAAAGCATAAATACACAAGCATTAGCCATGATCATCTCTATTTCAAGGTTATGATACAGCCTCAGTTGACAAATTATTAAACTCTAATAAGGACAGCAGGATGTGTATTATAAAAATAAATTGCCCTCTGCTGAAACATCAAGCTGTTCTATAATCTTTTACCCATGTATTATATGGACAGGTTTTCAAATGGCCAGCAAATTAATGCCTTGAATTTTGCGATAGGAATAACAGTGAGGTTGTCAAATGAAGGACTAAGTTGGATAGCAACTTCCGGTATCTGCATGTGTGCAGTTAAACATGGAAGTCAGGGAGCTCCTGTCGATTTGCTCTGCTCCTCTATAAGCTTTGCTGCAACAATGCCTCACTGAAAGACTCGGTCTTGCAATTCAAACAAATGAAGGGTATGAAATTGCAGTACTTGCCCACCAGTTACCCAGTAAAACACACTAGAAAAAGTTAGAGCTTGTCCATTCAAGTTCAAGTGTATTTTTAATGGCTTACTAAGTGTTATTTACAGTCAAACAGTCTCTCTGGCACTGAAAATTAACTCTGATAAGTATGGGCTCTCATTCCTTCATATCTAAAAATATTAAAATATATATTCTTTTGTCTTTCTCTCTCAACACCATCTTCTTTTCCCTCTCTTTTTGTGTTTTCTATGCATAATTTTACATGGAATTAAATATTCTACCTTACATTTTCCGGTTTAGACTGTCTCAGTAAGGGTTCTTCAGTCCAATTGGTTGAGGAGACTTGTTGCTTGCCCTGCTTACACAGCCCCAGATCGCGTGTTGTACTCCTAATTACCTAATTAACCATAAGTTGCTACGCAAAAGCCCATGAAAAGTCCATATGCAGCTGTAAGAATGACACAAGCCGCTTACTCACCACTGACTGCAAAATCCATGCAATACATCTTCCACTTGTGGCAGATAGTGCCCCATGTGAGCTGTGTTATCAGCATCTCTTGTGAAACTGTGAAATAGCTTGCAATACTTCACCATATTCTCCAATATTAACACAGGGGTTTTGAACACCATATGAAATGATGGGACCCAGACAATGAACTGGAATCTACACACTTGAAAATATATCTTGTATGACTTACCTGTTCATTTGAATGATTATATTCTGCTGCAATTCATTTCCTAACCTTGGAGATACTTTCTCAACTTCTTGAAAATATTTCTCAGCTGTTTTGATGTCACCAATCTAAATACAGAAGAAGTACAATATTGAGGTACCCAATTTAAATCACAAGGCACACACGCCAGTGTCATAATCTAGGCAGAACAATTTTGATTTTTTTTAGTTAAAAGGAAAGGTAACTTGGCATAAAAATCCTCTCTCAACATTCGTTAACAAATGTGATTTAAAACACTATATCCGCCAATCCCCACACTATCCACAAGCCATTCCAAACAACTCATATTATCAACTTCAACGGCTGTTCCCGGTAACCTATTGTATGAGAGAGGTGCAAAAGAAACAGTATAAGGTTTCTCTCCGGAATTGATGTCACAGACGAAAAGAAAATGAATTGAGTTTTTATTATATAAAACTGAATACACAAACGAAGAAGAAAACTCTGGCAATAGATAGATTGTATGCTCAGTAAGTGGAATAAATGGGCAAATCCAATTGCAGCGCAATGCTTTGAAAATGCCAAATACCCAAATCTCACCTCCTGTTCTACATAAATGGAACATGCAATAGCTTTTTACACAGAATGATAAGAGGTTATTTTTTCCTGGATCCCAATGGTTCATCTGATAAACAGGATGTGTAACTGAGCCATAGATCAGAAAATCCCTGGTTTCCATTTTCAGGCCATGATAGTTCTGTTTACATCAGGTTGCTCGAGTAGAAATCTGCCCTGTAACGGCCCCAAGGTGGAAAAAGTGCAAGATTTACCATTTAAGCTTGGGTAGGTTAGGGGATTGAGTGACGTGGAATTGGTAATGCAAAATGAAATATTACTTAATCACAGTGGACTACTAACAACACTACATCTCTAATAAGCTTCACTCTTGCAATGGTTGATGGAGAGGAGGGGGTTGAGAGGAGGGGTAGAAGATTTCAACTTCCAACAAAAATGGGCATGAAGTTGGTGGAACAGCCCCAATGGTCACTCAAAGTTAGTGTCAATGGGAATGCTTTTCCTCCTGAACCCACAAACTAAAGAGAAGGGTTTGTAGAGCAGTCCCAAGCCCACTGGTTAGGCTATTCACTGTCCAGTACAAGTGGGCTGCCCACTTCCACTTTAAAATTCCAAGCCTGGTCTATGTATGTAATCAGCTTCCTATCCAAAACAGGCAAACGTGTACATGCATTAAGTGAGCCTTAAATATCCTCACAGATAGTCCTCTGGCTGGCCATTTATCAGGTAATAGTTGAAAAAAGCCCCTGCTATCTCTCGGATCACCCTCTTCCCTGAGTTCAATTGCATGGAATACTTACCAACCACAGTAACTGTGTGCCTTGTTACTACAGTCTGCTGCTTTGTGCCTGCACCACAGGAAAACTAATACAATTTCCATTCTAATTTCAAACTCCAATAATTTAATCTTTACCAATGAGCAATTACCAAAAAAATGAACAATTTGGTTCAAGCTCAAATTTGCATGGCATGCACTTTTCTCATTCTGTGAATCATGACCAACTTAGTTTTGCAATAGACAAGCCTAGATGACTAAATAGAAACCTAAAATTTGAAATGTAGTTGTGAATCCATATCTTTCTGACATCTACTTAGTATCCAGAAGGCAACATAAATTGAAGAACATATATACTCCTCTGCATGTGATCTATGTTTTCATCTACTGCCTGTGTTGCATTAACATCTTAGAAACAAGGTTAATGTACTTTTAACAATTGTTTGACAAGTACGAATACAACAGATGCATAATTACTCAATGGCATGATCTGCGACTTATGCTGTAAATTACACTATTTCGTGCCATGATCTTTTCGTGAAAATTTACTTTTTCCAGGAAATTCTGCAGTAATTTGAATATGCCACAGTGAACATAAATGATGAATCAGGGACCTCAGAAACAACACATCTACCTCATCTGCATCAATCAATCAGATAAATATTACATTGATGAAATACATAGGATTCTGATTTGTTTTCACTATACTGAACTTGATCACTTGCAGAAAATTGTTTAAACTTTGGACATACTAGTTGCCATATTCAGTTTTCTAGGTTCTAGAATATTCTAGGTTACAGATTTCATTTTTTTAACCAGTTATTTAAGAGATGGCATTAGCAATTTAAGCTGATTAAAATGGAAGTGGGGGGAAAGGTTAATGTTGAAGTTGGACCTTGTTCACCAGTTTTTCAAGTGCAAACAGGGCAAAAATGTCCAATTTTGGGAGCTATGTTTCACACCCCAGAGATGACTGAAATATGTCCCACAGCAGAATGATTTATGATATTCAGGAAAATCTGCCGGCTTCCTCAAACATATGTACGTACTAACGAGAGGTCTGATATCTTTTTAAGGATTCCCGTCTTAGAAAATGGTTAGAATCTGAGCGCCATTCAGTTTATCTGCTTTCTGTGCGGCATAACAAGTATCCCTTAAAGGGACTGTGGGAGACTGCCAATGTAATGGTAACTTTTTAAACTTCCCATAAGGTGAAGCCAGTAGGAGCATGAGTGCTCATTCTAACTTCACAGCACCATTGCCGGCCTCTGCCATTTACTGTTTCCCCTCACACCGTTCACCTGGCCCAAACTAGTCTAGCAAAAACCACTGTGCTGCCTCAAAAGGACCAACAGGCACCTGCAATTCGCCAAAACTATTCAGATAAGGCCTGAGGTCCAATTTAAATAGGTCTTGGGCTTCTGATGCATGCCGCAAGTGTAACAACCATTTTAAGCCAGAAAACGTGCCTTAACTAATTTTTCTTTCAGTCTCACTTTCATCAAGGGCAGGTGCTTGCACTTCAATGCCCTACATCCCACACACAATGTGTACTAAACCTAATGAATAATGACAAACAAATATTTTATTAGGTTTCACTCAAGGAGGGCAGAGATTTTCTTTTAAACTGATGAATTTAAGTACATTCCACAGTTACTCATCAAGTGGCTTGGTGAGAAAACTGAAGTAAATCAGGGAAATTTAAAATCAGGGCTAACTTAATTGGTGGGGTTGAACAATGATAATTTTCCACAACTTTAGTGAGGCCATCACTGGAGCACTGCGAAAACCGCAGGTAATTCTGGGCCAATGTTCTTTCTAATACTCAACATGGAGACTAACTGTAGACATTATTGAATCATAATTTTGAAATTCATAAATTTTTTTCAGTTGCTTTAATAACAATGTACACACGTTAAAAAAAAACCTTCAGAAAGCCATCATGAGGGCAAACCCCCTCCAAACCCATGCATTAAACAGTGGATATTAGTGTAAAAGGGTAATGAAAATCATAGCTTCTCTTCCTTGTAGGCCATATGCTCGAAAGGAACTGAAAATGTCTTGCAACAAATTAAGAGTCAAGAAATAATGCAAGAAGAGTTGGGGAGAGAAGGAATCAATGGAATCCATTCCAAAAAGGCACCATGGCCCAATATTGTAAGAATGCTTGCTAGCATGATCTCTTCATTTCCCATATCAGCCATTTGTATGACTGCGCGAAGTTCAACTGCCTGTTTAGTGCAGAATTATAGGCAATTTGGTGCTGTGGAACTGGACTTAAACTTCCCAAAACATTTCTGCTCGGAAACTTTACAGCTGTCAGAGAGATCATTTTCATCATCCAGGGCTAAATTCAAAGCCAGATCTCAGAGGTGAATCAACAACGTTCCAACTCACTGCGCCACAAAAAATACTGGCATAATTGTGTTTTTACCAGTGTTTACTTCACTGATGCATTGTAGAAATGTTTTGGGGTTTTTAATTTTGTTTTGATCTCATAAGTCTGCAGCCTAGCTTCGTATAGGAGCAATAATATTAAATTATTTAGTTACAGCTTGCTGCATGGAGATCAATACCTCACACTCACAGCTGCACCCTGTATACAGGATGCTTGCAAACATGAAACGTGTTAGTGAGAGAAATGCTTCTAGGTATAAGTTACTTTTAGTTTTAAGCAACATCTGCATGAAAACATATGCATTCATCTTTCTATAGTGTAAACTTATCTTAATTGTTTTTATTTTAACGTTACAGACTTATTTTAAACTAAAATACACTTACTACAGATATTCTTACACGTACCAAATATGGAAAGTACACACTTGGCTGGTTTCATTTAGAGTAACAGGTGCTTTATTACAACATAGTTCATGAAGGTTCACATCCAGAGTACATAATTTTAAAAAAACCTCATAAAAAATGGCTCCTGGAAATAACCCGAATAACCTTGGTTTAAAAATAAAGTTATCAACTGATCCCAGCTGTAAAATAATTTCCTATAATGCTGCAAGGAAAACTAGAAATTTACATTTATATAAAGGGATTACAAAAGTAATATCTACAAATGTAAATCCTAATGCAGTACTGATAAAAAGAAAAACTGTACTAGGAGCACTACAACATCTGCAATGACCCTGTTGGAATACTGTGAGGGCACCAAACATGTGTAATGATCATCTATATCAGCAGCTAAACACTATAGGAATATCTGTCATGGGACAGGATAGCAGTCTACTTGTGTTCATAATATTTATAATGCAGCTGATGTTATAATCTGGGCCCTATAAGATGCTTGATTGCTGGTTAATTTGTGGGACAGTGGCACAATGCATAATTTTTAAAACAAGCCCAAATCTGTGCTGGCATCTGCATCTGATACAGAAGCTACAAAAGTGCAGACCGACATGTCAGGAAGATATAATAATTCTCATAATGTTATTGGAACTTACTGTGTGTGTGCGTGCCCGTCCGAGTGCGTGTGAGGGAGACTTAATTGGATTAAAGGCAGCTGATCTGAAGGCTTTGATGTAAACATGGGAAAAGCTTAGAATGTAAGGTGTAAAAGGACATTTGCATTTTTAAATAAACCAGGCTAGATTGTTTTCAAAGGAGGGGTGAAATGTGTCATCTGGGTGAAGGTGAAGTTTAGAAACAGTGGGCAGAATTTTGCTGTTGGCGAGCAGGGGGCGGGGCCTGCTCGCCAACACATAAAATGACGCGGGATGATGTCGGGCGGAACCCCCGACATCATCCCGCCCCATTTAAATTTTCAGGAAGGTGGGGGCACAGTAAAATCAGCTGTGCGCTGGCTGACCTGTCAATGGCCAATTGAGGTAATTGACAGGATCATTTTAACAATTAAAGGACCTACCCGTCCAATCTTAAGGTTGGTGGGCAGGCCAGGAGCCCCGGCGGCAACTAGAAAAAACATGAAACCTCATCCACCGGCGGGTTGAGGTTTCATGCAGTGTTCTAAAAAGTTTAATAAAGTTTTACTGTAATTATGAACATGTCCCATCTCATGTGACATTGTCACATGAGGGGGACATGTTAGGGAATTTTTTTTTTCTATTTTTAATCTTTTTAAAAATGTAAGCGATCTCCCTGAGGCAGCACTTCGCCTCAGGGAGACGTGTGCTCTTTTGTGCGCATGCACGAAAGAGTGCACTCTCGCTTTTGTGGAATCCCCCCTCGCCCGCACAGGAAGCGCATAGCGCTTCCCGCCGGACGTCACGCTGGATGGGCCTTAATTGGCCCGCCCACGTCAAACAGCAGCGCGGCCTGCTTCTCCGGCGGGGATCGGCTCCCCACCCGCCGGAGATTGGGTCAGGCCCTCTTGCCCGACAAGCAGAAAATTCTGCCCAGTGTGTTTATTTTTCCCAAAGATTACTGGTAAAACTTAGTGCTATGAGAGATTTTTATTATCAGAAAGATAAAGTCCAAAAACATAGTGAAACAATGGGAATTTGCATTCAAAGGGGAACATATGTATAAAGGAGAAGGCTCTGTATAAGGGTAGGCATTTTTAAGATCTAACAAGTGTGAAAAGCCTTTGGCATCTATGCCTCAAGCTACTGTTTTCAAAGAACTGAAGTTAAGAAAACTCACTCTGAATTCGACTGGTTCAGGGTATTGTGTGTCACCTTGCCTGGGTCTTTTAAAATCGGTGTGTCTTACTGTTGCCTTAACAAAAGTGTAACTGGGAGTCAGATTAAGTAGGGGATTTAGAAGTTATCATAGTAGCAATTTGTAGATCTATGTATGTGTTTAAAATAATTTCTCTTATTAATAAATGTTTAATCTAGTTTTGCAAAAACCTATAAGGCTTGGTGGTCGTCTTACTACTGAATTCAAGGCACACATCTTGAAATTTATACAAAGTGCAAAACAAGTTTTGGCAGTTGTCTCAAGTTTCCCTTTGGGATTTGAACTCAGCATTTACCATCAGCTGTGCCATAACAGACAACAGTTAATTTGGATATGGTGCTATCTATTGCTTACACTGGTGTGTTGCACAAAACAAGACCCATAAAATATATTTCTTTAAATTCATCTTTAAGGCAAGGATGTCACTGGCAAAGCTGGTATTTTTTGCCCATCCCTGTTTACTCAGAAATAGTGATAGGCTGCCTTCCTTAAACACTTCTGATTTGATACAACGGAGTGGCTTGAATGGACATTTAGGAGTCAGCCATGTTGGTATCAGACTGGAGTCTTTTGCAGGTCAGGCTGGATAAGGATGGCAGAATTCCTTTCCTAAAGGACTTTAGTGAACCAGTTGGGTTAAGACAATCCAACAGCTTCATAGTCACTTTCACTGATATCAGTTATCTTTTATTTTCCAGATTATTTAAAACTGAATTCAAACACTCAAATTGCCAGACGGGAATTGGATTATTACTTCAGGCCTCAGAATTGCTAATTCATGAACCTCTACACTACTGTACTTTGTTAACCTGCCATCAATTTGAC
The DNA here is from genome assembly GCF_964194155.1 of Cetorhinus maximus. Lineage (NCBI taxonomy): Eukaryota > Metazoa > Chordata > Chondrichthyes > Lamniformes > Cetorhinidae > Cetorhinus > Cetorhinus maximus. The sequence continues at coordinate 34,381,861 of NC_135883.1, forward strand.
ACATACAATTCAATTTAATATTGCTTAATAAAAGGTCAGATAACTTCAGAACATTACAAATAAGGTAGGGAAATAAAAAAAAATCAGTTTTACACAGGAGCAAGCCTGATGGGTGAAGAGAAATCTATAATCTGATAGATGAACACAACAGCCTTTGATAACAAAGTTGAATGACACAGAAGTCCATGAAGGGGACAAGTATAATTGGTCAAGCAGCCTTTTCTCAGTAATATTTTATGTTTCCAACTAGTTTCCATTAGGTTAAATGTGGTCACTTCAGTGGCAGACTAGACTCAGGCTATGTGCAGGTGTCTTTTTTAATTGTTCTTTTTTCGAAAAGACATACAACTTAAAGAAAGTTCAACTAATAAGCAATAGAATGCAGATGCAATTTTTATCCCATTCATTCATGGGATGTGGGCGTCACTGGCTAGGCCAGCATTTATTGCCCTTCTCTAATTGCCCTTGTTCAGAGGGCATTGCTGTGGGTCTGGAGTCACATGTAGGCCAGATCAGGTAAGGACAACAGATTTCCTTCCCTAAAGGACATTAGTGAACCAGATGGGTTTTTACAACAATTGGCAATGATTTCACAGTCATCATCAGACTTTAATTCCAGATTTTTATTGAATTTGAACTGAAAATCTGAACGACGCATGGTGATGTCAGGACACACACCCAGCATCACCGCACGTCATTTTACACCTCGGCGAGTGGGTCCCGCCCCTGCTCGCCGAGCCGAAGATTCTGCCCTATAAGTTTAAGAACATTAATGTGCTTCAGAACTGAACTCTGGCCTAAAATGTTAGCTCAGATTTTGTAGTCAGTGGCAAACCAACAATGCTCTTCACTGACCTCGAAGAAGCCTTCCCATCAAGATTTAGTGATCTCTGTGGCATGGATTTCACCTGTTGTGACACCAATTTCATTCTGGCTCTAGGGATTTCTGGAACCCAACAACAGTGATATCACCAAGCAGGCTAAGCAGCCAATCACACTGAAGAATTCTCAGACCTCAAACTAGGAAGTAACAAGATGGTTTTATCGTTCATTTTTAAAAACTATTTTTTTTATGGAAAGGGGAATAAATATTGCGACATACACATGGAATTAAGGTAGAAATATCAAACTAATTTTAATTTTTAAAAAAATCACTTTGAAAACTAAAAGGGAATTTTAGCATTGAATGGAGAAATTTGACATTCCATAAATATAAAATTAGCTTTCCAGGGCCAGAAAAGTTTTTGAATAGCAATTATAACTTAGTATGCTTTTAAAAGCCCAGTTACACTTTATTCAACAAGGTGTAACTTTTTCATGAGTTTTTACAGCAAGACTAACATTAAAAAGTGGACACATGTCAAATCAGTGATTTCTAATTGATTTCCATCTGCAAGGACTTCAACATTACACCCTGCGAAGGGGCAAGAATCACTTACAACAGCTTCTAGATTTGTGATTAACCAGGCATGTGCAGACACCAGGAGTTGATGTCAGTTTCACGAGTATTGAGGGTGAACACTGACAGTTTCGCTGTCATTACAACCACAAAGCTGGGCCATTATGAATTAGTGCAGGTTTTCTTTAATGCCAGACATTGCATGGCTGGTGAAAATGTTTTCCAAGCTAACATCGAGAGTCATGAAATCAATCAAATGTTCAGAGGCCGATTTGCAGCATCTCATCACGTGAGGCAGCTAGTCTGATCTGTATTGGATCCAAATGGGCCAATCAATAACAGCAGCAGCAGGTATAAACAACCAAGTCCTCTTTCATCAATAAGCACTCAAGAATGGCAGAGGGCTCCTTCATTCTCGTCTTGTCAATCAGCCATCTCTTGGAAGAAAAAGGGAAAGGCATGCAAACCCCTCCTCCCAGCGTTCAATTTAACATGTTACACTATCATTGCAGAAGCAGCATCAACGACCTCCTTGCTATAACATCTATGACTAGCTAGCCCCATTTGTTGAAAAACAGATTGCTTTCCTCCAAGGAAGGGTTCCACTGTGTGGTGCTTCAACTGTGGTTGAAAAACAAAATTCCATACTAACTGCTTGTAACTAGTATCAGCATGAAGAGTGAAATACCATGGTTCACAAAGCAACTGACTAGCCTGCTCAATGCGTACTCAGTTTGGAATCTAGACATGTTGCCTTAATGGGTACTGACGGGAGAAATCTATATGTATTAACAAAAGTTTGCACTTGGTTCCTATTGGAATAAAAGTTGGGGGAGAATTTTTCCTCCGTCCGGGGGTGGTGGTGGTGGTTATGTGGGGGCGGACGCGAACCTGATCGGTGCCTCCAATCGGGTCTGTGTCGCCATTTTACATGGGCGGGCCAATTAAGGCCCGTCCAGCGTGATGCATGCCTGGAAGCGCTGAGTGCTCCCTGTGCGGGCGGGGGAGGATTCCCTGAGTCGGGGCCTGTGCTCTTTCGCGCATACGCGCAGAAATCTCTCCGAGGCACGGAAGTGCCTCAGGGCGATTAGTTTAAGTTTTAAAAAGCTGAATAAAGAAAAGAAAAAAAATTAAGACATGTCCCCTCATGTCACATGAGCTGTGACATGTCAATGAATTAAAAAAAAAATTTTTATTCAATTTATAAACACTTCATGAAACCTCATCCCACTCGCAGACGAGGTTCCATGAAAAATGCGAAGGCCGCCTGGGCTCTTCGCCTGCCCGCCAACCTTAAGGTTGGACGGTCAGCTCAGTTTATTGGTTAAATTAATTTTTTAATGGCATTAACAGACCTCTGACAGTTCGGCAGGCGCGCAGCTGACTTGGCTGCGCGTCTGCCGAACTGAGAATCTAAATGACGCGCGGTGACATCGGGACACCCGCCTGGCGTCACCGCGCGTCATTTTACGCGTCGGCGAGCAGGCCCCGCCCCCGCTTGCCGACCTGAAAATTCTGCCCTTGGTTTCAATATGCTGACTGAACAAATTTCAGCATAAATCTGTTGACAATTGAATTATTACAGATCAAGGTTGATTTGTGATTGACAGCTATGTCTTGGCATTGTAAGGACTGAAAAAAAAAAAATCAATGATTGTCTGTAGGTTTTTCTGATAATTTTGTGGTCAGGGGTTTCCAATTATAGACTTATGTTGGCCTACCTGTGCACAGCTCATCAGCCAAAGCCAGCAGAAAGTCTAGTTCAACTTCATGGCACAGGCTTGGTACATAAGTGCAAATCTGTTTTCAACATTTAATGCATATTGACAGAAAGAACAGGGAGTAAGTAGCCTTACCTGATCTTATATTCATCATGAATAGGTGAGGTTTGTAAATTATGTACCAACATCAGCTGAGAATTTCTGGGAGATTTGCACTGTTATAGTGAAGCATATATGGCATTGGGTTTGTTTTACAGCATAAAAGTTCCAGGAAATCATGCTGAATGAATCAGAAAAGCTAAAAGCGATATGTGCTGCTCAGTTTCTGACCAACTACAGTGAGGGGATCTTAGACAGGTATTAACTTCCTCATAAGCATACGTAAGGAACCTAAATGCTTGTTTAAAGCAGTCACCAAAAGTTCCCAAATACTGTCCGAGCCAATTTGGCATCAGATGTATTGCAGAGACCCCTGAGGCTCAAGAAATAGCCCTATTTCATACCTAAGCAACATGAAATAAAATGTTGTGCATCCCAGTTTGGTTCAATCCGAAATGGTGCAATTTATGGCATAAATTGCAGATTGTGCCTCTTGAGGAAATTCTGGACCATTGTGCTGAATATTGCTCAGATTACCCAATTTGACAATTTATTGTGAAATAAATTGTCTGAAGGTTTATAACACAAGCCCCAGCCTAACAATCGATTAAAGAGAGGGGAGATGTGATGATGGTACGTTTTGTAAAATGGCCTACACTAATAATGGTTTCCTATTCAATTCCTGGTCTCTCTACCATTTATGTGGACATTGGTTGAAAAAGCACAAGATGCATTTAGGAAGTAGTTAGTAAAATTTTAACGGTCAATTTCTTTAAATTTATGTTTAATTTTACTTTCAATGTATTTCTTTTAACTTTTCTACTATGTGTCATCCCTTGCTTCCCTCTCCAGGGTTCTCAATCTTTGACTACTTAGGCCCCATTGCCTACAATTAGGCCACAGCCTTTACACCCTTCCTGATCCTTTCTTTCAAGTTTTGGTCTGCCTCAGAGACAGAGTCCCATTCCTGACCCAATTAAAAGAGTGGAGCTGTGTTCCTGGCATCATCCCTTGCCAGGAACCTAAGCCTTCCTACCAGGCCTGTTCATCATCACGACCAGGCCCTGAAAGTGAGATGAAGGTGAACACTGCTCTAGAGGTGGGACTGATTGAGAAGAAAGAGACAAAGGATGGCAGTGGACCGGGTTGGGGGGTGGGGAGTGGTGTAAATGAAGAATAATAATAACCTGCAAGTGAGAGAGAGAAGGGTTAACACATTACTGCAGAGGTGAGGGAAGCGAGGTGCACAGAAATGGAAGGAAAAATAATAGAAATAGAAGAAAACACAGCAAAGAAATGAGGCAGGACATCACTACAAAAGACATAAGGGATGGGAAAGGGGTTAACATCAGGGGTAGAAGCAGATCACGCTGCTTTGCCCACATTTTTAGGAAGAAAGAAATGGATGCAGGTCAAGGGATACAGACAGTTGGAATAGTTCTGATGAAAGGTCATCACTGATCTGAAACATTAACACTGTTGCTCTTCACAGATGCTGCCTGACCTGTTGCATATTTCCATCATTTTTCGTTTTTATTTCAGTTGGAATAAATTGTGGGAGATTGAAATAGGGGGAAATAATAAACAGAGAGGGATTTGGGAATTACACTATTATAGAGATATGTGTGGACTGAGAGATCAAATACAAACAGAACAAAAGACACTAGTGGGAGATAGAGATGGCTCCGTAAAATCTTAGAATGTTAATGCAAAGTCTGGGTCTTCTATTTTCCTGCTCTGGCCTGCTCCCCTTCCCTTCATCATTCCAATTCATCCCTCTATCTTTTCCTTCACCAATCTTCATCTTCTACTTCAAATATTTATATATTTTTGAATTGCACGCCTTTCCCCCTCTTGCTCTGTTCCTTTTCTGCCCAGCCCTTCTACAAAGAACTGAACAAAAATTTATCTTAAGAAAGTCCATTTACTATACTACTGAATATTGCACCCTAACCCTGCTCAAAAATCTTCAGTTTACTGACCCCAATCTGCCATCCAAAAATAGCTCTCATCAAGTTTACCTCAGATTCCAATTGCATCACCTCTGCCTGCACATTCCACCTCCTCCTGCTACCCACCTCATTTCACTCCTCTCTGCTCTGCCCACAAGCCAGGATCAAAACAAATTTGTAAGTTAACAAGAGCACAGATGGGAGTCGTAAAGTTTACATGCTTCTGTATTAATTTATTGACTTGCTGCTGCCTGCTGCTGCATGAATTTGTTAAGTCAGTGGTGGCAAGTGCACTGTTAATTATTAATTCATTCGTGCCTACCTTTGCAGCAATGCCCATCATTAACCTTACATTATCAATGAGTTGTCATGAATTTTGTTTGTATTTTTGGGGCAAATTTGATTTTTCCTTCTACAATGGCATAGTTCAAACAAAAGTTATAATTCAACTTCTCCATTTTATTCCATTTATGCTTTAACCTTCATGTTGTTTTACTGCCAGCTTCTTTTCTTTTCTCAACTGTTTTGGGGCTTACTGTCATATTACGTTGTTTGGGAACATTATATAAAACGTTCCCAGAAGTTACAGCTCTTAACTCTCCACGTAGAAGCCACAGGAGATTGACTTAGAGTATTCACTAAAAAAAAATGCTTTAATGATCAAGGTTAAAGGATAAAACATTGGATAGTCTCTGCTTGTGACCTCTTCCATTGTTCATACCTGCAAAAGTAGTCTTCCTATGCCACTTAGAAGCTGAGGCTCTTGTTCCGGTTGGTATTGGATGACTGAGTGGTACATGTTAATCGCAAGTACGTAGTCCTGATAAAGAGGGGAAAAAAAAGGAAACAGCTTGTTCAGTTCTACATCGTAAACTTCAATCCTTTGACGGCTGCAATGTCTTTTTGGAAACAAAAAATGGGACCAGCTTTAGTTTGCTCAAAGTTGCGCGCGCGCACACATTATTAACATGAGACAAATGGCCAATTGCCCAAGGTACCAAGATACTAGAGGGTGACCATAGAATCATGCACAGCAGTAGTGAGCATCTTCAGGAACATAGGGGATAAAAGGAAAGGCAATTAGAAACATGAGGCAGAAACAGAACTGAAACACACATATTTGAAGAAGAACACAAAACAGCATAAGACTGAAAAGTACTAGGAGAAAATACATCTAATGAAATATCCAGTTTTTAATATAGATCAACCTGAAGAGACAAAGACAATGTGGCAGCAAGTGGCACGGAAACTCACCTGGAGTAGCCGTCTTGGACAATTAATTTTTGTTACTAACCTCACTGTTACTGTTTTGTGCACTGAAGTCATTAGGTTCCTTGAGACCATGACAAAGATTTCCTGAAAGTAGCTCATAGGAATTCCACAAAATTACTTTGAGGAAAAAACTATAGCCAGCATCTCAAATTTTTTGTTCTTCTTCAATCTCTTTAGCCTAGCAAGTACTCACTCGGCAAAGATTTCTAAATCTTACAAGATATTGGTTACGATAACAGATAGTGGAGTAGTATTTTCTCCCCAGTGAAAACTTCAAGAAAACATGAACTAATTCTATTTCCCTTTTGTCTTACTCTACCACTTTCACCCGTTATATATCTAACTTCATTCCTGGTCACTCTTACTATTTATGATACTGAAAATATTTTCTGCCATGATGCTGAATTTGTATAATACTTTGGCTACATCACAGGTGGATCCTGCATGCAGTCTAAGCAACTTATAAAAAGGACATTAGACTCATGAAAACGGTGCTATGAAGATTCACTTAAATGATCCAGGAATGAAAGGTAATGAAGAAAATAGTGAAAAATTGAGGCTTTTTGCACCGAGGAGATAAGTTTATGGGGAAATCGAATAGTAGCTTCCATTAAAACCTTAAAGAATGGAAGCTACTCAGAGAACGTAGTGCAAGATTGTTTCTACTGGTTATCATAAACTGGGTATGATCATCAGAAGAATGATGTTGGAAGTCAAAAGTTTTTATGGACACAGGTTATTAGAACATGGGATGATTTAAGGTGAATGTTTAGAGGCAGACACTATGACATCATTTAAAAAGGGAACTGGTTTAAGCGCATGGAAATAAAAAATAAAGGAAAATATGGAGAAAGGACAGGAAATAAGATTAGAGTGTACAGCTCCAGTTGAAGATTTAGACGGGCAAAAGCATGATGGATCATTCTTTTCCTTCCGTGAAGTTCCATGATCCTTTGTTTTGTTCCCTCGTGTCCTCTTTGCACAAACATCCCTTTCAGCCTATATATTCCACCTAAAAGTTCTATTCCCCCTAATCCTGTTTAGCTTGCACTATGTTATTTACTTTCTTATTTTTATTTTAATTGCTCAACCCAGCCATTTCAGAGACGACTTGTCCAACTTCAACTTAATATTCTTGGGTACATACCTGTTTTACAAATATATTATAAAAGGTTTCAATTTTTGCCTCAGCTGAGCTTGTTCAGCAGTATGCCACAATTAATTTCTTATTCTACTGAAACTTACCTTCCTGAAGCTATATATCCTGTTCTGGTCCTCACTGACCCTGATTATTAGCTATTCTCAAATTTAATCATGCTATAAGTTATTATGCCCAGAAATTCTATATTATGGATTATTTGTGATCAATGTTCCCTCTAAGCTATGTGGCCATGCAGCAATCAGGTATGCATTACGCAGGAAACAAACAGGCTCCACCATTACCTTTAAGATACCCCCATTAAACATTCCTAATTTGTACTGTGTTATTTGAAATCACCCATAACTATCTTATCTGATCATATCCTTGATAATTGAATAAATTGCGAGAATGCATAAATGACAGATGTAAACAGCAACGAACTAAAAATAGCGGTTTTATCATCAGCTCACAGCCAATGCAGTATTTCTGAAATGTAGTCACTGTGTAATGTAGGGAAACATGGCAGCCAATTTGCACACAGCAAGGTCACACAAACAACAATGAGAAAATCCAGATAATTTGAGTTAGTGATAAACATTGGCCAAGCGACAGGGAAAACTCCCCAGCCCTTCTTTGAAAAGTGCCAATGGGTTTTTTTTTGGTCCACCAAGAGGGGCAGACAGTGTCTCAATTTAACTTCTGATTTGAAAGGTGGAGTCTCTGACAGTGCAGAACTCTCACTACTGAACTGAAGTATCAGCCTGCTTTATGTGCCAAAGTTTCTGGAGCAGGGCTTGCATCCATGATGTTCTGACTCACAGGCAAAAGGGCTACCACTGAACCAAGGCTAATACAATGCTATGAAAAATTTGGGAAGGAAAGCTCCTACTGGTCTGGAAATAGGAAATATGGCAGACAGTTGATTACCCATCGCATCCAACATAGGACAGTCTAAAGCTACACACATGTTCCCTGGTCATAACTACTGAACAGTTAAGAGCCACGCCAGCAATTTTCTTACTCACAGGAAGTCATATCTCTGCAACCACTCCTGTAGTGTATATCAACACCACATCATCCAAGGCACTGTCAGAACTACTTTCAGCAAAATTAAATGCCACCTACTTAAGGGGCAGTAGCAGCATGGATACAAAATTGTCTTAAGAGACAAAAAACAAAAAGCAATGGCAAATGGTTGTTTTTCAGATTGGAGGGAAGTATACAGTGGTTTCCCCCAGTAACAGGACCACTGTTCTTTTGCAAAAAAAAAATGACCTGGACTTGGGCATAATTTCAAAGTTTGCAGATGACAAAAATCTCAGAAATATAGTAAGCAGTGAGGGGCATAGAAACAGATTCAGGAGGGCAGAGGCAGAACAGTGAAATGGGCAGTTACATGGGAGATGCATTTCAATGCAAAGAAGTATGTAGATATGAATAGGGAGAAGCAAAATAAACTAAATGGTACAATTTTAATGGGGATGCTGGAACAGAGACCTGAGAGTGTATGTACACATATCTTTGAAGGTGGCGAGACAAGTTGAGAAGGCTGATAAAAAAGCAAATGGTATCCTACACGTTATAAAAAAAGAGGCAGAGATTACAAACTCAAGGAAGTTATGCTAATTTTAATAAACTACTACTAGGATAGAGCTGGAGTATTATATACAATTCTGGGTACCACACTTTAGGAAGGATGGCAAGGCCTTAGAGAGGTAGCAGATGAGGTTTATTAGATTTATTACCATGGATGCAGGATTTCAGTTACATGCAGAGACTAGATAAGCTAGAGTTGCTCTTAGAACAGAAAAAGTTAGGGGATTTAATATAGGGGCTCAAATTCATGAAGGGCAATTAAGGAGAAACTGCTTCCAGTGGCAGAAGGGTTGATAGCTGGGGGACACAAATTGAAGGCAAGGACTAGAGATGAGATGAGTTTTTTTTAAAATTCAGCAAGTTATGATGTGGAATGTACTGTCTGAAAAGATAGTGGACAAATACTTGAAGGAGAAAAAAAATTGCAGAGATACGGGTAAAAAAAGGGTAGGTGAGTTTGACTAATTCGATAGCCTTTCAAAAACAAGCACAAGCACCATGTGCCAAATGGCCTCCCTCTAGGTTCCGTCATTCTACACAATAGGGGAACGTTAACAACCCCAAGAATCTCCCAAAATGACTACTAACAAAGAATGTGCAAAAGAAAATTCACAAGATGCATTTGTCCTGATGTATTATATACTTCATAATGGAGGAAGTATGAAATACATGGCCATCTCAAAAAACACAACAATGACCATATTACACAACCAAAACAAAAATAGCTGGAAAAACTCAGCAGGTCTGACAGCAGCTGTGGAGAACCAGTTCTGATGAAGAGTCATACAGACTCAGAACCTTAACTGTATTCCTCTCCGCAGATGCTGTCAGACCTGATGAGTTTTTCCAGCTATTTTTGTTTTTGTTTCAGATTTCCAGCATCCGCAGTATTTTGCTTTTATTTTAATGACTATATTACTACTGATCTAGTGATTTATAACATAAATGCAACAGTATTAAGAGCCATCATGGCATCAACAACAGTACAAGTATTGGAGCATACAATACCCTCAAATCTGGAGTAAAGAGTAGGGTGATAATGTTAATTTTGCTTGCAAACTGCACACTTATTTATAATCATACTGGCGGGGAAGAATTTTCGGGGCGGCGAGCGGGGGCAGAGCCCGCTCGCCAACGCATAAAATGACGCGCGGTGACATCAGGCAGGCGTCCCAACGTCACCGCGCGTCATTTAGATTTTCAGTTTAATTTCAGCCGAGTTGGCTGCGTGCCCGCCAACCTGTCAAAGGGCTATTAAGGCCATTTAAATATCAATTAAAACAATAACCTAAGCTGCCCGTCCAACCTTAAGGTTGGGGGGCAGGCGAAGAGCCCAGGCGGCCTTCACATTTTTCATGAAACCTCATCCACGGGCAGGATGAGGTTTCATGAAGGGGTTTATTAATTAAATAAAAAGTTTTCAAACATTTGATAAACATGTCCCAGCTCACGTGACGCTTTCACATGAGGGGACATGTCTAAATCATTTTTTTCTGACTTTAATAAAAACTTGCATTCCGGATTTAATCTCCGAGGCAGCTCTGTGCCTCAGAGAGATTTCTGCGCTCTTTTGCGCGCATGCGCGTAAAAGAACACAGGCCCCGACCCAGGGGATCCCCCCCCCCCCCCCCCGCCCGCATAGGGAGCACTCAGCGCTTCCGGGCATATGTCACGCTGGGCGGGCCTTAATTGGCCAGCCCACATAAAATGGTGGCCCGGCTCCGATCGGGGGCACCGATCAGGTTCGCCCACGTACAACCCTCCCGACAGGGAGAAATTTCTGCTCGTGGAAACCAATTTGAAATGCTTTTGGCAGACTCACAGTTAATGGATGCAATATTCTCATTTCCAGGATTGATCACACCATGTATTTGCCATGGTTTAGATAAATTGTACCACACTACATTGTCATGTGTGCAGAACATCAACATGGCCTGAGATAATTGGAAATATCAAGTCCATTCTTCCTGATGGTTCTTTAGAGAGTGAGCTAATCTAAGACAAGGTAGCATAGGGATGCTATAATTCATCTCAAAAATCCTAAACTACCAATTTCTGGAAGTGCTCCTTTGTGAACAGGACAGGATTGGATTCAGTTGAGAAGCTATCCTTCATTTTCTGCCACTTTTCACATTAGCCCTCATCTGAAAGCATCGACATCGTGCTAGTGCACGATTCTATAGTCACAAGGCCAGTATCTCAATGAGGTAGGCACTCTTTTCACATGAACCTACATTGTAAGTTTTGGTAAGCTATTCAAATGTGGGACAGTTTTTCCTCACTTTCTCACAACTGCAGAGGACAACTGTGGCAACGCTATCACTGTCCTATCCTAATCTGCCCCATCCCTATCTAAGATTGGATGCCACCACAAACGAAAGTCAAACCTACGGCTTTCTGACTGATTATTGTTCAGCTACTTACATAACAATCTGAACCATGAGGAGTGCTGAAATAACTCACCTTCACATTGTGTTACAACCTCTCCATAGATATCAAGTCCGCTTCAACGACAAATATTGCCTGTCATTGTGACCCAAAACCGCCCTTGAACAAGGCTACATAATGAATAGAAGGTACAGTATCTTCTTTAAGTGTAAGATATTGGTTACCTACAAAACTCCAGAAACTGGTCCAACTTAATGAGGGCACTTACACTTGTTAGTTTATCAAGACAAAGCAAGACTTAAAACTGCTGCTTTTCAGCCTCCCAACATTCTTCAAATTTTAAAATTAAAATTTTTCTGATACTGGCAGTGCGCTGCAATCATACTGTTCATGTGTGCACATGATCCCAAAGCTATTCCTTTGTTCCACTGCATTTATATGCTTGGTCCAAAGTCACTCTTCTAAAAACAGCAAGTTAGGCAAATGCAGAGGCTTCCAAAAACATATGGGTAAAGATTCTCCTGTGCCTTCACAGGTAAATGTATTCTGCTTCATGGAACTCAATCAAGAGCAGAAAGATCTCAGGACTGATCTCTACCTATGCTGAATTAGCTGACCTCCAAATGGGTGGTGTGGTTTCATGGGGAAACAGGTGAAAATTAGGCCAGAGCAAATGCTCCTGGAGTTCAATAGGGTATAAATACTGTTTCAATTTACACAAGAATGGCTACTCGAGAAAGCATCCAGGAGGGCAACTAGCACCCATGGCAATGTTCCTCACTATCAGAAGAGATGAGCAGGTACCGAAAAATGGTGATGATAAATGAGGCAGGACCAGGATTCCACTTCTAAATTGGCCAAGGTACATAAATTGGTCCAAAATACTATTAAAAAAAAAGAGTGATTAATGGGGTTTATTGAATAGTCAAAGCTATTCACATGCCAATGGACTAATAGGAATAATTCAATTCCATTCACACAGAGTTGAAACATGAAAAGGTTTAGATGCATTCCATGCAGAGGAGTCAGTAAAGCTAGTTGTGGTGTTTTAACAAATTTTATGCATGAGAGAGCATTTTAATATCTTGAATTGTTCCAAATTAAATAATTTAGAATGGAACTCTGAGATTTTAGGATCTGAAGTGAATTAGGATTTAAAAATGATCCACTTGAATTCATAGTTGATATGGTGATGGTTGTATGGCTATAAAACTGCAGAGGGCGATGTTCTGCATCATAATAAATTGACCTATATAAATTGCTACTGATTTTCCATGCAGAATACCACAGCTGGTGCCCTGGCACACATTTGTAGCATTTCTAATAGGAAAATCTGACATCTGGCAAAGAAGCATTTTAGATAACTTGCCCTTTTGACCCATTAATTGGACTGGCTGGGTTCTCAGATACCATTCCTAAAATTTCAAAGTCTGTTGCTGTGGTAAATTAGAATGATTTTAGTTCCCTTGACAGAGGAGTTCCCTTATCTAATTAGTTGGTGCTGTTTGCTTATCTGCTTTAATAATGTCTGCCTTCAATTCTCGTTCTCTGGTTATTTTAAATAGTAAACAGTAGCTCATAAACATCCAGGTCTTACTGTATAGCTAAGAGTGAAGAAGAATTTTAAATGAGACTGAAACATAATGGGATTTATTGGAGTGGCGATATTTTAACTAGCTTGGTAAAATTACAAAGTTCAGTCAAGGCTTTAAAAGTTGTCTGAACTGTAAGAGTATTACCATATGCATATGGTTTCCCCCCCCATCCCAATATTTAATTTCTCTTGTAAATATTTGTTAAAAGAATTGCAATGATCAATTGAACAAGTAGGCATCCAGTCAAGCAAGGTAATTTTCACATTGACACTGGTTTATTCATTTTTGAGTGTCAATACAGTACTGTGTACTGGTTCTTTAATAAATGCTTTATTAGAAACAATAAACGTGTCTTTCTGGAACTGGATATTTTTTTGGATTTCAGAACACGTTACATATGTCTGCAAACAAGTTATTCTTGCGTTAAAATCAAAGATCTTGACCTTATCCGGTGCATATGCTTTAAATCCAATGCACACCCCCAGTTTCTTCTACCTCCTACATTACACATTGAGGGGAATTGAAACTGCTGCACTGTCCACAGTAGTGCTCAGATTATAAGATATATACGGTAATTCTGCAGCTCACAGCCGCCCACGTACCTTCATCATCAGCAGGCAGTTTGCCATGGAGTACATCACACGCCCCAGACGTGACCTCCACAACTGCATAGAAGCTGCAAGACACGGGAACATCGCATGAAGATACAGCACACAAATAATTGCTTTTTGTCACTGGCTTCATTGCTTTAACTACCCCTTGTCTCTGCCTATGAATTATATTAATTTACAAATATTTTATCATTATTACTTCCAAAGAATGTCCAATTTTTTTCCTCTGCAAGGCAATATGTCTACAAACAGATTTATAAAAGATAATGTTTGGACTTGGTCATGTGGCATTTTGTAGCCTGCATGAAATTTTCTTTAAAAAACTGGTTACTCTCAGGATATCTGCTGAGCCAAGAGAATACAAGTGATCGAAACTGTGCCAATCCTCTACCACAAATAATGTTACGAAAATCATGCAAGTTTAAAAAAAAAATTCTATTGTAACGTACTACATTTTGGAATATATTATAAAAGCAAAGTAAAAATAAACAACGTAAATCTGTATCAGACCAATATGCAGCACCAATTCACATCCTTCGGTCACACTGTTAACGTTGACATGAGTGGCCCTGATGAATAATTAAACTTTCACAGCTTACCTATGTCATACTAATATAACTGTAGCCTCAAGGATAGCTGCTGTAATGAACTACCTACAAGAATTACCTACTTGCTGTGTATAGGTGCCTATTTATATATTGAATCATAAAACCCTCCAGTTTCTTTTCTGAAATTTTTCCCAGTAATCTTTAAGCAGCATTGACTCATGTTAGGGAAGCAATGAAGCCCAAGTGGCCATTCTTCATGTGGGAGCAATAGACAGCAAGCATTAAGGAGCTATTCAAACATGGGGCCATCACAATCAGAGCTGATCTATTCTTCTCATCGAATCTCATTAGTGGCTCCACAAAATGTTGACTCCCTACTGGGGTACCTGTCACCCTACTGTACCCAAGTGATAACTACTGATGCAATAGCCCTGAGTGCAAGTGCCTGTAGAGTATTTGTTTCTGAGGACAATCATAGTCACAGCCAAACTCATTCTGTCCCAATGTTCATACAAGCATTTAAAACAGGACTCACCATAAGTAATGGGAGTACTATCTGATTCAGGGATGCCAAGGGCAGTTGTAGCCCCTTGATTGCTACCACCATCACCAGCCCACTGAAATCAGTTAACTCTGCACAAACTGATGTATACTGCTCAGCTATTCAGTAAATAAATTTTGAGAGCTACATGGGTAGTTGCAAAGGCTAGAAAGAGAAACAATAAAGGATAAGCATGTACAGACAGACAATGCTGGAAGTACTGAGCAAGTCAGGCAGCTTCTGTGGAGAAAGAAACAATGGCCTGAATTTTCAGCTTGGCGGACACGCGCAAATTGGCGGGCCTGGGATCAGCTGGGAAACTGACCACCGACCGCGATTGGCTCCCGACTGCAATTTCATGCTGGCTGGCCAATTAATGACCAGCCATTGCGAAACGTGCGCTGAAAAGCTCAGCGCTGCCGGTGTGGGTCGGGGGGTGGGAGAGAGGGCGGGTGATAACGACAGCGCTGACAGAAAGCTCCCAGAAGGCAGAGAGCTGCCTCAGGGAGCTAAAGTTCTGACACAGCAAAAGTTAAGGTTTCAAAAGCTGAAAAAAGTGTCCATGCATCATAATCAGTCACATGAAAATTTAGCCAATGAAAATGCTGTCCACAGAAACTTATGTATGTTTCATTTCATCATGGAAATCTCACCTGCCCACGAATGAGGTTTGATGAAAAATACAAAGGCCGCCAGGCCGATTCGCCCGTCCGCCAACTGTAAGGTTGGATGGGCTACATAAAATGACAGGCAATTGCGCCGTTAATGGGCTTAATTGCCCTCTTAACTGTTGGCGGGTGCGCTTCTGACTTTTGTGTGTGCCTGCCGACCGAAATATCGTGCAGGCATGACATCAGGACACTTGCCCGACGTCATCTCGCATGATTTCATGCCCGATCGCGTCGGGCTTCAAACAGAAAGCCCGGGGCATAAAGCTTCAGGGGGTTGTCTGTCAGCGCTGGCCTGTGCCAGTGTTGATGTCATTACCCGCCCTCTTCCTGCCCCCACCCTGGCAGCATTGAGCTTTTCAGCGCACGTTTCGCGCTGGCTGGCCGCTAATTGGCCAGCCAGCGTGAAATTGCGGTCGGGGGCCGATCAGCATAAAATTCAGCCCAAAGTTAATATTTCAGGTTGAAGTGATGTTTTCCTCTCTGCAGATGTTGTCTGACCTGCTAAGTATTGCAACCCTTTTCTGTTTTTTTTTCAGATTTTTCAGCAATCGCAGCATATGCCAAACCAGGCCAGACACATTCTGGGATTAACTTGGATTCAATGGTCCACCTAATTTAATTCCTTCTAGGTGCTGCCACCTTGTTTCGTTTGTATTCACTTTTGATCTCATTCTACACTGCCATCTTCATCACTTGGCTTTGCTAAGAAGCAATCTTGTCAGGAACCAATCCTCCAACATTCATCTTCAAAAGCAGAATTCTTGGCCTTGTCTCAATATATCAACATTCGAAGACATAAAACGTGAAATTCATACACAAGTCAAAACAGCATATTCTTCTATGAAATTATATCCTGTCTTGCACCATATATTCCAAATAAGAATGTGACAATGGGAAGAAAGAAAAAAAAGACAACAATTAAAAGGACAATCTGAAGACAACAATTATGCATCAAGTTGAATAATTCTCAATGTCACACATTAAATAGTAAGAACCAGATTTAATAGTACAGGTATCTACAGATCAAAATAAGCAAAACAAGCAGTTACCAATAATTTAGCAAATCGTACAATTCACTGCTATAAGTTAACAATTCTCCCTGTTTATATCAATATGAACTGAAGTCATGCGTTCTAAGAATCGTGGTTGTAGAAAAATAGAGGCTCAATGTATTGAAAGTAAACCAATGTATAGCTGAACTAGAACTGTAGCCATATAAATATTCTGAGAATTGTTTTAAAGATTAATTATTTCAAAATTACCTGCTGCAGAGTACAATTCACAACCTGCCTTTTTGCCACATTTCCATTTTTGCAGGTAACCCTATGAATCAATGTCTAAACTGTAGCTACATTTTTGCAGTATATTTTAGGTCTGGCGCAGCTTACTGCAAGTCACTCAAGCAGAAATAAGCAAACCTCAAAGTATTATGCAAAATCTGACATTTAATTTTTTAAGTGTTAATAATGAAATGTGCATTTAAGGTGTATAATCTCAAATTACAAAAGAAATGAAATTATTCTGCTGTTATTTAAACTGCGAATACAAACTTCAGCACCTCTACAATACATCAAAATTTGGGTAAATTTTAATATGAAAGTCTGAATGTTTAAACTTGGTTTTATATAAATAAATTGCAAGCAATAATTTTTACATTGTATAAACCTGCAGAATGAAAAATTCTAAATTTTCTACTACTAATACCAAATAAATTTGCTGCTATATCAAAATTTATTTCAGCAGTTTAGTGCAAAGTATACGTTTTACAGAAACAAATCGATGTATAAAATAGTTGCTATATTTGCCTATATGATAACTACAGCACTTCAACATAACTCATCGTACATGAGGCTCAGATTTTTGGGATATATAAGGCACAAATAAAATCTAAGTCTTCCTTTTCATAAAAGCATTAGTGTACAGGCTGCTTACCTGTGTAAAACACACATTATTTGATAAATAAAGATGGAAAATTTAAGAATTGGACATTGTTGTGTTTTCTTAACCTCTGTGATAACTACTACTATGCACAAGGCACAGGCAAGGCACTAACAAAATAACGTGGGTTCTTTATTCAAGGATGGTTCTGCAAGTACACACAGGTCTTTGTTTTTCAGGTACCTTCTTCAGACTGCCCACATACAGAAGTCACATGGTGTTTAACATCACATCCCTTACACTGTTGTACATTTGAAACATAACCACACCTCTTAAAGGTGCATCACAACAAGCATTTACTACTACTCTAGTGCTGAAATTATGTAACACTCCATGCTCGAAATTTATACTGGTAAGTCCTTCGCAAGTTAGATTATGCAACATTGCATCCAAAGATAAATAAGAGTTATTTTTTGTGAAATATCATGTACAAGGCACAGCACTGCATTTACAAACATTGGGAAACTATTTAACAGGGCTTACTGGTTTAATTAACATTTATAGGAAATATTATATAACATTGTATTTCCAGAGGAATTCATTTGAAATCACAAACCTACAGCCTCCACAGTGTAATCACGATCTGTCGGTCCATGGCTTGGAGACGAGATGTCGTGGGCTAGTAATATGCAGTCACAATGGTAACGGCCCAGCCAGCCAAATAAAATGCGGTTGTTTTGACAAAGGAAGGACTCTCATCATCCTTTATTTTATTAAATAGAAATTTAATTTCTTCCTCTCAACTTCCAAAAGTTCGACAGGCACTAAAAACCTCACGCTCTTCGATACCTCACCAAAATCACCTCTATTCATACTTGCTTGCCTACACTGGTTTCCAGTTGAGCAGTGCCTCAATTTGAAAATTCTTATGATCATTTCTCTCCATAGCTTTGCCCTCCCTATCTCTGTAATCTCTGCCAGCCCCAAAAACCTTTGAGATCAATGCGCTCTTCCAATTCTGGCCTCTCGCCATTAGCAGGTATGCTTTCAGCTGCCTAGGCCCTAAGCTCTGGTATTCCCTCTCTAAACCCCTTTGCCTTTCTCTCTTCATGTTCCTTAAAACTTAACCCTTTGACCAAACTTTGGGTCACCTGTCCTTGGTGTTGAATTTTGTTTGATAATGCTGTTGGGAAAAACTTTGGACATTTTAGTATATTAGGTATTTTATTGATGTCGGGGCTAAGAACTCACTCTATATTTTTATGAAATATATACACCATCATGGCTAATTTATAAAATTTTAAAAACTGGACAAAGACTTAAAATGACTGAAGCCATGGCTGGCTATGACTCAAATAAAAGGAACTTTCTGGCATTCAAGGAAGCTGCCATCTCATTATCTCTGAAGCAACACTAACGACTCAGTGAGCTGCAGAAGACCAACTTCCAAGGGAATAATACAAAGGCCATTTACATTTCTTAAGACAGGCCTGGCCAACAGAGACTGCCAGCCTGCTAGGTCAAAGGACCCTGAAACCTCTTGGAATTCTTAATAGTTGAAACATGAACAATCTCAAGAATCCAGACTAAGGAATATGCATCTTTTGTCAAAGCCAAAGTGGAAATTTGGGAGTCACATGACGCCTCCCACCCCAAGCTGGTGAAAACTGTAATATTGCCTTAGGGAGCTGCAAAGCTCAGTCTGCTATCTTTCATCAATCAAACAGCAGCTCAGAATCAGAGTTCTGTCCAGATTTGAACGCTTGGCCCCATCTACATTGTTTTCACTGGAACCTCTGAACTTCTGTGCCATCGCCTATAAAACTAATTCGCCTGCGTGTGCGCACCTCATTGTGGAAGTCATCTCTCCTGGATAAGTGGATTATCCAGCATCAGTTTCAACCTGCTGACTTCTGTGAAGGTATACACCACTAGACTTCTGAACTCACGTGAAACAATAGTTCTTATTTTCTGTGGTCTTTGCCCTGTACCTCTTTCTTTTCTGCATCCCTCTTTTATTGTATGAATGCAAAAAGGGGGAGGGGGGGGACACTGTGAACCCTCTTCTCTCATTTTGTGTGAGAGAAAAATGAACTAACCCTCTAAGTTTATCCTACCTCACGTTTGCTATGGGGTTAATAGAAAATTAGATCACACCAAAACTGAGGGGGTTTGGGGAATATGCCTCTGCTTATAAAGGGGGAAGCTCAAAATCAAAACATCTTTCTATTTATAGATGGGTGGAGAGAGAAATCAGGGCTGTTTAAATTAAATCCCCTCCTGTCCGTAACATTACAGAAATGGTGCTGCTATTGTATTAAACATGACATTAGATGGTATTAGGTTATTTGAGTGGACATCGCAGCCCAGCTTAATCCTGCAAACTCCTAGTGGTGTTTTTTCACTGATCAAAGCAGAAATTCTAAAATTCTGACCGTATCCTCTTCTTCCTAAAGTCAATTATAGCACTTTATCACCACTGAAGCCAGTTCAGCTAAAGTTCAGCTAAGCCAACACAGACAGAGGATTGAACAATGGTATTTTCTTGGATTGAGCTATGCACTGGATAAAATCATTGGGAGTAGAAATCTCATATTGGAACTTAATGATAACCATTTGTAATGATTACTCTATCAACTGACAAAATCAAAACCTGCATGTATTTGTATGATTGCTTTCACAAACAACGATTAGGAGTGTCCAGCTGAACTTGCTCAGAATAACTACTGTGCTTCTAATCATAGACTAAACTTGGGAAAGAGTTTTGCATGCTGAAATGAGTCTATGATTGAAGCTTTTGTACTAATTAGTTTGTGACAGAACAAAACAGATTTTGTTTCAGAAATGTAGAGTTTTAAAGGCAGTGACACTTTTGAGATAACTCAGGTTCCCCTACCTTATTCACCAAGTTCAGATGTTGTTGCCTCTGCACATCTGCCCAAGTCCATATTTTGCTGGCACTTCGTGTCCCAATATTCTGCTATTCTCCATCTGACCCTAGTTATAATGCTCTCTCTCTCCTGCCCAAATTCTGATACCTTGACTCTGCTCACCTGCCTGATTCGCAATACAGAAATAAAAAGGAGGGAGACAAAGGAATAACAATGGAAAATGAAAGTGAAAGGAAGAATTCACAAAGTTGTAAGATATCTTGTTTTTACAGTCTGCCATTTGATTAGATTTTATTGGCCAAATCAGTGATGTGGTTGACAGATGCTGCCAGTTATTGACAGCATTCAAATATGTGATCAAAGGTTTTTTTCACTTTTATATTCATTCATTCACATGATGCGGGCGTCGCTGGCTGGACCAGCATTTATTGCCCATCCCTAGTTGCCCTTGAGAAGGTGGTGGTAAGCTATCTTCTTGAACTGCTGCAGTTCCTGTGGTGTAGGTACACTCACATTGCTGTTAGGGAGGGAGTTCCAGGATTTTGACCCAGCAACGGTGAAGAAACAGTGATATATTTCCAAGTCAGGATGGCGAGTGACTTGGAAGGGGAACGTCTAGGTGGTGGTGTTCCCATCTATCTGCTGCCCTTGTCCTTCTAGATGGTAGTGGTTGTGGGTTTGGAAGGTGCTGTCGAAGGAGCCTTGGTAAATTCCTGCACTGCTTGTAGATGGGACACACTGCTGCTACTGTGCGTTGGTGGTGGAGGGAGTGAATGTTTGTGGACATGGTGCCAATCAAGCGGCAGCTTTGACCTAGGCGATCTCAAGCTTCTTGAGTGTTGTGGGAGCTGCATTCACCCAGGCAAGTGGGGAGTATTCCATCACACTCCTGATTTGTGTCTTGTAGATGGCGGACAGGCTTTGGGGAGTCAGGAGGTGAGTTACTCGTCACACGATTCCTAGCCTCTGACTGCTCTTGTAGCCACAGTATTTATATGGCTAGTCTAGTTCAATTTCTGGTCAATGGTAACACCCCAGGATGTTGATTGTGGGGAATTCAGTGATGGTAATGCCATTGAACATCAAGAGGCGATGGTTGGATTCTCTCTTGTTGGAGATGGTCATTGCCTGACACTTGTGTGGCGTGAATGTTACTTGCCACTTGTCAGATCAAGCCTGGATATTATCCAGGTCTTGCTGCATTTGGGCATAGGCTGCGTATTCTTGTAAGGGTAGGGTAGGCTGTTTGTAATCCATGGGGTGTTTCAGATTTGGTAAGCATTTTTTTTAAATAAGCAAATGTGGACTCACCCAAATCAATAATGTCTGGCCCATTATAACATCATATTAATTGTTTTTGGAGGGAGTGAGAAGAAAAAGGATTTTATTTCCCTTTTTGGAAATGTTTTTATTTAGTTACTTGCATGTAACTTCTTTAATCAAAAAGGTGGACTCCCACCTTGCTCAATTAGTGGTGCAAGTTATGCCTGTAACCAGTCATCAACCTACACCTCAATTATTGAGCCTTCGGCTCAGCACCTTCCCCATCGACTTGGTTCAGATTATTAGCAGCACGCATGATTCTGCTTTAAATGAATCTCCATATTCTTAGAATAGAGTTTAATTCCAGTGGCTGCAATGAGTAGAATATTAACAATTCTACCACTAACAAGTTCCACCAGGGGAATGCTACTCCCTTAATATGGTGAAATAGGAAAAACATGCCCAATATTAGCATGTTAATGAAATTGAAATTTTATAACTCAAGCAACGAAAATCATATGCAAATGATGCGGATAAACAATTATCAGGTGTGCCATGAAGTCAGATCAACAGTGTTCAGACCTACAGTCATGCTTCTCTGTTCTGCCAGTTTCCCTAGCTGCATAATTGGCTAAACTGTGTGCATCCAGTGCTTCAAAGATATGCACACGACTGTCAATTTTCAGTGGGTCTAAGTTATCTGCACCATGCAGCTGTGAAATGTTTGTAAGGTAAGCGAAAGATTGATGTACAATTACAGACTTTATTGACAGGCGATAGGAAAGCCTTCAAAAATGTAGTGTTTCATTAGGGTTTCTCAATTTTCAGTATACTTATTTCACTAAATGTAGTTTTTTTAACATTGCTTCTATATACGTTAATTGTCTTAAAAATGAACACCTTTTTAAACATTCCCTGAATTTACAACACAATTACAAGTTGAAACTAAGCTGAACAGTAAACACCTCCGAAAATATTTAGGTTACTGTCTGGCTGTTCCCCTATTTCAACTGCTCTCAAGCTGTCTTATTTGTGTAACGTTAATCTTACCTAAGAAAACTGACATTACCCTTTAATAAAAGAAATATTGTTATGAAAATCCATACCTTGTCTGTTCTCAGGGGCTACGCTGATCATACTTCCATCTTCAGCTAGTCCATTTTCCAGGTTATCAATAACCTGCGTGAAAGGTACGTAATTTTTAAAAGCTAGGTGGTGCAAAATTACATATTCATTAAAATATTCAAAGCAACTAAAGGATTCCTAGTCGTTTCTCTCAAAACAAATTTTGATATATATCCCAGCATGGTACAAATGAAAAATTATATTGTGTAGTTAACTATACATCAAAAGACGTCAGCCAGATAAAAGCATTAATGTTCACACGCACATTATTATTTTACCGGTTATTTAAATTTTTAAAAATACATTTTCAAGCCTGTTTTACTAAATTATAAACCATGAAAGTAAAAAAACATGGTAAGTATTCATAGGAAGGAAAATAAGCAACCAAATGAAGTTAAGATAAAATAATTGACGTTCAGAGACTTTAGACAATGCTCATTTCCTTCGAAGTATTGAGAAATAAAATAAAAGAAAAATATTTTTATCAAGTTTAATCACCTTACTGTTACAAAAATGCACCCAGAGTAGCATAAACCTTCATTTAAAGCTTGTCACTGTTTATTTCTGCGTCATCAAATGAGAATGTTAAATTTGTGGCTATAGTAGCAAGCCAGATTGTATTATAATAACCAAAAAGAATGTTTGAACACATTATCTGAATGCTTGAAGTAATGTATGTCACCTAAGGGGCAACAATTTACAAATTAGAACCTGAGAATTGCAGTCAATATTACTTTTGTCATACCACTGGTTTAATTAATTTTTAAAAAGTGGGAAACAAGAGCACTCAAGCTGTAATTCGTGTTTCACAACTTCAACAGGCAATACTCAATGGCCGACTATGATCAAATCTGCAGAAGACATCTCATAGGTTTATAAACAACATGTCGCAATGTCCTTTTCAGCCAATCATGGTGAGCATCTTCATCCAACAACATACAATCTACCTGGGATAATTCAGTTGTTTCTATGCTAAACAATTTGAATTATCCATTAAATTAACAAACATGAAATCACACAGCTGTGTTGTTTAAGTATTTTAATATTTAAAATATCAGATCATTTGAACAAAACAGTTCTAAATTAAGAGTTATTTGTCATACAATTTCTTGTACTAGATATACATAGTGGTGGGGACTGACCATGATAAAAATTAGTTATTTTAGAAGCATAATTACTCAATGGTTGAATTTAATTTTCAGGAAAAACTGCTAGCACACAAAAGCCAACAAATGGACAGCATTTCTGTTTGTGGAAAGAACAATGGCACATGTCATGACAGCGGGTCATAGCCCGAATTACTTACAGACTTATTGAACTTTTAAGAAAGATGTGTTTTTAAAAGAAAGGACATACATACAAAAGATGGCTGACACTGTAAAGTTACCACTTGCTGGAAAAGTCCTATGTGGATTACACTTGACCAACTAGTCCAGGGAATGGAATATCGAACCTAAACAGGTATCAAGGCTTCCTTCAGACAGAGGCGCTTCAAAGGAAAAGATGCAATGCAAAAACTGAACTGTAATCTCCTGTGGTTGGAGATAATGAAGGCCA
This sequence comes from Cetorhinus maximus, assembly GCF_964194155.1. Classification (NCBI taxonomy): domain Eukaryota; kingdom Metazoa; phylum Chordata; class Chondrichthyes; order Lamniformes; family Cetorhinidae; genus Cetorhinus; species Cetorhinus maximus. Next base: position 34,406,109 of record NC_135883.1, read on the forward strand.
ATTACCATCTCCTGAGAGTTACATCCCAGACTGTGGACAAGATGCGAGTTGAAAAGAAAGCAGATCTGGGCGAAAGACACGTTTGTTTTTTCCCTTCCAGGAATACACAAGAAAAGGGGTTAAAAGCCAACTGCAACCCCGGCCTTTGTATTCTAGCTTTGGTGTTCCAGGCCTGGATGTAATGTGAAAGTCACAGCTGAACAACATTAGCTAGGCACCCCTGCGCTTACAGGTCAAAAAGTCCTCTTTCTGATTGCTGGAAGCAAGTCACAAGTCAGCAAAGCCACAGTCGAAAGGAAACAGGACAACTCCTTTCAGCTAACCTGCAGGGCCAAGAATTTCCAAACCAACTGCTCAACTGCCAAAGTCAGCTTTACCGGAATCATCCAACTTAATGGCCACAATGTTTCACCATCTACTCCTCACGGACAAACCAAAGACTGATTTGTAGATCTTCTAAACTTGTGTTTTTGGGCTCAATTTCTCTTTTCTAATTTGTGTGTATGCGTGTTAAGTTTATATTTTTTTTTCTTATGTTTAGTAACTAATAAACTCACTCTTTTTTTGACTCAAGAAAGTCTGGTTAAATTGGCTCCTTTGAAAACAGAAAGATATTTGGACTGGGTCCCCATGAGGGAAGGGATCCTTTTCAAATTAACCTTGTTGCGAACAACCAAGGGGGTTGAATAAAAAAGGGGAGCCAGTTCATCCTTCCTCACTGGGAGCATAACAATTTGGGATACGTCGTCTGGGATCATAACAAATTGGGGGAACCTCGTCCAGGGACCGGTCGTGACAAATAGTACAATGAAATTCTAATTCACCATTACAGATTAGAGGTCTAACAATTCCCTACGGAGCAAGCACCTGAGCTCAGCTGTGCAGTTGAGGTGAATTGGCAAAGGAAGATGGAAACCAAAGAGAGAGATACCAGTGCTCTCAATTTCACAAAGATTGTAAGGTGTCTGTCACCACCATCCCCAACTGCCACATTCAAACCTTATTCCTTAGCCGCCATGATGAAATATAGGCCACCGTGAAACTTGTTCATTAGACAACAGAATTTTATGAGTTCCAGAATCCTTGCTATATAAATATTTATGCACATTTCAAATTGAAACTGAACACACAATAAACATTAAAAAAGTACCAAGTAGTGGTCATTTCTATGAAAATAAATCAACTACAACATTGGGCTATTTGAACCAGTTTTCAGATCTGTCTGACATCACAAATTACCACCATCCTACTTACTCACCAAATCACTCTGGTCCTTCTGTTTGACTTCATATCTGTCTTAAATGTTGAATGGTATCAAAACTTCAGTAGTTTAACAAATACAATGAATGTTTATTACTTCAGTCACGTAGTTTGATCACTTAAGCGGCTAATAAACACAGACGTGAATAACTTACAAGTTCTATGTTAAGTGTCTTAGAGCTTTAAAAAAAAACTACACCTTGTCTGCCTGCACAATGCAACCTTAACAAGTTTGGGAAAAATTACAGAATGGTCAACAGATTGCTCCACCACCATATGTCTGTAATATTTAGACGAATAAAAGACTTTTCACAATTCACTAGATATTGTAAGACCACTCTATGAAGACAGCCCCCCACCAAACTGGTATTTGAGCTTCCAAACCATCTTTCCTCATACAGAGCAATGACATTTAAAATACTCTGGTCAATGAAATGGTGATCATGTTACATGATAGCTACAGTAGAGAAACCATGTGAGGAACTTTACAAATGCAATATACTATGGAGTGGTGGGACAGTCATAGCTGTGATTTCCCTACAAGATTATTTTCCTTAACTAAGCCCTGGAAAGATACTAAGGTAGACAAAGCATCTCCCCAAATGGAATTGTGCATGGGTTGGGGGGGCGGAGGGGCGTCGGGTCAGCGAGGGACAGCAAATCTTCTTGGTCTACCCTCACAGCCTAAACATTAGCTTAAAAGTAGCACTGCAACAAATTGTCTATTCACTGTCAAAAACAGCAACGACTAAAGAGAGAAAAGCACAAACCAAAATAATATCAAATTTTGTGGGTGCATGTGGAGATGCAATCAATTTGTAATGATGTAACAGCAAACCGGGAGTTCCACTTGGGAATTCCCCTGACAACAGTCATCTAAACATGTAAATTGTTTCCACCTCTAAATACATTTTCATATATGACTAATTCATGTGTGGCTACAAAACCAGAAAAATAAACGACTCCAACAAGATTTTTCACCATACCATTCAATGACCTTGCAACAGGATCCTCCTCAGACTTTTCTACAATGGCAAACCTCAATGAGCAGAGTACATTTTTAAATCATAAGTTCCTACCTTTAGACAAGTTACTTTCATGGAATGCAGCCTGTCCAATGATTCTTGTGGTTTCCCCAAATACTGTGGAAGTTCTGCGTGAAGGACCCTCATAGAAAATGGTATCATGGACCCTAATGATGGAATTGAAAAGACTAATTACACAACAGCAAGAAATTTTTATCTCATACTGTTAAATATACTTTTTGAATTGATTGTTGACTTCTTTATTGATAATTTGTAACATTGAAGAATATTCACTCAAGATAAACCCTGGCAGCATATCTCAATCTCATGCAATTTCCAATTTAAAAAATCCTTGCAGTCGCTTCAATTTGAATCATCTATAAAAGATCAATGATATTCAGGTGAATGGACCTTTGGCTCTTCTTTCTAATCCTCAGTCAAACCAGTTCTATGTATAGGATCTTTGTGGCAATAAACGGAGAACACATATTCAAAAGTTTTAACAGGTTTGTTAGGTATAACTGTTGAACTTGAAGATGCAATGCCTAATTTTTGCAGAATGCTGTTAAAAATTCCCAGAAAAAGAAAGCAATTTTCAAACACTTAGCAGAAGCTCCCAAATTGGTGCACTTCGCTTTGGGTACTGAATAGGAGTGGTACATAAAGATAAAATTTTACACTCAACACAACATATCAAACACTGATTGACATCAAGCTACATTTATGTACAAAAATTAAAGCTTGTGGTTTGAGGGGTTACAGCTCTACCCATAGCAGTGCTTTATAGTGTGGCAGGGGAGGGGAGGGGGGAGGAGAGGAGGGAAGAGGGGAGGGAGGAGAGGGGGGAGAAGGGGAGGGAAGAGAGGGGGGAGAAGGGGGAGGTAGAGAGGGGGAATTGGAGGGAGAATGGGAAAGAGGGCTGAAGGGAAGGAAAGAGAGATAGAGCGAGGACAAAGGGTAGAGTGTGGAGTTGAAAGGAGAGAACTGACAGAAAGAAAGAGAGCCAGTACATGGTGAGAATGAGGAACAGCAACACAAAAAAATTACATGTTCTAAAGAGCTTATCCTTTGATTTACCTCCCTCTTGATGTTTCTTCTCTCCCCAACCCCCCATCCTCTGTCGAACATGTAGAGATACCTCAGGTGTCTCACAAACTTGACAGTTGCGTTAAAACCAACTTAGAATGGTCAAAATTTGGGACAAATCTGAGGCTCTGTAACAAACAGAATCAACGGATTGTAATTCTTATGGCTCAAGAAGGCAGTTTGAAGAACCAATTATCTAATTAAACGTGCAAATGCTGCAACCATAAAAATTCATTACATCAGCATCCTGGTACATGGAAGGTGAGAAAGGAGAGTACACTTGATATGAGGTATCAAATTTACTGTGTTGAGTAAGGGTGTTACAGCCTTTGAAGTCTACTTAAGCCAATCTTTAAATTATTTCTGCAGTCTGCTGCAAAGTGGCTCGATTTGAAACAAAGAGGTTGATTTTCAAAATTTCTTTCATGGACTCAAGATGATGACATTTTCCCCATCAACGTATGCTCATCAATGTATGAAATAAATTTCTTACATACAACAGGTCATGTAAATAGGGCAGCTTGTGAATCCCATACACTGCTGGTCATGCACTCTAATTCTACATTTCATTTCTATCACTGTTTGCACAACAGGTTTTCTTTTTTTTTTGGGAGGGGGTGGTGTGGTGGCGTGGGTTGGCCGGAGTTTGATAGGGGGGGGGGGTGTGGGGGGGGGCGGTTGGAGAACAGTGATAGTTCAGAGGCCAATTGCTCCTCACAATAATCAACTGCGTAAACTTGCTGGGGCAGAGTGTAATTTATTTTCATGACTGACCATTGCAAACACTAAAAGCCAATATGTCTACCTGCTTTGCATGGAAGATTGCAGCAGATCGAATCAATTCTAATCATTAAGGACAGTGTCAATGAAAGAGCAATCACACAGTCTCTACTTTTATGTTATACACGTGTTTGTGCTGATTGTGGAAGTATTTTTTGTGTGTTCAAGTCAAATGATCTATCACCAGTACTGAACAGAGATAACATAGCATTGACTAGCATCAATCTCCCTTTTTTAGTTTTAATCACGTGCCTTGATCCCAATGTCACAAAAACCTATACTGCTATGAATTTTCTGTTTTTCACATCAACCATCTTCATAAATATGAAACGGCAGAATGGCACTTTAAGAGCTTTGCTTAAATGCTGAATTATTGCTCACTTGCCTCTTACGTCCTATTTGGGTACCTTCCACAGAACTGTTAGGTAGCAAATCCCAGATTTGGGCCCAGTAACCGAGAAAGAATAGCGAAATATGTTCAAGTCAGGAAGGTACGCTCGAAGGAAGGGAACTTGAAGATGGTAGCGTTGCCATGTCCCGGCTGTCCTTATATTTCTAGATGGCATGGGTCACAGGTTTGAGGTGCAGCTGAAAAAGCCTCGTGCTGCATTTCATCTTATAGATAGTACACACTGCTGCCACTGTGCACCGGTGGTGGTGGAGCGCCAGTCAAGCAAACCGCTTTGTCCAGGATGAGATCAAGCTTCTTGAGTGCTGTTGCAGCTGCGGTCATCCAGGCAAGAAGAGAAAGTATTCCTGACATCACCGGCTAGCACAATTAAATGAAAATTTTTGAGGGACATCTTTTTCACAAGGGAGCTCTTATTTGAAAGATGTCATTTACATCATTTTGATATCAGTGTTGTTGCAAAATTCTATGAAGGGCATTTTAACACAATTCAAATCCCTTATGGGATAACATTATAACAGTTGACTACACTTCAAAAGTACTTAATTGGCTGCAAAGCACTTTGTGATGTCCCGAGGTCATGAAAGGCACTATATAAATGCAATTCCTTTCTGATTGAGTAGTCATGTCACGTGCATTTTAGAAGGCCTGCAGCTTTGGAACAGTCACTGACATTCTTCTTAGAAGGCACTGTAATGGGATAAACCGATCAGACAGGAATTGGCAAAGAGCTATTAAATAGTCACAGCTCATTATTCCTAGCAGATGCTGAAGACTGCTGATTAAGCATCTTAACACTCACTTGGTATTTTTGTGCCAAAGTGATATTTTTCCAGAGGTTATTGCCTTTCATGGTAAAGCAGCACCATGTGACCAATGCTTAAGAACAAATAAAATAATTCAGGATGGCCAAACAATAATCCTCACATGATTAAGGAAGATGCAGTATATTCTGGCTAAAGAGACAGGGACCTTGAATTTTCTTTGTTGCATGACAAAAACATACACCGCATGGTTTATGAAATATTGAAGAAGAAATGTAGATTACTGTCAAAATACTATTTAAAACATGAAACAATATTTAGCAGAGACCCTCAAAATGATTTTAAATGAAATCACTTTCTCCTCTAATCCAAGACTTGAATAACTAAAAATAAAGTCTCTACGAAGAAAAGGCCCTTTAAATTAACTCTGTGTGAAGTTCTATCACAATGTTTCCACCCAAAAAAGGATATTACATCAGATACAGGAACCATCTTTTGTTTAAAAATCATTAAAACCCTTAATATTTAAACAACAGATTGTGGTGCCATGTAAGTAAACTTAGCACATGTTGTTAGGTGCTTAAAATTTTTTTTTACATTTTTTTTTATTTTCATGGCTGGGGAAGCAATTTTAGTTTGATGTTGAGGTCAACAATCCATTCAATGGCTTCAGCTAATGCAGTGTAAATGGTTGTGATGCTCCCAAAAATGGATATCTCAGGTCAGAGGTTGAGCCTATAGACAATGGTCTCATTTGGATGGCCAGAGTCACTATTTGAGCTGTTCCTGATATTCGACTTTTGGAGCAAGTGGCCACATCCTCCCTGGCCTGTCCTCAAGTGGTTGAGGACTGTCCAGATTATCCGTCGATGATTGGAACCTGGGACATCATCATCTGGGTCAGTTCCCAGGTTGTGATTGGTGATGTTTGTGGTCAACCAGGAGATGCGCTTGCAAGAGGTGGGGCTGTTATCAGTTTGTGGGGTTTGGAGTGTGCTCCACTGGGGGCTACGAGATTTCAGACAAGAGAGTTTTTTTTTTGAGGTCCTGTGTCAATAGGAATGCTTTGTTAGCTATCAGCCAGTGGTGTTCTTTGAGGGGGATGTTCCCCTGTGGACATTAGGAGGTTCAGTGCTAGCGCAGAAGCCATTTGAGATGTGTTGGTCTCAAAGTTTCAAAAATAATCCTTATGATTTCTCGGAGATGGATATCTACCACATTTGTGTGGTGGCTCCTGAACATCATTGCTTCACATGCCTATATTAAGGCGTCACCAACCTTTGGCTGTCTCCTCGAATCTTCTGGCTTTCTCCCTTTAAGCTTGGAGCCTTCCTCTCTGCTCTTTATTTGCACTTCCTGAACAGGATCTTGTTCAGATTCCTATTCTTCTCCCTTGACTTCAGTTTCTTCCTGGGACCATTCTCCTGTTCCACTACCTGGTTTTGGGACTTTTCTTTTCATTCTTTGGAACCTGCTTCCTGCAGTTCTCTCTCCTATGTCCAGCTTTTCCTGGTACCTGCTTCCAACTGAACTAAAAAACTGCTGTTTGGTTTCTTCTTGTGGGGGCGTTGCTAGGCAACAGCACAGTTTTTTTCTACCTTGTGTTTGATTTAACTTCTCTTCAAGAGCTGTAAAGCCTCATTAACATGCAGGCATTTTTTTTAAAGTGAAACGAAAACTGAAGTTTTTTCTTCTTTTTCTTTCTCAACGCATCAATACAGAAACACAAATCAAACTCAAAACTTAAAGCTAAAATTAATTCCTAACACCCACAAATACAAATATAACTTACATAAACTATCTCTAGTTCCTACCAAGAGCAGCATGTTGCTGGGATCTCCTTCCAACATCTTTGCTTCCGCACCCACTTCTTTGGCCAGGAGTCTTCCTTTCAGACACTGGGCCTATTTTTCCACGTTCAAAAGTCTCATTCCACCTGAACTCTTACCATTTCCCGATCTTTTCATTGGGACCGATGCAGTGACATCTCAATTCCGTTGCTCCCCTCATTCACTCTAACCTATCTCCCTCTGAACTTTCAGTGCTCCGTTCTCTCAGGTCCAACCCTGACATGATCATTAAGCCTTCTGACAAGGATGGTATTGTTGTTGTTTTATGAACAGAGGCTGAATGTTAACTCTCTTTAAAATATTCACCTCCACCTGGAGCATGATTCCATCACAAACATCATGCCATAATTTCCCAGACCATCACTGACTTTAGCTCCTCTGTAGCTCTTCCCTCCCTAATCCCCACCTTCCTACATTCTCCAACCTCATTGTCCCCTGCAAACCCACAGAGTCCCCTTCTACTTCTACACGCTTCCCAAGATCCCAAACAAGACCACACTGTGAGACCCATGTTTCAGCCTGCTTTTCCCCTTTGGAACTGATTCCTTCCCATCTGGATTAGGTTTTCTCCCCGTCTGGTCTCTTCCCACCTATATCCGCAACCTTTTTAACGTCCTCCACCACCAATTGTTTCCCGTTTCCCAACTGTCTCCTTTTCACCATGGACATTCAGTCACTCTGTACCTCCATGATCCACCTGCAGGGCCTCCCCCTCTTCCTGGAATACAGGCTCAAACAATTTTCCACCAGCAACCCCCTCTGATTGGTTGAACTTATTCTTTGACTCCACTCACTTCCTGCAATTAAGAGGTGTTGCTATAGGAGCCTGGATAGATCCCAGCTATGTCTGCCTTTGTGTTGGATACATAGAACATTCTTTCATCCAGTCCTATTCAGGTTCATTCCCATATCCCACTTTTCCAGTACGCTTCCATGCCACTTCCTGCTCTGGGGCCCAAATTGAAACATTGAAATTTTGCCTCCAATTTCTACCCCTCCCTTGCCTTCACATGGTCCAATTCTGACTCTTCTCTTCCTCAACTTCTTCACCTTCTTTTCTGGGGCAGGCTGCCAATCAATATCTATTCTAAGTGCACTGCCCTTCTTGACAGTGACCTTGATTACACTTCCTCCCACCCAGCTCCATTCAAGGATTGCATTCTCCTAGTTTCTTAGTCTCCAACACATCTGTTCCAGTGATGCCACCTTCCATACCAGGCCTCACAACATGTCTTCCTTTTTCCTCCATCAACAATTCTTCTTTACTATGAACATACGAATTAGGAGGAGGAGTAGGCCACTTGGCCTCTCAAGCCTACTTTGCCATTCAATAAGATCATGGTTGATCTGAATGTAACCTCAACCCTACAATCCTACCCCCGATAACCCTTCACCCCCTTGTTAATCAAGAATCTATCTAGCTCTACTTAAAAATATTCAAAGACTCTGCTTCCACCGCCTTTTGAGGAAGGGAGTTCCAAAGACTCAACCCTCAGAAAAAATTTCTCCTCATCCGTCTTAACTGAGTGACCTCTTAATTTTAAACAGTTCTCCCACAAGAGGAAAACTCCTCTCCACATCCACCCTGTCAAGACCCCTCAGGATCTTAAAGGTTTCAATTACGTTACCTCTTACTCTTCTAAATTCCAATGGATACAAGCCTAACCTGTCCAACCTTCCTCATAAGACAACCCGTCCATTCCTGGTATTAGTCCAGTAAACCTTTTCTGAACTGCTTCTAACACGTTTACATCTTTCTTTAAATAAGTAGACCAGAACTGTACACAATACTCCAGATGTGGTCTCACCAATACCCTGTACAACTGAAACATAGCCTCCCTACTTTTGTAATCAATTCCCCTCACAATAAATGATAACATTCTATTAGCTTTCCTAATTACCTACTGTACCTGCATACTAACCTTTTGTGATTCATGCACTAGGACATGCAGATTCTTCTGCATCTCAGAACTTTGCAATCTCTCACCATTTAAATAATAATCTTTTTATTCATCCTGCCAAAATGGACGATTTCACATCTGACCACATTATACTCCATTTGCTAGATCTTTGCCCACTCACTTAACCTGTGTCATTTTGTAGCCTCATGTCCTCTTCACAATTTACTTTCCTACCTACCTTTGCGTCGTTAACAAATTTAGCCACCATTCCTTCAGTCCCTTCATCCAAGACATTTATATAAATTGTAAAAAGTTGAGGCCCCAGCACTGATCCCTGTGGCACACCACTCGTCACATCCTGCCAACCAGAAAAAGACCCATTTATGCTAACTTTCTGCTTCCTGTTAGCTAACCAATCTTCTATCTGTACCAATATGTCACCCCTTACACCATGAGCTTTTATTTTCTGCAATAACCTTAGATGTGGCACTTTATCAAATGCCTTCTGGAAATCTAAGTATAGTACATCCACCGGTTTCCCTTTATCCATAGCACATGTGACTCCTCCAAAGAACTCCAATAAATTGGTTAACATGATTTCCCATTTATAAAACCATGTTGACTGTGCCTGATTGCCTTTAATTTGGTGCCCTGCTGTAACATCTTCAATAATAGCTTCTAACATTTTCCCTATGACAGATGTTAAGCTAACTGGCCTATAGTTTCCTGCTTTCTGTCTCCCTCCCTTTTTGAATAAAGGAGTTATATTTGCTATTTTCCAATCTAATGGAACCTTCCTGAATCTAGGGAATTTTAGAAAATTAAAATCAGTGCATCAAGTATCTCACTAGCCATTTCTTTCAAGACCTTAGGGTGAAGTCCATCTGGACCTGGAGATTTGTCAGCCCACAGCCCCAACAATTTGCTCAATACCACTTCCCTGGTGATTGTAATTTTCTTGAGTTCCTCCCTCCTTCCATTTCCTGATTTACAGCTATTTCCGGGATGTTACTTATGTCCCCTATAGTGAAGACCAAAGCAAAATACCCGTTTAATTCATCCCCCATCTCCCTACTTTCCATTATCAATTCCCCAGACACATTCTCTATAGGGCCAACGCTCATTTTGTTAACTCTTTTCTTATTTAATTACCTTTATTTAATTTTATAGAATCTCTTGCTATCCGTCTTCATATTACTAGCTAGCTTTCTCTCATATTCTTTTTTTCCCTCCTTATTAATCTTTTTGTCATTCTTTGCTGTTCTTTATATTCTTTCCAACCTTCTGACTTGCCACCTGTCTTTGCATAATTATATGCTTTTTCTTTAAGTTTGATACTGTCTTAACTTTTTTAGTTAACCGTGGATGATGGGCCCTCCCCTTGGAATTTTTCTTTCTCATTGGAATGTATATATTCTGTGTATTCTGAAATATCCCTTTAAATGTCTGCCAGTGAACTTCTAATGACATATCCCTTAACCTCATTTGCCAGTTCACTTTAGCTAGCTCTGCTTTCATGCCCTCCTAATTGCCCTTATTTGAGTTTAAAATACTAGCCTTGAACATACTCATTTCACCTTCAAAATGAATGTAAAGTTCAACCATATGATGATCGCTACTTAGGGGTGCCTTCACCAGGAGGTTATCAATTAATCCTATCTCGTTATTTAATACCAGATCTAGTACAGCCTGCTCTCTGGTTGGTTCCAGAACATGCTGTGCTAAGAAACTAGAGTCGATAAGGCCCATGGCCAAGTCAGTCGCATTTCCTGCACCTCTGCTCTCACTCTTTTGATTCCCTCCAAGAAGTCTCCCAGGGTTTCCCACATTCTTACCTTCCACCACACCAGCCTTTACATTCAACAAATTATCCTCCAGCATGATTTCTCCACCAAACAACTTCCCCTTCCCACCAGCATTCCAAAAGGGTCATTCTCTCTTTAACACCCTGCTCCATGCTTCCATCGTTCCCAGCACCCGCTCCTCTTCCCACGACACCTTTCTGTGCAAATGCAGAATATACAACAACTGCCCTTTCACCTCCAATGCCCAGGGCACTCAAACACTCCTTCCAAATAAAACAGTGATCAATCGTACTTTCAGTTTAGTATACTACTTACAATGTGCTCTCCCCTATACTGGGGATTGCAAATGTAGGTTAGGTGATTGCTTTACTGAACACCGCAAGTCTGAACAAATGGCCTTGACATTTTAATTCTCTGCTCCACTCCTGCTCTAACTTTAAGTCTCCTACTTTTTTTAATGGAGTGCAATGGAAGCTTGAGGAACAGCACCTCATTTTTTGGCCTTATGGATGGTAACTGCCAAGGGGTGCTATGGTCAAAAATAAGCAAGTGAGAGACATGCTTTGGTCCCCTCATGCTGCTGCTCCCCTAGTGCTCACTCTAGCCTCCAACCCCTGTCCATTTCACCAGTTTATGTCATCTTCAAATCTGCTAACATTCTCCTTACAGCCTGCTACTTCTCAGATTAATTTGTCCAGGTCGTTAGTATGCGTCAAAAGGAGTAGTGATCCTTACAGCGACCCATGGGAGACATTGCTGTATACTTCCTCCAGTCTGAAATACAAATGTTCACCAATACTCTTTGTTTTCAGTTCCTTAGCCAATTTTGTGTCCATGCTGCTACTGCCCCTTTAATTCCATGGGCTTTAATACTGCTAACAAGTCTAACAATGTGGTACTTTGTCAAATGCTTTTTGAAAGCCCATCTGCACATCAACCACAGTACCCTCACTGACTGTCTCCGTTACTTCCTAAGAAATAGGAACAAAGATAAGCATATGGCCCCTCAAGCCTGCTCTGCCAAGCAATAAGATCATGGCTGATCTTCTACCTCAACTCCACTTTGCTGTCTTCATCATAGAACACAAAAAAGTTGGTCAAACATGATTTACCTTTACGAAATCCTTTAACAAACCCATTGGTAACCTATGTTTTTCCATTTCCCTTTCCTCCACATGAGACTGTATAGCTGAACGCTCTCTCCCCCTTCTAGGCCTCCCCATGACTCATTTATTGTTTTTATGCACCAATCTTTGATTCCAATCCACCAGGACCTGATTCCTTTTCAACTCACTGAAATTAGCTCCCGATCAGTTGAGTATTTTCATATGATTTTTCCTTACATTTTCTAATAACTATTCTAAACCTAATTATATTGTGATCACTGATTCTCAAATGCTGTCCCACCAAAATATCTTCCACTTTGCCAACTTCATGCCCCAGAACTAGATCCACCCCATCATCACTACTTTATTGTTCTTGCACCTTTTATGAAAATTGCCTACAAGTTTGCTCCTCCATCTTCTTTCCACTATTTTAAGGTCTATGATATACATCCACAATGTAGTAGCCAATAGCTCCATCTATTCTTAACTTTTCCCAAATAGATCCTGGCTTTTAACTCTCAAGTGTGTAATCTCTTTTTCCAGTGTGTAACAGCATCCTAAATCAAGACTGCTATATACCCTCTTTTATTTCCTTCCCAAGTTTACCAGAGTACACAGTAAACATGTAATATATTTAAAAATATCATCTACGGAAATAAGAAAAGTTGACATTAGCTTTTTTGTTTCATTAGGGGAAAAACAAAATTCGCGATGTGATGAACAATCTTCTCCACTGCAGTGTCAATAAACAGAACACAATGCATTAACTTTGAATGTAATAAAAAGTAACCTCTGCGTCCTGGGTACACATGAGGATAGTACTCGTAGTACAGGTCTGGCTGGTCGAGACTCCCGAAAGGCTCAAATTCCATTTCGGCATTTTGAAACAAACTCAGCTTCATCAACAAGGCTAGTCGCACAAACCACAGCTGTAATAATGAACATATTATTGTCATTAAGTCTGGACTGTAATAAGGTAACGTCTTAAAAATTTAAAATATATAATGTATATATTTACATACACACACAGTACCACTTTAAAAAGTGTTTATTACTTCATCATGGCTCACGTTTAATCTGATGAACTGTTGAGCCATACACGGAAGAAATTCTGTAGTTGACTCAAGTCTGTCAGTCAGCTGACCTCAGCTGGGATAACAGTAGGGTCAAAATAATTGGTCTCAGTGTTTCTGGATTTCACCAGGATTTCCAATCCTGACTGCTGTTGAACAACTGTCCTGGAATTATGTGGCATGAGGCTTGGCTGTGATGACCTTGGCATTGCCCCTTGGTGGTGTGTTGCTGGCAAACAAAAGTAACAACCATTTGGGTGAGGTACTGGAAAGTGATCAGCACCCATAGAACTGTTGCCTAGAAACAGCAAATGCCTTCAGCTAAAGATGTGGATAAGAGAGAAAACTGGCAAGGAAACAGGGGTGAAAAATGTACTTAAATGTTTTCAGCTACTGAAAATAAAGACGTCCACAATGCATGCCCAACTTTCAGCAATGGGCAATTAAAGAACCATCAACATTTACTATTAATGCTCCATATAGGAAACTTTTCCAACTCTTTCATGGAAAAGGGGTTGCGAAGGAAACACAAATTTCCTCCATTCTGAATCAGCCAACAGGGCTGTCATGAGAAGCCAATACTAGCACATTGGTTCACCTTTTCTCTTCCAGATTCTGACCTAACTTGGGCACAGGGCCTCAGCATCAGTCTTTCTCTGCAATCTTTAAGCATCATGGTGTGGTGAACCTGAGAGAATGGTCTAATGGCTGCAATGAACCTTGAACAGATGGGACAACCAAAGTTGTTAATTTATCAAGAAACTGGCAAGAACAAGGGGGTGGAAAAGGGTGACTATCAGTCATCCCAGATATATTCCTTTTTACCTGCCTGTTATGTCATTTTGAAATGGATATTTTGGCGTTAGGACAATTTTTCTTGTTATTTACTTGGTTAGTTAAAGATAGGCCAACGGAAGTACATGACACAAAATCTTGTACAAACCCTGTCTTTCCATGTTGAATTGTCAGAATTCTTCTGTTCTACATATGCTTATAACCAGCAGCACCACAAATAAAACACAAGACTCTTTCTCAATCCAGCTGGCTCAGTTCCAAATTGTAACCGGAGGTAAATTTTGTTTATAGTAAAAACAAGTTGGACCATCCCAAGTTTTTAAGGTTTCCAAATTTAAAAATAGTCCACTGCCTTACTTATAAAATCCATTGCATTGATTTATTTTTATGCTGAAACCATCAATGATGCCGATAGAGGATTTCATATGGGTCTTAGTATTCTGTATTTATATCTAAGTGGAGTTAACCAATGACAAAATGGACAACAGTGGTGGTCAATACATGATGCACGTTCTGCTCTTCAGAAAGACCACTGTTATTTAATGCAGTGCTCTGCCAAAAATAATCAGAGAAGAGGTAGAAAAGTGAGATGAGAATAGGCCAGAATCAGAGACGGAACACCTGCTAGTTGAGATACCTTGCCAATCAAGAGATAACATCAAATGAGAGTGAATTAGAGCAGGGCTATCTGTGTGGTTGCACAGGTTTTTGGTGAAGTGTGGAGGGTAGCTGGGGAGCGGGGTGGGCAGCACACCACACCCCCCACCAGAGGGGGACGGCAGAGGGGAGCAGGAGAAGCGCCAATCCCTGTCAGAGGGGGTGGGGGTGGGGAGTGGCTCCCAAAACACTACCGCCCCCACTCATGCCAGAGAGAGGCATGGTGGAGATGGAGGGGGGGAGAGACGACAGAGAGCACCAGAGAGAGAGCCAGTCCACAGTAGCGGCACTTGGTGTTTGGGTGTGTTGCGTGTAGGGAGACTCTGAAGGGAGACAGGGTTAAGGGATAGGATGCTGCATTCCAGCATTGGGAACTGGTGCGAGGAAGAGTGAAAGGCTGCAGCTTATAGTCTCTCACTTCCCCAGTGACATGATTAAGTGCACTGAATCAGTTGATAAAATTTTCTGTATTCATGTTTTCTTTATGCTTTTGATTTCACCTTAGTTTCATCCCATGTGCTTGTGATTTCACTCTTCCCCCTTCCTCCAATGTATTGTGTTCAGTGCCATATTTGTACATTACATGCATTTTTTAAAAATGCTTCAGAATGAACTTGTAAATTGATAATCATGAGATATCTTTGGTTGGTTGGACCGTGGAAAAATGTGAGAATCTCAGCCAAAGGGACAAGATTGGAGTATAGCAGTCAATTTGTAACTAAAACAGATCTATAACACATTTTTATTTGTATAATTTGTACATATGTATACATATATTATATATAAAATATTATGCATAAAACATATATACAATACTTGCATTGTGTTCCAGGAATGCAGGGAGCCTTTTTTTTAAACAGAAGAGGGTCTCAGAAACAAAAACGTTCAAAACCCCTGATCAAATTCACAAACTGGCCAATCTACCTGCACAGAATCTGTAGTGTGGTTAGTTGGCTGACCACTTTTTCCATAGCCTTGACCATGTGCTGTGAGTAGTCTTCCACAGAGATCAACAGCAGCTCTCCAGTTCTTAGTATTCTGTTAGCATGGAAAGAAACGTATCACTAATTCATCAATAGCTCAGGATATTTCAAGCAGGTGCATATATCGTAGCAGTGAATGTTACCTTAAGAAAGGCTGCTTTTAGGAAACAACGGCCATAGGATTTTTGTTCAGGCTAAGCATAAAAATTATCCAATAGGGAACATCAAAATACAAAATAACTTCAACATCAATCAACCAAAAAATACAGAGCCCCGGTTGAGGGAAAATCTTGGTCTTAACTTAGCCAAGAACAATGGGATGAACAGTTCTTCCAAGAGATCTATGAAATGAAGTGAGATCTATGAAATTGGCACTGTTTCTAGTAGCTACAAAAGTGTTCGTATTCCAGAATTCAAACTCACTACAAGAACAGTTGATGTTTGCTTTTCTTCTTTCTCCATTTCAAAGGAATCTCAACCTTCCACCAATATTGCCATCAACACATACAGCTTTACTTCGCAGATACTGTACTTGAACAAGAAGCATCCAATAAAACCATGAGACGTAGGAGCAGAGTAGGCCATTCGGCCAATCGAGTCTGCTTTTCCATTCAATGAGATCATGGCTGATCTGATAGTCCTCAACTCCACTTTCCTGCTTTTTCCCCATAACCTTTGATTTCTTTACTGATTAAAAATCTGTCTATCTCAGCCTTCAATATAATCAATGACCCAGTCTCTACAGCCCTCTGTGGTAAAGAATTCCACAGATTAACTACCCTCAGAGGAGAAATTGCTTCTCATCTCTGTCTTAAATGGGCGACACCTTACTCTGAGATTATGCCCTCTGGTCCTAGGCTCTCCTACAAAGGAAAACAACCTCTCAGTATCTGCCCTCACAAACCGCCTAAGGATCTTATATGTTTCAATAAGGTCGCCTCTCATTCTTCTAAACTCCAATGAGTACAGGCCCAACCTATTTAACCTCTCCTCATAAGAAAATCCCTTCATACCCAGGATCAACCTAGTGAACCTTCTCTGGACTGCCTCCAATGCCAGTGCATCTTTCTTTAGATGAGGGGACCAAAACTGTTCACAGTATTCTAGGTGTGGTCTAACTAGTGCCTAAGGCCAACATTCCATTTGCTTTCCTTAATACCTGCTGAACTTGTCTCACCACTTGTCTACCCACCTACTTTTGTGTCATCTGCAAACTTGGTTATAGTACATCCATTTTCCTCATTTAAGTCATTAATATATATTGTAAATAATTGTGGCTCCAGCACTGATCCCTGTGGCACTCCACTAGTTACAGGTTGCCACCCCCCCCACCCTTATCCCAACTCTCTGTCTTCTCTATTAGTTAGCTAATCCTCTATCCATGCTAATATACTACCACCAGTACCATGGGCTCTTATCTTATTAAGTAGCCTTATGTACAGTACCTTATTGAACACCTTTTGGAAATCCAAATATATTACATCTACTGGTTCCCCTTTATCTATCCTGCTTGTTAACTCCTCAAAGAATTATAATAAATTTGTCAGGCATGATTTCCCCTTCATGAAGCCGTGCTGACTCTGCTTGATTATATTATGCACTTCTAAATGCTCTGCTGTTACATCCTTTATAATACACTCCAACATTTTCCCAATGACAGATGTTAAGCTAACTGGCCTATAGTTATTTGTTTTTTGTCTCCCTTCCTTTTTGAATAAGGGTGTTACGTTGGCAGTTTTCCAATCCTCTGGGATTTTTCCAGAATCTAAGGATTCTTGGGAGATTACGACCAGTGCATCCACTATCTCTGCAGCTACTTCCTTTAATATCCTAGGTTGCAACCCATCAGGTCCAGGGGACTTATCGGCCTTTAGCCCCATCAGTTTCCCTAGTACTTATCCTCTAGTGATAGTTATTGTATTTGTTTTCTCCCCCTCCTTTTCCCCTTGGTTATTTTAGTACTTTTGGAATGCTATTTGCGTCTTCTACCGTGAAGACTGATGCAAAGTATTTATTCAACTCTGCCATTTCCTGGTTCCCCATTATTATTTCCCCAGCCTCATTCCATAAGGGGCCCATGTTCACTTTGGCCTCTCTCTTCCTTTTTATATATTTAAAGAAACTCTTATTATCTGTTTTTATATTACTTGCTAGTTTACCCTCAAAGTTTATTTTCTCCCTCTTTATTTTTTTTTGGTCATCATCTGTTGGTTTTTAAAACCTTCCCAATCCTCTGGCTTACCACTAATCTTTGCCACATTGTATGTTTTTTCTTTCAATTTGACACACTCCTTAACTTCCTTGGTTGGTTTATCCCCTTCCTAGAATCCTTCTTCCTCACTGGGAGATATCTTTGTTGTGAGTCATGAACTATTTCCTTAAGCGTCTGCCATTGTTCATCAACTGTCTTTTCTGCTAAACTCCTTTCCCAGTCCACTCCAGCCAACTCTGCCTTCATTCCTTTGTAATTACCCTTATTTAAGTTTAGCACAGTTGTTTCCGACCCAAGTTTCTCATTCTCAAACTGAATGCTAAATTCTACCATGTTATGCTGTTTTCTAGGGTAGCTTTCACTCTGAGATCATTTATTAAACCTGCCTCATTACACATTACCAGATCCAAAATAGCCTGATCCCTAGTTGGATCCACAACATATTGTTCTAGGAAACTATCCCGAATACACTTTATGAATTCTTGCTCATGGCTACCTCTGCCAATTTGATTTTCCCGATCTACATGAAGATTAAAGTCACCCATGATTAACGTGCTGCCTTTTTTACATGCCCTCATTATCTCCTGATTTATTCTCTGTCCTACAACATAGCTACTGTTAGGGGGCCTATAGACTACTCCCATCAGTGTCTTCTTCCCCTTGTTATTTCTTACCTCCATCTATATGGGTTCTACATATTCCGATCCAAGATCATTTCTTGCTATCGTACTTATTCCATCTTGTACTCACAAGGCTACCACAACACCCTTTCCTTCCTGCCTAACCTTTCGAAAAGTCACATACCCCTGAATATTTAGTTCCCAGCTTTGATCTCCTTGTAACCATGTCTCCGTAATGGCTATAAGATCATACCCATTAACGTCTATTTGTGCCGTTAATTCATTTATTTTGTTCCGAATACTATGTGCATTTAAGTAAAGAGCCATTAATTTTGTCTTTTTAACATTGTTTTCCCCTTTGACCCTATCTGCTGTTTTTTTTTTCGTTTGGACATTCTGGGTATCATTGCCTAAATAGTTGCCCGGCAATGCTGTTATATCCTTTTGCTTTATAAGCCTTTGTATCCTCTCTCCAGAACAACCCCCTCTCTAGTTAGTTTAAAACCCACTTACAGCCCTAGGTTTTTGATTCACAGCTCAAGTGAAGCCTGTCCCACTGGAACAACTCCCTTCTATCCCAGTATTGGTGTCATGAACTGAAACCCATTACTCCCACACCAATCCCTGAGCCACCCATTTAACTCCTTGACTTTATTTACCCTATGTCAGTTTGCCCGTGGCTCAGATAGTAATCTCGAGATTATTACCTTGGAGATTCTGTTTTTTAATTTAGTTCCTAACTGTTCAAATTCTTTCTGCAGAATCTCCTTTCTAGTCCTATCAATGTCACTGGTATCAATGTCGCTGGTACCGATGTGGACGACAACAACTGGATCTCTCCCCTCCCACTCCAAGTTCCTCTCCAGCCCTGAGGACATATCCTTAACCCAGACACCGGGCAGGCAACACAGCCTTTGGGACTCATGCTCACAGCTGCAGAGAACAGTATCTATCCCACTAATTATTCTGTCTCCTACCACTACCACATTCCTATTTCCTCCTATTCCTTGAACGGCTCCCTGTACTACGGGGACGTGGTCAGTTCGCTCATCCTCCCTTCAGCTCTTGTTCTCATCTACACAGCTTGCAAGAACCTCCTAATTGTTGGACACTTACAGGGGCTACCCCTGGGTCCCCATACCTTCCTTACCTGCAGTCACACCCTCCTGTCCCTGATCACAGACCAAATTTGAATGACCTAATCTGAGGGTTGTGATTGCCTCCTGGAGCAAAGTGCCCAGGTAACATCCCCCTCCCTGATGTGGCACAATTTCTGCAGCTCGGACTCCAGCTCCTCAACTCAGATCTGCAGGTTCCTCGAACCGCAAACACTTACTACAGATATGTTCGCTCTGGATCATCTTGGTGTCCAGCAGATCCCACATGCTGCAGCAGGAACACATCATCTGTGCTGCCATCGTTAACTTATTTAATTTAATTTATTAATTACTCTAGTGTCCCGTTGTTTACATTTTTCGTAATTATATTTTTTACACCAGTATCGACCCGATACTTAACAAGTTATTTTTAAGAGAAAATAAAGACTAGAGACCTAAACACAAACTATAGATCTTAATTTTACTTTAAAGGCTAGAAATATTCACCAATCCAACTCACCAATCAGCTGCTCTCCCCGCTCTTTTTAAATGAGATCTCCCCGCTCTTTGTTTAAAATGAATTCTTTACACTCACCCCACTCTTTTTGGAATCAAAAGTAAAAATGGGTTCTATTTCTTAACATTAAGATTCTTTTATTGTTTCTTTCAATTCTCTAACTATCCCTCTCACTTAAAGGTGACTCAGAGAGTGATAGTTTTTGTCCACGTGATTATTCTTAACGGATGAGCCTGAATGGCATCAGCAGGCATTTGATCAGAATGGCAATCAACGCTTTAATGCAATAAACCTGTCCTCACTCAATGCTTTTTTAATTCATTCTCAGGATATGGCTGTCACTAGCAATGCCAACATCTAGCACTTATCCTTAGTTGCGCTTGAGAAGGTGGTACGGAGTCTTTTTCCTGAACCACTGTAGTCCATGTGGTGAAGGTATTCCCACTGTGCTATTTGGCAGTTCCAGAATTTTGATCCAGTAATGAAGGAATGGCAAATTATGTCTAAGTCAGGAAGGGGTGTGACTTGACTAAGAACATGGAGATGATGGTGTTCCATGCTCCTGGAGATGTCACTGGTGGTAGATGTCACTGGTTTGGGAGGCACAGTTGAAGAAACATGCTCATCAGCATTGCTGGCATGAACTGCTGCAGTTAGTGTGAGTAAATACACTGGCTGATTTTATTCTCCCTTTAACACATGGACAGACTGGATGCAGGGTTGATGTTTCCTCTGGCTTGGGGTCTAGAACAAGGGGTCACAATCTCATGATATGGGGTAGGTCATTTAGGACTGAGATGAGGAGAAACTTCTTCACTCAGTGGGTGATGAACCTGTGGAATTCTCTACCACAGAGGGTCTTGGAGGCCAAAACACTGAATATATTTAAGGAGGAAATAGTTTTCTAGACTCTAAAGGCATCAAGGGATATGGGGAGAGCGTGGGAGTATGGCATTGAGAGAACGGATAGCCATGGTCATATTGAATGGCGGAGCAGGCGCGAGGGGCTGAATGACCTACTCCTTCTATTTTTCTATGTTTTCAATGACAAAGAGGTCAATTATAGCACCCTACAGTCATGTTAACTGGAGATCAGTGAATGTGAAATAGAACATGGCTTAACAGTTGAGACTTTCTAGGTCTCTATGGCATCATGCTGCATTTTTTCACTGCAGCTCACACCCCTTCACACACTGAGGAGCACAGAGGTTTACCTGCATAAAAACAATTCCAGATACATTTTGTATCCTATATTAAGCACACCCTTTTTCAACTATCCACACAATCAATGCTTAGCAAAAATAACATGGAAAAAAAGGAGGTATTTTCACATGAAAACTGCAATATTAACTTTTTAAACAGTTTATGATTTGGCTGCTTACAAAACAAAATGTTACACAATCTATAATAATGTCAGCTAATGAAGGCCTAATTGTAATAACTCTAAATTAGAACAATTTTCTTCTGCAACTGTGTTTTCAGATTGTTCTTCGTGCATTAATATCCGCATCTTACCTATGCCTACATGCAGAATGATCCAAAATACCTTCCAAGAGGAAACAGGCTGAATCTAACATATTTATGATGCCCTAGTTATCTAGCTGGAGTTCATCAATAGGGTACCTATAAAGGAAAGTCCAACTAATCTACCTATGTAGCAAATCCAAAAATACCCCAGCTCACCAGGCCAAATGTGCAAAATTGAAAACCCATTTCAAAAGAAAAACCAAAAAAGTGACTTATACTGAGGATCACTGTCAAATCGATTCAATAACATGCTTGAACCAGGACAGTTCAAAGTAATACATTTAGTTCGGAGACTCTTCTTTTCCCTCCCAAGTACAGGGAGCAATGGCACTTCTGGGGGAAGAAAACACATTGAAGTCACCAGTTTCTTGGTAACTTCTTCAGTATCTCTTAGTTTCTCAAGACGCCACCTGTACAGCTCACAAATCTTGTAAATCTTAAGTAAAAGTTGCTGCAGAAGTTATCAAGTTAAGTACAATGGACTATCTTTAGCTGTCTTTCTAGCAGATTGCTGATCAAACCACTTGGTTTATCTTGTCTTGTCTTTTCATTCCATCTCAGAGGCTATGATGTTATGGCCCAAGATCACCCCATTATTAGATTCACAGAAAGAAATATTGTGAATTGAAGTTTATCTTCAATGAATACACCAACAAAAACGACTCAGTCATCACTGAATAAGCCCTTCTGAGCATAAGGAGATATAAATAGAGCTTATAGAACATGAAACAGGCCGTTCGGTCTAACTGGTCTATGCCAGAGTTTATGCTTCAAACAAGTCTTCTCTCATCTAACCCGAACAGCGTAACCTTCCAACCCTTCCTACTTCATGTGTTTATCCATTACCGCTGAAGCGCATCTATACAATTGGCTTCAACCACTCTATGTGGTAGCAAGTGCCACATTCTAAGTACTCGTTAGGTAAAGAAATTTCTCCTCAAATCGCTATTGGATTTATCAATAGCTATCTTAGTAAGGTTCTAAACAAGTCTCACATAACTTAACTGCTTTTCAATTCTTTCCTGCTAGAAATGAACCTCAGTACCTTGTTTGTTATTTTTAAATGACCTTATTAAACCCCTCACTACTTTTAGTTGTTTGGTAGTACAGAACATGAGTATTGCTGAAAAGAAGAGACATGTCTTAGCTTTTCGTCTTGCACTCAGCAGGATACGTGCAAGAATACCAATGTAAGGGGGAAAAACAATTTTTACTGTGTGTGAAGACAGTGCTGATTGGTTGGCAAGTGGCATTGTCATGGAGAATGCACCACTGATGGTGACTGACAGTTCACTGCCAAGCATTGTTTGATATTTAAACCAGGTAGCTTGACCCTGATTGGTTAAGGCATTGCCCTGAAGAATGAGTCAGCGACAGCTCAGATAGAGTGGACATGTAGTACATTTAACTGATGCTAAAATCCCTAAGGTGGTCACGTACAGTATTCACAACTTAAACTTGGATACTGCCTGTGAGGTAGGCCAAGATTAAGGTTCAAGGGTTCCTTGAAAGTGAACCTGAAGAAATGTTGCAAGTCTACCATGGACTTGGAGAAAAACACATAAGAAAAAACTACCTGGGGAGTGATCTCAAGTAGTTGCTTCCTTCGGACAGAAAAGCAGCAGCAAAGGACAATAGATAAGCTAGGCCAGGCAGTCCTAACAAAATCAGTCAATTCATCCTTCCCTGCACTGTGGAAAGCCATGACGGTCTGTAATTGAGCTCCACAGCCAGGTTAGGACACACAACAGATGACTCTACATATCGAGAAATGGCCATCTTCAATAACCAACGATGACGATATCTGTACCCCTCGATTTCTTAGCACCTAAATCCCTTTTAGACTCTTATTCCAAGGTGTATTCTTTCTACCAAAAAGCATAATACAAAGCTGAATTTTCTTCTTGCAGGGAAATTTTATTTCCAATTGCCACTTCTACCCCAACAACCTCATTAAGATCAGGGCCAAACCTGCACTTCCATGGTGCAACATTTGATTGTTAATTTTAATTAGTTTCTAATTCCGGAAACTTCAGCTGTAACCTTTGTTGAAATGTCTAAACAATGTTTCACTGGCAGAACAGCTATAACAATAAACACCTACAGGAAGAAAATCACCATCGATAGTTTAAAATGGTTCTACAGCAGTTGCTAGATATTGAGGGTTCCTGTAATATAACGTAATTACATTTATTACTTTATCTTGAATATACATCAACTATGGATAAAAGCAACAAAAGTATTAAAATGCATGCAGTCAAGCAGGAAAATAGGAACAGGAGTAGGTAATATAGCTCCTTGCATCTTTTCTGCCACTCCATTAGATCATGGATCATCTGTATATCAAACTATTTACCATGAATTACATAGAATACACAGCCCTGAAACAGATCATTGGGCCTAACGAGCCTATGTCGATTTGTTCTCCACTCGAGCCTCCCCTACTTCCTCATCTAACTATCAGCTTAACCCTGGCCTTTCTCTCTCATATTTATCTTGCTTCCCCTTAAATGCATCCATACTTTTTGCCTAAACCACTCTCTGTGGTAGCATGTTCTGCATTTTCACCATGCTCTGAGTAAAGGAGTTACTTCCAAATTCCCTATTTGATTTCTCGGTGACTATTTATATTGATGTTTGCTTAGAAACGCAATGCCAGGGTCCAATCTAACGAAACCTTTCATAATTTTAAAGACCTCTATAAGGCCACCCCTCAGCCTTCCCTTTTCAAAAGAGGCACAGCATGTTCAACCATTCCTGCCAAGTATGAAATGACATTTCTGGTATCATGCTTGTAAATCTCTTTTGCACCCTCTCAGCACCTCCATATGCTTTTTATGTGACCAGAACTGTACACTACAAGTGTGGCTTAACCAAGTTTAGCCTAACTACCCTCTTTTTAATTCTATCCCTCTAGAAATAAACCCTAATGCTTTTTGCATGCAAATTTCAGAAGGCTGCAAGAACAATAGGGTAGTGATAATGGGGGCCATCAACTGACCTAACACAGACCAAGATTAAAAAGTGCAAAGGCAAGGAGGGAGGGTAGGAATTCTTTAAACGTGTTGCAGAGAACTTTCTTGATTAGTATGCTTCCAGCCCAACAAGAATGGAAGCAGTGCTGAATCTAGTCCTGGAGAATGGAATGGGGCAAGAAAACTTTGTTTCAGCGGGAGAGCATCTGGGGAAACAAGGATCACAACAACATTATGTTTAGCGTGGTTTTGAAAAAGGACAAGGTAAAGGCGCTCAAATGGAGGAAAATTGATTTTAGCAAGTTAAAAAGGGATCTGGCTCAGGTCAATTGCAAACTAGGATTGAAAGGTAAATGAAAGGTCATGAAAGGGGCAATAGTTAAACTAAACACAGTGCGATGAGGGAGAAAGGAAAGATATCCGAAGCTACAGATGCCTGGGTGACTAAAGCAATTGAGATTAAACTAAAACAGAAAAAGTGTGGCAGAAGCAGATTCAATAGCAACTTTCAAAAGGGAATTAGATATGTATAAATATATACACTTGAAAAGGAAATGTTTGCATGGCTTCAGGGAAAGAGCAGAGAAGTGAGATAATTAGACAGCTCTTTCAAAGACCACGCACAGGCACGATGCATCAAGTAGCCACATTCTGTAGTATCCAATTCTAATTTTAAAAATGTGCCCCCCTTTTCTGGATTCCGTCGCCAAAGGAAATTGTTTCTCTGAATCTACCCAATGCAGTCCCTTTATCATTTTAAAAACATCAATTAGATCTGAACTCAACAGAATATAAGCCACGTTTATGTAACCTAAGCTCATAATTTAATTCTTTAAGTCTTGGTATTCTATTGGTGAATATTGGTGATTTGAGTGTTATAGGTGCTGGGGTCAAGAATAGCTTGATGTCAGCAGTTTAATTTTCTGGTAAATGTGGAGGACAAATCAAACAGCATTCAATGATATGTTCTCTTAACACAAAAGTCCCTTCAATTTACTGAACAGATAAGCCAAAAAGGACAAACAAACATTGTTGCTTGTTAATGAGAACTCCCCCACTACACACAGGTAACAAAACATTCATGGCAATGTCAATTTAGAATATTTAAAGGAAAGACTGTTTCCTTACATCCATAAGATAAAACTGTAAATGGAGGACCCTTTACTTACTATTAATTGCTTGAGTCCCACAAAGGACTGCTCCACAGCATTTGCAGTCAAAGCTTGTCTCTTCATTGCAGCCTGCTCGCCCAAAAACCGCAGCATTACTTCCCTGACGGCATCACCCTGAAAGGATCAGAGCACATCCACACAGTTTGATTAATGAGTCATTTATGCCAGATGAAGCTGCTTTTGAAAAGCTATCTTCCATTCCGTCCTGAAGCTTTAAATTGCACATAATGTTGCAAATGTAGCAAATTAACTTTTTAAAATTTGATTTTGAATAATTTCTATCCATGTTGAAAATCGAGCAGTTACAGTTAATGTAGGAAATGTATAAGAATGATCCTCATACAAACTGTAAGAACAGCTATATTAGAAAAAAATCTAATACTGCCTCCATTTCTTGTCAACTTCGTTATAAATTGCATGCCCATATTTCTAAGACAAACTATCCATGTAAACGTATCCGCCTGCCAGTGGTGGCACAGTATTTCAGATTTGCATCTCCTAAGCCTCAACTGTTGGAAAACACTCTCCGGTTCCCAAATTGCCATATGCTTTGCTATTTAAATATAAAGCCAAAGTAATGTATACAGATAAGGACAGAATATATGACTTCAAAATGGATAACAAATTGCATCCGTATGTTAATTCAATTATCCCTCCCCAATAAACTATATTGTTTCTGAAAACTAATGTGTGATTCTCTGTAATATTCCTTTTTATTCACTCATGGGACGTGAGCAGATTGCACTCGAGGTTGTGAGCCACTTTCTTGAACTGCTATGCTCTAACTGGTGCAGATACACCAACAGTGCTGTTAGGAAGCACGTTTTTGCATCTTGACCAGCAACAGTGAAGGAATTGTGATATGGTTCCAAGTTAGGAAGGTGCATCGCTTGGCGGGGAGCTTGCAGGTGGTGGTGTTCCCATGCATCTGTTGCCCTTGTCCTTCTAGGTGGTAGAGGTTACGGGTTTGGAAGGTGCTGTCGAAGGATTCTTGGTGAGTTGCTGCAGTGGTTCTTGTAAATGGTACACACTGCTGCCACTGTGCATCTGTGTTGGATGGAGTGAATGTCTAAGGTGATGAATGGGGTGCCCATCCAGCGGACTGCTTTGTCCTGGATGGTGTTGAGCTTCTTCAGTGTTGTTGGAGCTACACTCATCCAGCCAAGAAGAGAGTATTCCATTTCGCTCCTGGCGTGTACCTTGTAAATGGTGGACAGGCTTTGGGGAGTTAGGTGGTGAGTTACTTGTCCCTGAATTGTCAACCTCTGAACTGCTCTTGTAGCTGGTCCAGTTCAGGGTAATCCAGTTCAGGGTAAACCCCAGGATGTTGATAGTGGACAATAGTAATGTTGAATGTCAAGGGGAGATGATTAGAATTTCTCTTGTTGGAGATGGTCATTGCCTGACACTTGCGTGGCGCGAATGTCCCCTTGCTGCTTATCAGCCCAAGCCTTGCTATGTGCAGGGGCTGCTTCAGTATCTGAGTAGTTGCAAAGGGTTTGAGCATTATGCAATCATCAGCAAACATTCCCACTTCTATCTTTAGTTGGAGGAAGGTGGTTAGGGCCTAGGACACAACCAGAGGAACTCAGGCAGCGATGTCCTGGGGCTGAGTTGATTGGCCTATAACAACTACAACCATCTTCCTTTGTTTTAAGTATGACCAAACCAGTAGACAGTTTTTTTCCTGATTCCCACTGACTTCAATTCTGCTAGGGCTCCTTAAGGTCACATTCAGTCAAACATTGTCTTGATGTCAATGCAGTCATCTCATCTCATCTCTGGGATTCAGTTCTTTTGTCCGTGTTCGGATCAAGGCTGTGATGAGGTCTGGAGCAGTGTGGCCCTGGCAGAACTCAAATTGAGCATTGGCAATCGGGCTACTGCTGAGGAAGTGCCATTTGAAAGCACTGACAATGGCACCTTCTATCACTTGGCTGTGAAGACTGGGGCCTTATAATTTTCCTTTGGTAAATCGCTGGCTATTTCCTCCTCAGAGTAATTTCCATTTGTTACCATCCTTGTGTTTTACATCGTTCTCAATCCTATATTCCAAGTGCTGTAACCTTCCTTACTTTCACAAGAAACCTCATAAAAACCCTCAAAAATCCAAGGAAACTGCATTTTCCGGATTACTCTCATCCACTGGCATATTTACCTCAAAAAACAATTTCAGCAGGATTGAATTATTACTTTCTAACACCATGCAGACTACTCACTATAAGCATCTACCCTTTATATATTCATAGCTTTCCACATTATGTGCTCCAGTTGTTTTCTATATGGATTAGGGCAGTTAAACTGCAATTATTAAGCTTGTGCTCCACCACCCCCAACTCCGCCCCCCAATTTATGGGCTCCACATTTAAACTTTTGCAAGTTCTCTGTAACACATTCTTTCATAACTTCTTTGTGTGTTCTGAATCGCTTAACCCCACTTAAACAGGCTGGGAATTGTCTTCTGTACAAAAAACTGATGAAGAATCTATTCAATGCTACTGCCCTATCCTGGTCATCTGCAATAGTTTTTAAATCCAATTTATCCTTAAATAGAAACGCCTGTTTGTTGTCTCCCTTCTGCTCTTAATTTAGTTGTTTTTTTGGGGGGTTCCTCTTGTTGCTCTGAATTTAAATACCTCTTTGGTCCCATCCTACCCTCCTATCAAAACAGCCTCCTCTTCCACAACCTTCAGTCCTCTGACTTTTGCCTTTTGTGCACCCTGCTCTCCCTTTGCTCCACTGTTGATAGAAACCCGTAGCTACTTGTCCTGACACCTCTAGGGTACTTCCACTCTAAACTCTTCTTTCTCCACCATTATAAAAAAACCTCCTCAAAACATATATTTTTATCTGAGCATTCAATTCAGTCTCCTAACTTCCCTTTGGCATCCATTCTTTTATCAGGTAATCTGCCCTCCCACCCCCAAACGCATCTTGGGACATTATCTATATTAAGGATGCTATATAAATTCAAGTTGTTGTTCTTTACCTCTCAAGCCTCTTCTAGGTGCAAAATCTGCAGTTCTAAAGTCCCAAAGTATTATAGCAGTACATGTTATTTCTGGCCTCAGCTAATATCAAATTCAGTCTAACAATATAACAACTGTTATATCCAACATATTCATAAAGCTTCAGACTATTCATCAGCTCTGGTAGATTACTGAACAGCAAATCCAATGCACCACTGTAGCCATTGCATAAGGCAAACATTCGCTGACCACCTGCAAATTAATATTTCCATTCCCGCCTTTCAGTTGTCCCTCATCTGCTCATTCAACCATTGGGTGTTAACATTTCTCATTAACAGTATATTACAATACTTCAAGCTCTCCATCTTTCTGCTCACCTTGCATTCATGATCCAAAGCAGCTTTAAGTTAATAGTTTGCCAGTGTCATCATTCTCTCCTTCCACAACTTATGTCCCAAACCCTGAAGTACAATGCACCACTTGAGCTATGGCTCAAATCAAGATGCTTTTCCCTAATTATGTAATTTCCTCCACTAGGTGTGGTGGTATCATTCTTTTCTCAATAAGGAATTCCTCATTTCACTGCTGTTAATTGCCCTCTTTTACCTGCACTCTTGTCCACATCACAGATCTTACTAACTAAGAACTTAAGCATACTTCCAAATCTTTGTTCCAAGTTACAGTGAGCTGAACACTAAAAAAAAAGAAACAGCTTACATATCTCAAGAAAGAACTAATTACACAGAATTACAGGAAGAAAATCAGCTCTTCAGTCAAAACAAAACAAAATGAGCAGTAGTCCTAATATCATATGCCATTCTGTTCCCATATACCTTTATCCCTTGTCTTTCAACCACCTCTAATCAATCTTAAATGTTGACATGGTCTCTGCTTCAATCACTAACTCTGGTATTTCATTCCACAACCTTACATCCCCTTGTGTTTAAAAAAAAGCTTCTTCTGTTCTCTAGCCTAAATCTCCTACATTTAATCTTACATTTATGTTCCCTTTTTCTAGATCCCTCGATCACTGGTAACAATCTTTTTCTATCTACAAATAAAAAATAGAAAGTGCTGGAAAAACTCAGCAGGTTTGGCAGTGCCTGTGGATAGAGAAACAGAGTTAATGCTTTGAGTCGAGTATGACTCATCTTCAGAACTTCTATCAACTTTGTCCCGTCCCTTCACAATTTTAAACTATCAATTTACTCCTCAACCACCTCTGCCCTAATGAACAAAGTCCTAATTTTAAGTGTTTTACAAAGGTGATTTGCATCCTCTGCTCAGGGCCTGGCAGGGCTCAATGCACCTATGGAGAGATAATTTATTATCAGAAATGCAATAAAGCCTCACAGTTTACTTTATGCTACCCAAGTTGCAGTTAATTGGAAGGAGACAAAGACAATAATACGTATGAAGATTTAAGTAACTAACCCAATCTGAAAATAACAAAGACATTATCAAGCTTAAGTGGAAAAAAACAAAACAGCAGGTTGGCTTCCTTTTAGAATTTTTCATACGCACACCATAGCATCTCCCTTCAAAGAAACATAAATTTTTTGCCCAGTGAAATGTGTCTGGAACAGATTCTGATGTCACAAATGTGGTAAAATTAATTTTTAACACAAACAAAAACTGACTTACTTGCACATTGTCGAACTTCAGGCCTGGCATGGTCAACTTCTCCTTTTCTATAAATACTGCGCTGTACTGCTGAGTAGCTACAGAAATGAGAATCTTCCTAGTCTCCTCAGACGGAAGCCAAGCATCATACCGCCTGTCTATCTCGCTCATGTTCAATGCTGTTGCAAAGGGATCATCGCTTCCTGCAAATGCTGCTTGGAGCTGGGAAAAGGGCTTAGGTGATAAAGATATTTCAGTAGATGATGCTGATGAAGGTGTGACATCATTTCCTACGATAAAAGATTGGTTTGTGCCATTATGTGGTCTGGCTATCCCAGTGGAAGAAAGTGATGACAATCTATCAGGCACTGAAGCACTAGCATTTGGATTACTAACAGAAATGAAAGAGGTTGATGTAAAGGAGTCAAAAAATTCTGCTGCTGATGAGCTTGAACTGGCATCATCTGTGAAAAATTTGCTTAGACTAGGACTAGGGTGAACCCCAAATAATGCAGGCTTACTAGGAGTGTCAATAATTGTCCCAAAGCTAGGAGATTTCACCATCTGAGGTTCATAACCATCTGCTTTCAAAGGTGCAAGAACCTGGGCCTTAGACTGATTGTCCTGGCTGAAAATGGTGCACATGGGCAGATGTTCATCCTTGGATAATTGAGTGATAACTGGTATCAGGGTCTGCTTTTCCTGAAATTCTGAATCAACCTGGCCTTTTGACCCATTTTCAAGACTCTCATTTGTTACTTGATGCTCTTCTTCTGACCCGACTGCTAGTTCCAGATTTTGTGGGACAGACATTACATCTTGTGTTAGAGTCCTCTCATCATTATCGTGTACTACAGAATCTGTAGGTTCACTGTCTTCAGAAGAAGTCTCTTTATAATCCTTATTCTCTGAATCAACTGCCTGGACATCACCACACCCAATCTCTAAAGCCTCTTCACAGTCATGCAGGATTGCTAGATCTCCTGCATCACCCTCACTATTACTAGGTGAATCAGATATTATTACACTCTCCATCATCTGATCATTAAGTTTATCCATGAGATTCATTGGACATGTATCAGATATTTTATCTGTAGGCTCAGAAATGAATTCATCTGCACCTAGGTCAATGTTTTCTGTTCCAAAAAGCAATTGCTGCTGCTGAGTTTGAGATTCTTGCAGCACTGTGTTCACATTCTCTTCTTTATTAATCTCCTCACCAATGTTGAATGTTATGGTATCAGTAACCTCAGAGTCCAGTTGAAGATTTTCCATCTTTTCCTGCAACCAAAATTCATAAATTTAGTAACTGTCCATAAAATTCAGCTGCAACATTATGAGCAAGTTACATTCAACACATTCTGCAAACAAATACAAAGGCCCAGGTTTTGTGGTCAGCGGCAAAGTAACGACACTCGCCACTGACCTTGATGAAAACTGCCCCCGAAGACAGATAATCTCTGTGCTTTGGATTTCACCTTTCCTGACATTAAATTTGATTCTGATGCCAACTGTAGGAGATCACTGGCATCCACTAACAACAGCCAATCACACTCAAGAGTGTGCACAGACAGCAAACCAGGAAGTAAAATGCACTGATTATCCTTTGTTTTTAATTGTTTTACAGACAGCAAATCAAAGATTGAGAATTACGTATGGAATTAAGGTAGAAACTGAAATATGGAAAACAAAATTAAAAACCTATGAATTATTTTCATCACAATTGAGAAATTTGACATTCCACAAATATGAAATTAGTTTTTCAAGGTCAGATAGTTGGTTCAACAGTAATGATGACTTAATATACCATTATAAACCCAATTACAGCATATTGAACAAGACAGACCTTGCTTCGTGGGGGCAGGGTAAAGGGAGTTACAACCAAGTAAGTGTAAAACGGGGATGCTCATGTCAACTCAAGTGACTCTAAAAATTGCCATCCGCAGGAGTTGAATAACACACCCTGTGGAGGACTGGGGGAATCTCCGACAGCAACTTCCGGATTTCTACATTTAACTGTGGATGCCAGAAATTACTGTCAGTTTCACTATTGTATTGACAGTAAACACTGACAGTTTTGCTGTCATTACAACCATAAAATCCAGGCAATTAACATTTGTATCATGAGCTGAGTCCAATATGTGGTATCTTGAGACTGACTAACATATTTGAAATTGTTTTTCTTGGTAACATTTTACTGGAAATATTACTTTTTGCCCATTACAAATGTCATGCTGTACACCTGTAAGTCTAATTGGATTACAACAATTCCTCTAAATTTGCCTTGTTAAACAAAAAATCTTCCCTTTCATGACTTGGGTTTTCAACCAGGGAATGACACAAGGTGACTACAATGCCATATTACTTGCTGCTCAACATGCAACAATGTCCTATGTTGATATGCCTTCTAATTTCCTTCCTTTGGGGTGTGGTGGCGCTGTGTGGGGAGAGAGAAGGGGAAAATGGGGGAAGGAAAGTCATTAAGAGGAACAAATACCTAATCACCTTCCTGGGTGCTTTCCTTTTACATCCATGAAAAGACTATAGGCACCACTGGCAGATTTTGTAGGTGCTAACTGGTGTATTACACCTCCAAAGAACTGCTGAATATTGTTACCAGAATATTGCACATCAGCTGACCTGACATTTAGATATACCAATCTACATGCATTCAAAATGGCTGACATAACAAATACCTCGGCACAGTCAGTTTAATGTTTAATGCTCCTCAGCTACAAATTCATTGCAACTGGATCTGGCTCTTTCCAAAACATTTTTGCCCCATCAGTTTTGTTACTTGACAACTAGAAATTTGTTAACTGTCTAAAAATTCCAGATACTAAAGTGTTTACACCACTGATTTGGCTGAACAATACAGTTAGTACAGTCAGTATGCAAACACATTGGGCTTTGAAAGTTTACACAAGTTGCAGCTGCACACAGCCTTGCAGATCCTGTCGTAGGGAAAAAAAAACTTGCTGTACAGGAAGCAAGCATAGATCATTCGTTTTATACTTTTCTTAATCTACTCATGAGGCAGGTGGTTATATGATATGGGCTTTTGGGCTTCATAAATAGAGCTATTGAGTACAAGAGCAGCGAAGTTATGCCAAACCTTTATAAAGCTCTGGTTAGACCACAGCCTAGCTAATAGCACT
This sequence comes from Cetorhinus maximus, assembly GCF_964194155.1. Taxonomy (NCBI): domain Eukaryota; kingdom Metazoa; phylum Chordata; class Chondrichthyes; order Lamniformes; family Cetorhinidae; genus Cetorhinus; species Cetorhinus maximus. The sequence continues at coordinate 34,439,473 of NC_135883.1, forward strand.
AGTTCTGGCTACCACTCTTAAGGAAGGTTGCGAGAGTGCAGGGATTTACCAGAATGGTTCCAAGGATAAATGATTTTAGCGACAAAGTTAGGTTGGTGATACTGGGCTGTTCTCCTTGGAACAGAGGAGATTGACAGAAGATTCGATAGGGATGTACAAGATTACAGCAGGTTTAGATAAAGTAGTCAAAGAAATGCTGTTCCCATTAGCTTATGGTATGATGAATGATTTCAGAAGGGAAGTGGATGGTGTCAGGGCCACGGATCATAGTCCCAAATTACTTACGGACATACTGAACTTTTAAGGAAGACGTGTTTTTTTAAGAAGGACCTACAAACAAAAGCTGGCTGAGACTGTAAAGTAACCGCTTGCTGTGAAATTCCTATGTGGATTACACTTGGCCAGCTAATCCAGAGATAACAGAATGTCGCACCTAAAATGGTGTCAAGCCCAACTTCAGACAGAGACAATTCAAAGGAAGAGATGCAGTGCAAAAACTGAACTGTAATCTTCTGGGGTTGCGGAGATAATGGAGGCCAATTACCATCTCGGCAGAAACCATCTCCTGTTGAGTTATATCCCAGACTGTGGACATAACGTGAGTTGAAAGAAAGCAATTTCTGGGCGAAAGGCATGTTTGTTTTTCCATTCCATGCATACACAAAAAAAGAGCTAAAAGCCAACTACAACCCTGGTATGTGTATGCTAGTTTTGGTGTTCCAGATCTGGTGTACTGTGAAGGTCACAGCTGAAGAACATCAACTAGGGATCCCTGCATTCGCAGGTCAAAGAAATCCTCTCTCTCCGATTCCTGGAGGCAAGTCACAAGTCAGCTAAGCCACAGTTAAAAAGGAAACAGGACAAATCCTTTCAGCAAACCTGTAGAACCAAGAATTTCCAAACCCACTGCTCAACTGCCAAAGTCAGCTCTACTGGAATCATCCAACTTAACTTCGCCATCTACTCCTCAAGGGCAAGCCAAAAGGCTGATGCATATACATCTTTTTAAACTTTTATTTCTGGACTCACTTCTAATCTGTGTGTATATGCGTTGCATTTTTATTATTTTTTTCTCACGCTTTGATTCAAGAAAGCCTGGTTAAATTGGCTCTTTTTAAACATATATACCATTGGACTGGAAAACATATACACGAGGGAAGGGATTCTTTTCAAATTAACCTTGTTGCAACCAACCAATAGGGTTGAATAAAGAAGGGGAGCCAGTTCATCTCTCCTCACTGGAGCATAACAATTTGGGGTACCTCATCTGGATCACAACAAATTGGGGGAACCTTTTCTGGGGACCGGTCATAACAATAGGAATAAACTTGCAGGGGAACGGGGATGCAGCAAGGGAACAAGGCTAACTGGATTGCTCTAGTGGACCGGCATGACCTCGAGGGGCCGAATGGCCTCCTTCTGTGCTGTAATGACTCTATGACATGTTGGTTATTCTATAACTTAGAATTAGCAAGATGGTCACTAGCATTTTTAAAAAATTATAAAATAGTCAATCACAGTTCCACTTAAATATTTGGCATGATGGAGTGTCGTGGAATACTGGAAACAAATCCATTTTAACATTATGAAAATTATTTATATACCCAACAACCTCAATCAGTAGTTCCCTACATATTTTGCTTGAGTTTTAGGTAATTCCAACTCAATAAGTAACAATGTTAAAATAATTGTCATGCATCATCCATTGCCCAGTGTTAAATAGAGCATCAAAGTTCTCTCATTTGACTACGTAGAATTTTTAAAGATTTATGAACCTGTTATGACCACAGCCGATGTTAATTGCTATGCAAACAAAATCCCAGAGGAAAACTTGGCTTATGGGCCATTCCCTTTTTTTGGTCTTCTGAAAACAAGATGATGACATACTGATCTCAGCAGCAAGCAGTCCCGTAACACTTTTGGGATTTTAAAAATTAAAAGTAAACATTTTATTAACAAGAATAAAAGGAAACTTAAGCACACATGATTACAGTTGCACAGTTAAAAATTAGTCTTACAAAACAGCTAACAACTTTCAGCTCCAGCTACCTTAAACTTTCCATAGTAACTCTAAAATATCTTCCCTCCCACTTTCATCTCAGGTTCCAATGTTCTCACACCTCTTTGAAACGTAATTCCTTCCAAATATAAAATCTTTCATGTTTCTACCTTGTCTTTGCTTTCAGGTCAATAAAGTGTAATATACTCTTTTCTATTTATCTATGGAACTCCTGCAAGATGCAAACATGTTCCTTTGAACCTCTGACTCCCTTTTGATATTCAAACAAACTCTCAACTTGTCTAAAAATGCAAATGTTAGATCCAATCTCTTCGCTTATACCTCAAACCTAACAGCTCTATCCTTTCATGTTTTAAGCCCCCCAATGTCTTCTAATAATCTTCCCCCAGCTTAATTAAATCATTTACACACACATATAGCATTATTTACAGAATAACACAATATTCACCCAAAATATTAAAAAGAATAACCTTCATTTCTCACAAACCTTAAAACCTAGTTATTCACTAGAAAAAAGAATTATATTATTCGATCTTCAAATCTTTAAGATATTAATAGCCTCTCTTGATGATACAATCACATAGTATAAAAATTAAAGATATACCGCACAATGCTAAGAGTGAACAGACTTCCATTTATCTCAGGCATTTTCTCTAATCCATCTTAAATGGTGGTTCACTGTTGACTTACCTCTATCTCTGATGGCTTCAGAAAGGCTGTCAATTTGGAGCAAGCCAACCCAAGATATACTTTCCCAAGTAGAGCTGACAAAGATGTTTGAATTTGATTTGAATGGCTTGGCTTCTTTCTGGGACCAGGTTAAGCTGTTCTAGCAAGCATACTGTCCATCTAATAGCTGTGGGGACAATCTAATTAATGCCCATTAGTAACTATGTCTTGAAGACAATGGATATTCACAAGTAAACAGAATTGGCAACACAGGTAACTACATTATGAATTGATCCTTTCCGCCTACATCCGTTTCCTCAGCTGTTGTGCAATATATCAAGCTGGATCACGTTCAGTAAATGAACAAGTTTCTAAACATTTACATGCCATGATAATGTTATTTTTTTGTCACACTAAACATGTGGGGAAATTATAGGAGTAAATTCATTGTTACGATCCCAGCTGACAAGTCAGATCCCAGAGCGAAACCTGGTTTGATAGATCCTAACTTCAATTTATTTTACAAACGGTGGGAGTAAGTTACTGAACAAATTCACAGGAATCTGCTTATGAATTTTTAACACAAAGAGTAAAACATTTATGAAACAAGAAAAATGAACCAGATTACACTAAACAAAAAGGTTGGAAAGATCCCAAAGAAATGCAAGAAAATGATTCTAGTATTCACTATTCCTTTTCCCCAGCTATATCTTTCCTGACACATACAAATTCGGAAAGGTAAAACAATTTACCATATCTGTCTTATATTCTAATATTCAGGTAACTATGTGGTCTGTGAACCAACCAGCACGCTGTGGTTAGCCACACCACACTCCAAAATAAATGACAGATGTGACCAAAACAGATTCTATGGATTTCTCAACAACCCACCCAGACATTTGTTACACCATGAGCCAACTGCTCTCACTGAAACGGTGTCCTGCTCACGAGGGTTTCCAATTTCCATGTTCAAAACTTACCTGGGAATTCTCTTCCAAATATCACTCTCATTCGGACGGCTTCAACCAGGATTCACCTCCAAGGTTTCAATCTCGCTGTCTAAGATTCTTTTCACCTGGATCTCGCGTACAATCGAGCTTCACCTTCCAAGCAGATCTTCAGCCATGCCTGTTTCTGCCCCACTCCCTGGCCTGGGATCTTTTTTGTTTGGGACCTTCCCCACATCCTGCTCCCTGGAACACCTTCTCTTGAATCTCTTCAGGCCATCAAACCTTCAGTTTCGTGCTATTTCACTATTCTTCTGCGCGTGTGCGCAGGGCTGGCTTCTGGCCTGAAGACGAGAAAGACTACTAACTGCACGTGTGGCCCCTTTCCCGGCTGGCGCATGGGTGAAATCAATGAACTGCACACGTGCAGCCATTCTCCGGCCGATGCATGGGCAGGAAGCCCGAGGCCCGCTAGGAACTGTAGTTCCCAAGCTCTGAACTCCCGATTTAGGAAAGTATTTTGGGGTTTTCCTAATATACCATTGTAATACTTACTGTTCTGTTAGGATTAATCTCAATTTTGTTGTTCTCGTCTCTCAAAACAATTGTCACTGCATTTTTTGGGAAGGAGGGGAGAGGCTTGGGTACTTTTAATTAGCATACTTTGAGCAATTTGTCACTCTTAATGTTTCTGTTACAAGCTGCAGGGTAGAAAGCAGATCCCAAGGAAGAGGGAACTATGAGCAGATTGCAGTGCCCTGCAGGAATCCAAGCAAGGCTTGAGACACCAACTCCCAGTTAACATATACAAGACCCTTCATACATCTCCCCCAAGTCCCTGAGGAGCCCAACCAAAGCCTAGGCATATTATCTTTATTCTGCTGACAAGGCAATTCTAATTCCATCAAAAAAAAATCTTGTAACAAAATGAATTTACAAGCTTTTTTGAAGGGGTAAAAAGACCTCAATGATCAGGAAATAGGCTTTACATAATTTCTGCTATCAATTTCAGGGTATAGTAATAATAAAATCTGTAACGCTTATAGGCCGAAGCGTAGCAGGGTACCTAGCAATTACTTCCGCTTGTCAGGAAAGATTTTTGAATTTACCAATAGCTCCAGAATCAATAACCTTAAGCTCTTAACCCAATTATTTCACTTACACTTTTAAAAGTCTGCACTGTAATTTCACCTAATTTAAATTTCAATCTTTATCTCGAGTTACACTTCACTTCCTACTCGTACTTTACCTGGTATAAACAATACAAGCAACTAAAGAATCATATGAATTTCTAAATAATGGTGTGTGCTTTAGAAAGGATTATCTACATACTTAATGCACTCACCCATTACCCCATGCTTGCTGACTGATACTGAGTCCTGGTCCAGTAATGCCTGAGTTTTACAAATCTCATCTTTATGTTCAAATCCCTCCATAGCTTCACCTAGTTACAGTCCTTGCATCTCACCCTTTATGTACTTCAAGTCTCTTGTCAGGCACACTAAAGAATGGAGGCATTTTGAGTAGCATTTCCCTTAAGGTGAGGTCATGAAATTCTTCTTTAATGATATGGGCAGCAACCTTCACTAAAAATGGCAGTGAATTTCTTTCTGAACTGCTCCAATCAAAACTTTCAGATAAGATACAAAAATAAGTGTCCTAAGACGCCAGTTAATATGTAAACTTTTGGTATTTCATTCTTAGGTGTAGGTGATGCTGACAATCGAGTGGCTTGCTTGTAGGCCAGACTTAGGTAAAGGGTCCCTAGAACCTGAAGGACAATAAGCAGTGAACCCGCTGGGTTTTTAACACCAACCCAGCAGTTTTCATCAGCACTCCTTCTGGTACCAGGCCACTAATTACCAGACTTATTGAATTAAATTTTACAACCTGGCAATGTGGGATTTGAACTCTCAACCTCTGGGTTACTAGTCCAGTACCTTAACCACTAGACTACTGTACCCAGGCTATGACTTTTACAAATATTAATTTATCAGGCAATTCAATTTTCAATTTGTAACCTCTTAATTTCCCCAGATACATTTCAATCCACACAATTTATTTCTTTTGTATAATTGCATTTGAGTCTACAATTTAAATCAAATTCAATTCTGAAACAGAGCAAGGTGGTGACACTAAAAGGCCACATAAATAATTCACAACACACAGAGCTCCTGATCTTTGGGCAATCAGAATATACCATTGAATGCAGATTAAAGAAATGCTATAGAGTTGATGAAACCAAAGGTGAAAGTCACTTTTCACCAAATGACTTGCTTGAGGAGGAATGTACTTGCGTTGGAGGCAATTCAGAAAAAGTTCACTAGGCTGATTCCTGGGATGAAGGGGTTGTCTTATGAGGAAAGGTTGAGCATGTTGGGTCTATACCCATTGGAGTTTAGAATAATGAGAGGTGATCTTACTGAAACATATAAGATTCTGGAGGGCCCTTGACAGGGATGCCAGGAGAATATTTCTTCTCATGGGGGAATCTAGAACAGTTTAAAAAGGGGAGATGGAGATGAGGGGGAATTTCTACTTTCAAAAGATCGTTAGTCTGTGGAATTCTCTTCCACAAAGAGCAGTGGAGGCTGGGTCATTGAATGTATTCAAGGCTGAGTTAGAAAGATTTTTGATCGACAAGGGAGTCAATTGAATTGAATTATAGGAGACATTAAGAAAAGTAGAGTGAAGGCCACGATCAGATCAGTCAGGAGCTTATTGAATGGTGGAGCAGGCACGATAGGCCGAACGGCCTACTCCTGCTCCTATTCCTTATGACCGGTAACAACATACTTCCTAAGTAGTGGCAGAGCACCTATTACTCTCTTGTCAGATAATGTTGCTCGGTACAGAGAAATTAAGAAAACTAAAAACAAAACGGAGAGTGGGGAGGGGAATATAAATAAGTACATTTAACAGATTACCCAATGCATAATCAGCAACATCCATGAGAAGTCAAATACACTTTACATAACATAACTTATTGATTTATAATCAGACAACGCACATAGGAAGCATTTCAAAGTGGCACAACTGGAAACTTCATGTCACAGCTTAACTGTCATACCAAGGTAAGATTTTTTTCCCCAAGGAAGGTTACATAGACTAAAATTATTTGCTCAAATTTGGACTATGGTTTTAAATGTCATCTGTTTGTGAAATCATGAATTCAAAGGTCATCTCTCGGACTCTGTCTTGCTTCAGTGAGTCCTGCCCAGCACCTCCTCCTCCTCCTCACACCTGGGGGGCTGCTTACCTAGCCAGCATGGGTATCTTCAGTGCTATACACAGTGGGTCCATGGGGAGAGTGGCAGTCCACCACACCAGCCCCTAAGGGTGAGAGCTGAGGTTTGAAGAACCCCCGGGGCTGTTTTAAGGCAAGATCATGGAATCAGAGCGTGAAGTGAAAACGGAAAATTGTACATCAAGTCAATCTCTCACTGGAAAGGGATCGATCAACACATGGATTTAAGGTCAGCCTCACTCCCCTCTCCCCTCCCCCATCATCATCATCATCCCATTTTCCAGACAGATGCCCAAGGACCACCCACCTCCCACCATAGGAAGCAGCAGACAGACCAGGGCTTTCTCTTCCATTGACCACACCCCCCCACGCGACCCCCGGTTTAAACCCACATCTTCCAGCCCTGGTTTACCTTTGGTTACTTTGAAGTGGTGCCCGCTCCTCCTCCTCCTCCTCATGTGATGGAGACTAGCGGTATATGGGGGGGGGGGGGAGGAGTTCACGATACGGGGTGGGCAGTATGTGGGGGATGGGAATAGTTGGGGTTTGGGGAGTGGGAGGGGATATGGGTCCGGCACCCTCGCCTTGCGTTCCTCACCTGACGTCGCCCCGATTGTTCCGTCACTGCCGAGCTCTGCGCCTGCGCTGTCCAGACCGGAAGCGCACGGACGGAAAGCCGCGTGGCTCCGTTCCGCGAGACTCGAAATCTTTCACCCGGGAGGGTCGGGCGGTTTGTTATTGTTGTTCCCCCCCCCCCCCCCCCCGCCTCGTCTAGTTTGTTTTTTTTTTAAAACCGGTCCACTGTTTGTTGAGAAACTAGAGAAGATGGAAGACGACGCCCCCGTCATTTATGGGCTTGAGTTTCAGGTAGGCATTTTTTTTATGGTGAGTAACATTCGAGCCACACAAGTACCAGGCAATGACCGTCTCCAACAAGAGAGAATCTAACCATCTCCCCTTGACATTCAATGGCATTATCATCACTGAATCCCCCAATATCAACATCCTGGGGGGTTATCATTGACCAGAAACTGAACTGGACTAGCCACATAAATACTGTGGCTACAAGAGCAGGTCAGAGGCTAGGAATCCTGCAGAGAGTAACCCACCTCCTGACTCCCCAAAGCCTGTCCACCATCTACAAAGCACAGGTCAGGAGTGTGATGGAATACTCTCCACTTGCCTGGATGAGTGCAGCTCCCACAACACACAAGAAATTTGACATAGTCCAGGACAAAGCAGCCTGCTTGATTGGCACCAGATCCACAAATATTCACCCCACCACCGTCGCACAGTAGCAGCAGTGTGTACCATCTACAAGATACACTGCAGGAATTCACCAAAGCTCCTTCGGCAGCATCTTCCAAACCCACGACCACTACCATCTAGAAAGACAAGGGCAACAGATAGATGGGAACATCACCATCTGTAAGTTTCCTCCATGCCACCCACCATCCTGACTTGGAAATATATCATCATTCCTTCACTGTCGCTCGGTCAAAATCCTGGAACTCCCTCCTTAATAGCACTGTGGGTGTAGCTACACCACATGGACTGTAGCGGTTCAAGAAGGCAGCCCACCACCACCTTCTCAAGGGCAATTAGAGATGGGCAATAAATATGCCCTAGCCAGCAACATTCATGTCCCGTAAATGAATTAAAAAAAAGTAAAGGTGGACTGTCGGTCTGAGGACTGGTGTTTAGGAGACAATCTGTGTCTTCCGAGATCAGACTGTCTCCAGGCAGGGCCAGTGATTCAGGAGCTGATATCGGGGCTGCTGTGGAGGTGAATGTGCTCTTCAGCAGGATCGGGGCACCCACTAGTTAGATGCATAATACTTCAAGAATGATCACTTGAAAACAAAAAAAAGGTGTAATTTTAAGGGAATGAAAAGAACAAGAACATATGAAAAGGTCATGAGACCCAACAACCTTTTCCTTTGACCCAAACCTTTGCCAACAGTTCTTCTCTATTCCAAAAACACATTGGATTGCCTCTTCAATCATTAGTATTCAGAACACTGTATGAAAATGTTGTTGCAATATTAGTTCTAGTATTGGGTAAATTTCATCACTTCCTTTTAGATAATATCTTAGAATCTAGGACCAGAGATTTGCAGGCAGTTGCGATGAAAACCTTGCAATGGGTAACTTGGTAGGTCTCATTCTGTAACAATTCTCTGCTACAACAATGTTCAACTTTGTGAACCATGGTTAGGTAGTTGGCGCTCTCACCTCTGAGTCCCATTCTCGGACTTAAACGCACAAATCAAGGCTGATACTCCAGTGCAGTACCGAGGATATGCTGCAATGTCGAAGGTTCAGACGTTAAACTGAGACCCTGTCTACACACTCAGGTGGACGTACATACACGCGAACATATGAATCAGGAGCAGGGGTAGGCCATTCCGCCCATCAAGTCTGCTCTGCCTTTTGATCCCATGGCATTATTTTGAAAAAGAGCAGGGGAGCTGCCCACTCTGTCCTGGCCAATATTTCTCCCTAAACCAACATCACAAAAACAGATTAAGTGCTCTTTAATGCATTGCTGTTTATGGTATCTTGCTGTGTGCAAATTGGTTGCTGCATTTCCTACATTACAACCGTGACTATACTAAAAGTACTTCATTGGCTGTAAAGGACTCAGGCATTCAGTGGTTGTGAAAAATGCTATATAAATGCAGGTCTTTTTTTTACTGTTAATTCAATAACTCTGGAGCGTTGTCTGTTGATTCTTTAACAGTGTCAATGCATAATATTTTTAATGTTTGGATTTATTAACACACCTAATTAAAGTCTCCATATTGAACATATATTTACTCCACCCCACCATGTCTACCATGAAGCTAATTCCCCCACCAAGGTACTGAGCAGTCAGTCAGTATGCTTAACCATTCCTTCCAGCCTTGGAATCTTTTACATTTTTTGCTCGTAAATCCACCTCGCAAATTGGTCCTGGATCTTGCATGTAGGCCAGCTTAGAAGTTCTGAGACATGAAGGAGAAATGTTTATATGTATGTCAACTTGCACCTTTAACATAGTAAAAGTGTCCCAAGATGCTTTACAAGAGCTTTATATCACTATACATCTTATGCAGCACTAGCTCAACCTATGCTGGGACAAAAATGCTCTTTATCCCTTCTCAATGAGGGCTGGCTAAATTTAGCATTCATCAGGGTCCTCAGTCGCTGGTATAAATCAATAAGTGCCAATTATATCTTCCAATCAACATTAAATTGAGATCTCTCTTGAGCATGCGCAAAACCAAAGTCCCCATTTTGGAGTAGCCTCCAGCATATATGATGGGTTAGCCACTGTTTAAGATGGTGAGTAGAGAGCATTATGTCTCTATTTTGATAGCGATACTGAGTGTCAAAATTAATGGAACATTGACTTCTTTCAGCCTTGATGAACCCAAAATTCACCAGAAAGTCTAACACTGAAAATGAGAATCAACTGCAAAAATTTGCAAATTGTTTTGTGTATTTCGCTGGTGGTTATCCTTGTGATGTGACACATTTGTGATAAACCTGAAAGTGTACTTCTGAATTAAGTACATTAAATGTTAATGTAACGTTTGGCCCTGTTACATTTTGATACTTTTTTTCTATGAATTTCTGTGCACAAAATATTTTAATCCAGACTTTGAGGGTAATTAGCTGAAACCTTAAGAAGAGACTCGCTGTTAGAGCAAGGTGCTAAGCAAAGGAGCTTTCTGTGTAACTAAAGGAGTGTGTATAGGGAGTATATGTATCCACCATGTTCCTGCTTTTCCATTGAATTGTACTGCTCAGAAGATGGCCATTTTGCTCATTGTGCCTGTGCCATCTCCTTGTAAGGACTATCAAATTAGTCCCACTCCCCTGTTCTGCAATCCTACAAAGTTTCCTTTTTCAAGTATACATCCAATTGCTTTCTGAAAGTTATTCTGTTTTTGAAAGTGTCACACCTTTGATATTCTTGTAGGAATTTGCTATTTTTATGGGAGAAAGTAACAAACATACCAGAAATATTATTGATGCTTTAGAAAAAGCATCAGCTCTATTGACAGCATGGAGGCCTTCAGCCCTCTTCCTTCTAGTAATTACAATGGACTTTTCTGCTAAAGGATCAAAAATATTTCTGGTACCTATACTGTCTAGCAAGCTTCTGGGGAGTGTAGAAAAATGCCACTCAAAGTATTTCACAAGCTAGATATCCTGTCAAAAGTTCTCGGTTGACTCAAATATTGCCCATCCATCCACCTTGCTATATCATAAAAATAGTAACCTCTCCCAATTTCCTGCCTGTCACACTTCAAGAAATAAAAGTAAGAAGCAAAAACTTATTTGATGGAGAAGACAGAATTTTGTAACCTTTCTGTCAATTTCCAATCACTTTTAGCTTTTAGAATAAATTATGATTGCGACCTCCAATTGAACAACAATAAACAATTATATAGCACCTTTAAGCAACCCAAGGCACTTCACAGGAGCATTGTTGACCAAGATGTGATACTGACAGGTGACCAAAAGCTGAGTCAAAGAGATAGGTTTAAGGAATGTCTTGAAAGAGAGAGAGGCAGAATAGTTTATGATGGGAATTCCAGAGCTTAGGGCTTAGGCAGTTGAAGGCTGGTAAAGCGATTGTAATCAGGGATATCCTAGAGACCAGACTTGGAGGAGCACAGAGATCTTGTGGTGGGGACGGGGTTTGTAAGAACAGAGGAAATTACAGGGAGTGGCAAGGCTGTGGAGGAATTTGAAAACAGTGATGATCATTTTAATATCAATGTATAGCCCGACTGGAAGCCAATGTAGGTCAGTGAGCATAGAGGTGATGGGCGAATGGACTCAGCATGAGTTAGGATACAGGCAACAAGTTTTGGATGAGCTCAAGTTTGTGGAAGGTAGAAGTTGAAAGGCTGGCCAGGAGCATATTGGAATAGAGAAGTATAGAAGTAACAAAGGCAGGAATGAGAGTTTTAAAAGCAAATAAAATCCTGGTAGGGGGGCAGTGATGGACAATGTTGCGGAGGTAGAAGTAAGAGGTCTTAATGATAGGCACTTCCAACCTCATAACTGCTCTGTCAGGGTCAAATAGAGTGTCAAAGTTGTGAATGGTCAGATTCAATCTCATCATGGCTAGGGAGACAAATGGAGTTGGTGGCAAGGGAACAGAGAAGTGGTGGTGATGTTGACGTGCATGTCATCAGTGCACTTGTAGAAACTGACATTGTGCTTTTGGACAATGTCACTAAGGATACATTATTGGTGGGTACCAGAAGTAATGGTGAGGGTGCAGGAAGGCATTGCATGTGATTCTCTGGCTATAACTAGATGGATAGGAATGGAATCAGGGAGGGCCCATCTGGATGACGGAAGAGAGGTGTTGGACAAGGATGGTGCGGTCAACCGCAGGCAGGTTGAGAGTGTTAGCATAGTGTCACCTGTAATACAATGTCGGGAACGGTAGTTTCATGGTTATGTTACTGGACTAATAATCCAAAGATCCAAATCCCACCAAGGGGCAGCTGGGGAATTTAAATTCAACGAAATAAATCTGAAATAAAGTATTGGTAATGGTGACCATGAAACTGCAGGATTGTCATAACACCCAGCTGATTCACCATCGTTCTTTAGCGACGGAAGCCTGCTGCCCTTACCAGCCTGTCCTATATTCATTCTGGACCCACAGCAATGTGGAGGACTCTTAACTGGCCTCTGAAATGGAAACCATTCAGTTGTTTCAAACCCAACTGACAACACCTAATGAAAATCCTAATAGCACTGTAGATGTACCACTGTGGGTGGACTGTAGCGTTTCAAGAAGGTAGCTCAAGGGAAGTTAGGAATGGGCAGTAAATGCTGGCATTGCTAGTGATGCTCATATTCAATGAACAAATTTTAAGAAAGGATAACGTGGGATGGTTCATTACTATCACTGTCACAAAAGCTATAATTTGTAACTTTGATGGGGGTCCTTTTAGAATTGTGGCAGGGATGATTGGAAGAGTTCAAACATTTAGTTGCGTGAAGGTGGACAACAAGTTCAAGTACTTTGGAGAGTAAAGGCAGGTTGGAAATGGGGCGGTAGTTTTCAAGGACATTGTTGCTCTGCTGCGGGAGAGGCGATGACTGCAGATTTAAAGAGGAGGGAGACAGTTTACTCTCTGTGGAGAGTAAACCTTTAACAATATCAGCTAACGTGGGGACCAGGAAGGGAAGATGGGTGCAACATTCCCTCTAATTTTTGTCGCGTGCATGGGCAATCTATTTTAAATGCACAGCTCCTTTAAATTACATTGCACAGCTGCACAGGTGCAGAAATTCATGGTCTGCAGGGGGGCTTTCAGGATGATCAGGGCCTCGCAGTTTTGAAGGAAGGTTGCTTGGGTGGTCAGCAATTTGGCAGAAATAAGGTCAAGGGAGCAGAAGGTGGATCTCATGGACAAGTGGAGTTCATAGAGGGCTTGAGGGGAGATATGGGAGAAACTGGGGAAAGATGTGGGCTGGGTGGGGGAAGGAAGGTGACAGGAGAGAAGAACCATTCATAGGCCATTCAGCTCATCAAACCTGCTCTGCCATTTGAGAAAATAATGGCTGATCTAATTGTGGCCTTAATTCCACTTTCCTGCTTGTCCCCCATAACCCTGAACTCTTTTGTCAATTAAAAATCAGTCCAACTCAGCCTTGAATACGTTCAATGACATAGCCTCCACCACTCTCTGTGGAAGAGAATTCTGACCCTCTGAGAGAAGAAATTACTCCTCATCTCTGCCTTAAACAGGAGACCCCTTTTTTTCCAAAATGTGCCCCCTAGTCTAGAATCTCCCATGAGAGGAAACATCCAGCATCAACCCTGTGAAGCCCTCTCAGAATCTTATATATTTCAATAAGATTTTCAATAAGATCACCTCTCATTCTTCTAAACTCCATTGAGTATAGGCCCAACCTGCTCAATCTTTCCTCAAAAGACAATCCCTTCATCCCTGGAATCATTCTAGTGAACCTTCTCTTCTTCCAATACAAGTATATCCTCCCTCAAGTAAGGAGACCAAAACTCTACACAGTACTCCAGGTGTGGTTTCACCAATGCCCTGTACATCTGTAGCAAAATTTCCCTAGGGCAGAATTTTGCCGTCAGCGAGCAGGGGGCGGGGCCCGCTTGCCAACACGGGATGATGTTGGGCGGAACCCCCGACGTCATCCCGGCCCATTTAAATTTTCAGGAAGGCGGGGGCGCAGCAAAATCAGCTGCGGGCCCGCCGACCTGTCAATGGCCAATTGAGGCCATTGACAGATCAATTAAAGTACTAAGCTTGTCCAACCTTAAGGTTGGTGGGCAGGCCAGGAGCCACGGCGGCAAACAGATAAAACATGAAACCTCATCCACGGGCGGGATGAGGTTTCATGCAGGGTTTTAAAATTTTTAATCAAGCTATTATGTTAATTATGAACATGTCACACGAGGGGGACTTGTTAGGGAATTTTTTTTTCTCTATTTCTAATATTTTTAAAAGTGTAAGCGATCTCCCTGAGGCAGCGCTTAGCCTCAGGCAGATGTGCGCTCTCTCGTGCGCATGCACGAAAGAGCACACTCTCGCTTTTGGGGAATACGCCCCGCCTGCACAGGAAGTGCATAGCGCTTCACGCAAGACGTCACATTAAATGGCGGCGGGGCCCGCTTCTCCGGCGGGGATTGTCTCCCCGCCTGCCAGAGATTGGCTCGGGCCTGCCCGCCTGACAGGCAGAAAATTCTGCCCCTACCTTTATACTCCATTCCCCTTGCAATAGTGGTCAACATTCCCTTTGTCTACCTGATTATTTACTGTACTTCCATACTAACTTTTGTGATTCATGTTCAAGCACACCCAGATTCCTCCATGCTGCAGAATTCTGCAGTCTCTTTCCATTTAAATAACATTCTGCTTTTTAAATCTTCCTTCCAAAGTGGACAACATCACATTTTCCTACATTATACTCCATCTGCCAAATATTTGCCCAATGACTTAATCTATTAATATCCCTTTGCAGACTCTCTCTATCGTCCTCACAATTTGCTTTCCTAACTATATTTGTACCATCAGCAAATTTGGCAACAGTGCAGTCTGTCCCTTGATCCACGTCATTAATGTGGACCGTAAATAGTTGAGGCCCCAACATTGATTCCTGCAGTACTGCACTGTTACGATTTGCCAGCCTGACAATTATTTATTTATCCCGACTCTCTGCTTCCTGTTAGTTACCCAATCCTAAATGCTACTATATCACCCCAGTACCATGACCTCTTATCTTTTGGAGTATCATTTTATGTGACACCTTATCGAATGCCTTTTGGAAACCCAAATACACTGCTGGTTGCCCCTTTTCCTAACCCTGTTTGTTACATTCTCAAAGAACTCTCATAATTTATCAAATACTATTTCCCTTTCACAAAACTTGCCTGATTGTATTTTGATTTTCTAAATGTCCTGATACTACCTCCTTAATATTGATTCTAGCATTTTCCCATTGACAGATGTTAACTAATTGGCCTATAGTTTACTGCTTTCTGCTTCCCTCCTTTCTTGAATAATGTTGTTACATATGCAGTTTTCCAGTCCGCTGGGGCCAATCCAGGGAAAGAACCTTGGAAGAACACAACCAATGCATCCACTATCCCTGCAGTCATTTTTGAGACCCTAGGATGCAGGTCATCAGGTCCAGGGGACTTGTCAGCTTTTAGTCCCATCAAATTTCCTAGTACTTTTTGTCTAGAGATCATGATTGTTTCAAGTTCCTCCCTTCCTGTTGCCTCTTGATTTCCTACTATTCTTGGGACATTCTCTGTGTCTTCCACTGTGAAGACAGATACAAAATACTTGTTCAAACTGCCATTTCCTTGTTTCCTAACATTACTTCTCCAGTTTCACCCACTAAGTGACCAGTGCTTACTTTAGCTACTCTCTTCCTTTTTATAAACTTGTCGAAGTTTTTTTACTATTTTTAAAATATTTCTTGCTTGGTTTCTCTCATACTCCAATTTTTCCCTCTTTATTCTTTTTTTTAGTCATCCTTTGCTTTTTTCTAAAATGTTCTCAATCTTCTGGGATGTTAATTGTGAGTCTTTTCTTTCAATTTGCCTTGACTTCTTTGGTGGGCTACAGGTAATGCATCCTTCGTGAAGTGTCTTTCTTTCTCAATGGAATATATCTTTATTGAGAGTTAGGAAATAGTTCCTTAAATGTCTGCCACTGCATCTCTACCATCTTACCTTTTAACCCATTCTCCCAGTCCACTCTAGCCACCTTGTCTTCATACCCTTGTAATTGCCTTTATTTACATTTAAAACATTGCTTTCAGACCCAGATTCCTCACCCTCAAACTGAATGTGAAATTCTATCATGTTATAATCACTCTTACCTAGAGGATCCTTCATTATTAGGTAATTAATTAATCCTGTATCATTACACATTACCAGGTCTAAAATATCCTGTTCCAGAGTTGGTTCCAGAATCTCCCCAGTACTGATTTAAACTACCACCCACGTTTAGAGAGATAAAGTCTTTAAAACTCACCAGTTACCTCCCTACTCACCTAATTAAAGCTTTAAATACTCACCTGCCTCTAGAGGATGGGGAAAAAAAGATATGAAAAGCAGCACCGCCCTCCCCCTCTGCACCAAATTCCCACTACACCAAATTCCTAGTTAGCACTCGGGCCTTGTCACATTCTATGCTCCCACAGTCCAGAGCAGTAGCCAAAATGAGCATGCACATGGATACGGAAAAGCAGTTTATGTCAGTAAGGCAAAGACCAGGATAGATATTTCCTGCTAGTAATTTTTGAAGACAATCCTTAAAACCTGCCTCTTTGATCAAGCCTTTGATCATTTGGCCTGATATCTCATGTGTCTTAGCGTCATATTTTGTTTTATGATGCTCCTGTTAAGCTGTTGTTGTAAATGGGGGAAAAAGGAGGAAACAAAAAGAGAGAATCAAAAGTTAAAGTGGATTAAATTGACTTATAGATATAGAAAAGGATACTGTCTGATGGTCTTTCAATTGAAAATAGGGTTATGTGATATTTTACTTCAGATTTGTAGATGCAGTGTTAGCTTGCGGTGGCTAGAAGTTCAGAGTCTAATTGACCCTCTGATGGGCTAAATGATTTGACACTTGAGTCAGACATGTCCTGGTGTTCTGTTCAATATTTATCCTTCAACCATCACTATCAGAAAACGTTAGCCCAGAACTTCCAATCTCCAGTTGGTTGTACCCTAGAAGTACCCCTCAAGATGCACTGGGGGACCCCTCAGAGATCCCGACCCACCAACTATGCAGGAAGTTTGGACTTCCAATGGGTAATTACCCTGCTTCTGAAACTCTCCGAAACTCTGAGTTAGAGTTGGAGACTTCAGATTGTTCTGATTCACTTACCAGAATAATTACCCAGGAAAAGTTAGATGGATTAAAACCATTTCTAACTCCTGGGTAACTATACTACTGACACCCCTCCTCCCCACTGGACTCCCTGAGTCACTCCCCCTGACACCCTGACTACCCCCGACCACCCAGCTACCCCCATGACCTCCTGACCAACTCTGCCAACCACCCGACTACTCCCCTGACACCGCCGATCCCCTCATCCACCTGCCATCCTACCCCCTCCCCCACTTATCTTATATACTTAACTTCTCTCCATAGCTTCTCAAAGTGGCTTTGAGACTGTTAAACTTTCTACTTACACAAGTACAGCAGCTAGTGTCATAAAAAGCGGGCGTGGCTTCAAAGATTCTCTGTGCTGCTCGCTGTGAGGATTGCTGCACTGTCTGAGATCAGAAGGACCCTCCATCAGAAGACGGGCCCGTAAAATTATAGGAAGGTAAGTAGGTGACTATTTGTGTGATCTAGGTCAGAAATAGGGATTTCAACACAGATCGGAAATTCTGGACCCTTATCTGGTCATTCTTCTCATTGCAGATTGTGAGATCTTACTGTGCACAAATTGGCTTCTGTGTTTGCCCACATAACAACAGTGAATGCTTCAAAAGTAATTGAAAAATATATGAAGTACTTTGGGATTTCCTAAAACCTGAAAGACAATATATAAATGCAGATCTTTTCTTTTCAGATAGGTCCAACATCAAATAAATAAAACTGTGGTGCATCTCTTGCAGTTGCTGCTCCATTCTCCAGCACTCACACCAAGAATCGCTTCTGCTGGTGGTATTCATTTGTGCTTGCACAGTTCTGTTTAACATTAGGTCTTTCCCTTGTCTTCGAGACCTGCAGGACTAACCTCTGGTTAGTGCAAGGTTGATCAATCTTGTTAGTAATAGTGCAAGGTTGATCAATCTTGCGTGTAGTTGCGATTTTCTCCTGAATGTAATTCCTGTCCCTGGCAGAATGCTCCAACGAGAATTCCACATGCTGACATTCTTCAATTGTACATCCATTTTATGCTGTCTTGCTGAGACAGGGTGCAGCATATATAGGAAGCATGCCTTCATTTCCTCTTCTCAAACAGTGGGTATTTTTCAGTACCCAGCTTTGGACAGTTGTTTTGTGGTTATATGTGCAATACAGAGTTGATCAAAGTTACTATATTTTTGGCTTGTGGAAGGTATTATTACTAAATTTATAGTTGACAGAAAGCAAAACCATGAGATAATGCAATGACAAGACTACAAGATCACAGATTTGTGTTATTTTTATTTTGTAGGCACGCGCTTTAACACCACAGACTGCAGAAACTGATGCAATCAGGTTCCTGGTTGGCACTCAGTCGCTAAAGTATGATAATCAGGTAAACATCATTGACACATTATGGAATGTAGTATGTGTTGTTATGAATAATGCTGAAATCATTTAGACTTGTAGATTTAATGACTGGGTGAATTTCCCATGACTTGGGAAACCAAACAACTGAAGGGAGGTGAGAATGACTGGATCCATCAAGCACATACCTTCCTAGCACTGCCTGTGGGCAAGAAGGAGCAGGGGTGCTTTCCCAATGGCATGCTGAAGCAAATTTGCTTCCCCACTTCACCTCGATCTGAAACCCTGTGTCCACAATCTCTTCCATCCAAAACCCAAATTGTGAACTGAAACCCGATTTCCACCAGACCTATGCTCTCCCCCTCCCTTCCCCCATCTCTTCTCCCCCCCTCTCCCCTTCCCCCCACCTCCTCCTCCTCTCCCTTCTCCCTCCCCATCTCCCTCCCCCCTTCCTCCCCTCTCCCCTATCCCTCCTTTTCCCCTCCTCCTCCCTTACGCCCTGACCCCTACCCTGCTCCCTCCCTTCTTCCCCCTGCCCCCTTTCTCCTTACCCCCGTACCCTTCCTCCTCCCCACTCCCTTTCCCCCCTCTGCTGGCGCCCTTGCTCCCTGCCCCCTTGGCTCTCTGCCCCTTCCCTCCCCCCCTCCATTCGCCCACCCCCTTTCCCACTTCCCCCTCCCTTCCTCCCCTCTCCTCCTCCCCCTGCCTTACCCCCTCTCCTCCCCACCCTCCTTGCTCCCTCCTCACTTCCCCCATTCCCCCCTGCCCACTCTCCCCCTAAACCCCACCTTCTCCCACCCCTGGCTGGCCATGCACTTGCTCCTCCATGACCTGCAGTCTTCCTCCCCCTTACTGATGGCCAGAAATCAGAGAAAACAGATTTGTTCGGACTTCTGCGTTGCTTGCATTTGTGGGATCCCCGGATGTTGGAACTCTCACACACCCACCCCCCCCACCCAAACCAACTTCCTGCTCAGTTTCTGCCCACCCCCCTCTTTCCTGATCACTCCCTTCCTCCCTCCCCCAACTCCCTGTAAATATTCGGCCAATGAACCAGAACTTCAAGTATATAATCATTATTTTTAAAATCATGGTATTGACTGTTAAGTGACTGACCCTAGGATAAAGTGCAGTGGCAGTATGAGGAGGCCAGACACTCTTGGTAGCCTTTACATCCATTTTAGTTAACAAGAAGGTAGAAAATGTTCTGAATTTTAAATTAAGTGAACTGACATGAGTTGTCAGGTGATTTCTTTCACCTTTATCAATGGGTCAATTTGAGGTTGGTATGATTATTTTCAATGTGAAGAATTGCCGATTTATCTTTTTGCATCTTTTATACCCTTCAGCATGAAAATCCACGCTTACCTGTGCTTCATAGTGAGGTGGAAGGTGGTGTATCCATTAGCTAGCCATTATCGAGCAAAATAGTTGAAAATGAAAATTAAAGCAAACAGACGAGATTAAAAGTATCATTGAGATGCTTCTGTGCTAGATGCAGAACACATTGAATGGATCTGAAATTGTATGTTTGTCTTTCTCTCTCTGTCTGTCGCACATGATGCATTAGCAACAGTTTGGGACCTCCATGTGTATCGGAGGCTTTCCAAATTTAAGGTCTGTGGGTACCTAAATCCGCAAATTGTTTCCGTTGAATTCAGAGGTAAGTAAGGGGGTGAAAGATTATCGGGGATAGGCAGGAATGTGGAGTTAACGTTAAAATTAGATCAGCCATGATTTATTGAATGGCAGAGCAGGTTCGAGGGGCCAAGTGGCCTACCCCTGCTCCTAATTTGTATGCTTGTATGTACTTATGTATGTTTGAAGCCAATGCTTCCTGCCTTCACTCACCCACACTTATATCTACCGCTTTCCTTGTTCCAAGATACATAAATAAAAGAGGACAGTGTAACATCAGCAATAATTAGCAGTTTTTGATTTTATCCCCTCAACAACTTTATGGTTTATTTTTTCTGAATATCATTAGGCTTTTTTTGATGAAGGTAGAAAGAAAGATAAACCATGTGGCTCTGTTTGGCGAAGCACGACTGACAGAGGAAAGGCTTTATTTTGGAAAGAAAAGGATGAGCTTGTATAAGCCTTTCATGGCTTAGGTTTCCTGAAGCTCAGCACATTTATCCAGCAAATGGCTAAACTATTTGGGCCAGAAAGATCCCAGATTTATGCTCTATGAATTCAGCTGGGATGCGGTAGAGAAAGTACAATTGATCTCAGTAACCTTGGGAGAGGAAAATTAGACCTGCTATCCATTCCTGTTTGCTACTGAGTAATCCTTTTTGGAAGTATGCATTTGTGAATATTAGGTGGGGAAGGATCAGGCTCCGATGTTATACCCCTGCTGTCAAATAGTCTGCTGACACTCGCTGTCAGGCTCACCCATGTGTAGTGGACACTTAAATAAGGTGATGAAAGGTAATTGGGCCTAATGGAATTGTGCATCAGCAAGGATTCATAGCTTCTAATTGTGATCTTTGGCTACATGTTAGTATCTTTATATAACATTTATGGAGGTGGGGGAAAGAGATTTCAGAAAAGCTACTGAAAAATTGGGAGTTACAACTTTTTTCTTTAGCAGCCTCCTCTGCATCTTAACTTTCATGCCACCAATTTAATACCCTTCTGCAAGTGCAGTATAGAGCAGTTAATTGTGAACACAGAAGTATTTATAATTAATGCGATAATCTGATATGCAAAATGCATCTCGGATTCCCATTAATTTAAAATATTAGGCATTCATAATTTACAATTATGTTTAGCTTCAAGAATAATGCTTTGTTTTGATATTGTAAATTCTTAATCTGAAAGCAAGAATAAAAAGATGAATGAACTAGAGAAGTCTGAGTGAAAACTATTAAGCATTCTTTGATCACATCACTCCTGCTACTGCCTAATATACTCTGTTTTATTTAGGATAACGTGTCTTAATTTGACTCATATCCTGTGAAATAGTTTTTCACAGAATAGTTCGGCAAAGAACTTCAGTTTCGCTGATTTTCTGATAAGCCAAGAAAAATCTTTATTCTATAATATACTATTATACACTCATAGAAACGTAGAATGTCATCAGACAGAAACATGCCATTCAGATCATCAAGTCTCCACTGGTTTGTTTTACTCAGACCATTACCGTTAATCCCCCCATCTACTTACACCTCACAACATTTAATATTCCTCGTTTTTAAGGAATTTATACTGAATTAGAGAAAACATAGAAAATCTTAATGGGTGTTAATAGGGCTTAAAATACATCGTTTTTTCTTCTAAACTCTCTGCTAAATACTAAAATAGTTAATGTGTTATATTTAATTTGCTTATCTTCCACCACAAAGTCTGTGTTTAGAAATGTGTGCGCTCCTTACCATTCATCAGAAAAGCCAAATTTCTCAACCAGAAACATGCCAATTCAGATCTCTGCTTTTTCAGATGCTCATAGGAACAGGAATACACCATTTAGCACATGGAACTGCACTGCCATTCATTCACATTATGGCTGACCAGTACCTCAACCCTATTTACTCTCCATTGATCTAAATGACTTGGATACCCTTACCTATCAAACAATGATCAATAACAATGTTTGAAAACTTCAATTGATCAAGCATCCACCAAAGCCCTCTAAGGAGAAGAATTCCAGCAACCTTTGTGTGAAGAAGTTCTTCCTGATTTCACCCTTGAAAGGCCTAGCTCTAATTTTAAGATTGTACAGCCTTGTTCTCAATTACCCCACTAGAGGAAAAATTGTGGGCAGATCTTTGTGTTGTGTGTGGAGAAGTTGGGTCAGGTAACTTCCCGATTTGGCGCACCTGTCCCCATTAAAAAGGCCCCCGCCTGCCAAATTTTTCTTCCGGGGAAGCGGGGTTGAGACAGAGTAGGACCTGCCAACTCCAGAGGCAGCCCTGAGGCGGAAACAGAGGTAGGCAGATGGCAAGGCTGGCAGTCTAGAATGCACGTCACCACTTACTGGGATATTGACCTATTTTTAATGAAGAATGTCAGGCCCTCAAACTCTTACCCTTCCTCAACCCACATGCCCCCTCATATTCCCCCAGGCCCCTTCACATTCCCCATGCCCCCTCGTAAAACTTATTGTCTTAAATATATTTTTGTGACATCAATGACTAGAAATAGCTGTGTCCACCCAAAAGCAGCCCTCTTTGTTTCAGAAAGATAAGATGAAGAATGATGAGGGAGACCACTCAGCCCATCTAGCATATATTTTCTCAGAAACATACCATCTTCCCCAGCAGTGTCTAACTGCCTCTTCAATTTTTGTCTCTACTTTCATATCCAGGAGGCCCTTGCAGGTGTTAATTACTGTCCTCAAATGCTCTTTGATATTGGTGCTGAATTTGCCTTTTGCCAGTTTGGATGTATGCTTCCTTGTCCTGCAATTTGGGATGCTCAGGATTAACCTTTTCTGTTCTGCTTAACATCTTGCATATCCCTGTAAATCTGCCTTTTATTTACCTCCTATCAAGGCTTTTTGTTTTCCCAGCCCTTCCTCATAACTTAGTTCTTTCATACTACAGGTGAGTCTTCTGACCTTTCAAGCCCTGGAAGCTATGCAAAGAATGTTCCCCTTGTGCCTCACTGACTAGATGAATGCAGTACTCAAGGTATAATTTATATAGCTCTGGCACAACTTTAATGGAGTGTCAAATTTAGATGGAGTGGCAGCACAAATTATTGGCCAAAGACTTTACTTCCCTTTAATGTTTCACTATTTGCCTTCTCTTCATAAAACTTGCAAAGGGAGATTTACCTGGGTCTGCATGCTGGATTTCTTGGACAAAGCAAATATCAGAAATTGGGCTTGTCTGAACACATGACTTTAAAGGAACCTGTTTGTTTCCTACATTTATTTAAAATGAAGGCCAGTTGAGTGAGTTGCTTTACAGATTTGTACTGCAACCCACCCAGTTTTCTGATATTTGCTGTGCTGAGGTGATCTCATGCGCCTAGGTGCAGATCCAGGAAAATATCCTCTATAACCTGTTCAGGTTTGAAAATGTATTGAGGTTCTTAATAAATGATATCACAAAAACAGAGGTGGGCAGCAAAATAAAAATTGTGGAGTTATGCAATAAATGGAATGGAAATCAGACAAGATCTAAAACAGGCACGTGATCTGCATTGCCAGATTAGTGCCCTTCCAATAGTGATGATAAAAATTTGTTCCGTTGTCTCTGATGCATTCAGACTCAGGCAAGCCCAGTTTTGATCTCCATTTATTGCTGAGTTAACTGACTTCATCCGAACCAGGTGTGGGACCACAAATGATCATGGTGCCAAAGGACTGGTGAATAGCAAACCAGCCTGTGATCCTACTCCTAACTTATCCAACAGTCCCAGCTGGAAGCATATGATTGTATAATATAATTGGATAATTCTGAGGTGCAGAGGGATCTAGGTGTTCTAGCACATGAGTCACAAAAGGTAGTATGCAGGTACAGCAAGTAATTAAGAAAACTGGGTGGGTTGCAGTACAAATCTGTAAAGCAACTCACTCAATTGGCCTTCATTTTAAATAAATGTAGGAAACAAACAGGTTCCTTTAAAGTCATGTGTTCAGACAAGCCCAATTTCTGATATTTGCTTTGTCCAAGAAATCCAGCATGCAGACCCAGGTAAATCTCCCTTTGCAAGTTTTATGAAGAGAAGGCAAATAGTGAAACATTAAAGGGAAGTAAAGTCTTTGGCCAATAATTTGTGCTGCCACTCCATCTAAATTTGACACTCCATTAAAGTTGTGCCAGAGCTATATAAATTATACCTTGAGTACTGCATTCATCTAGTCAGTGAGGCACAAGGGGAACATCCTTTGCATAGCTTCCAGAGCTTGAAAGGTCAGAAGACTCACCTGTAGTATGAAAGAACTAAGTTATGAGGAAGGGCTGGGAAAACAAAAAGCCTTGATAGGAGGTAAATAAAAGGCGGATTTACAAGAATGCTATCCTAAAGTGAATGTTGTCCTCTAGAGAGTGACAGTGGGGAGTTAATAGTAGATAGTAAGGAAATGGCGAAATAAATTAACAAGTATTTTGCTTCTGTGTTCACTTTAGCGGATACAAAAAACATTCCAGTAATAGCTGCAATTCTGAACGGGAGAAAGGAACTTGGTGAAATTGAAATCACTAGGGAAATGGTACTGAGCAAATTGATGGAGCTGCGGGCTGGCCAGTCTCCGGGTCCCGATGTTCTACATCCTAGGGTCTTAAAAGAGGTGGCTAATGAGGTAGCTGATGAGCTGGTTTTAATTTTCCAAAATTCGCTAGATTCTGGAAAGATTCCATCAGATTGGAAAGTAGCAAATATAACCCCTCTATGCAAGAAGGGAGGGAGGCAGAAAACAAGAAACTATAGGCCAGTTAGCTTGACGTTTGTCATGGGGAAGTTATTAGAATTGTTCATTAAGGAGGTTATAGGTGGGCAATTAGAAGAGCTCAAGGCAATTGGGAAGAGTCAGCATGGTTTTGTGAAAAGAAAATCATGTTTAACCAATTTATTGGAGCTTTTTGAAGGAGTAACATGCACAGTGGATAATGTGGAGCCTGTAGATGTACTTGGATTTCCAGAAGACATTTGATAAGGTGCCCCATCAAAGATTATTATGGAAAATAAAAGCACATGGTGTATTGGGTGACATATTAGCATGGATAGAAGATTGGCTGGCTGGAAGAAAACAGAGTATGCATAAATGGGTCTTTTTCTGATTGGCAGGATGTGATGAGTGGTGTCCCACAGGGTCTGTACTGGGGCCTCAACTTTTTACAATTTACATCAATGACTTAGATGAGGGGAGTGAAGACATGGTAGCTAAATTTACAGATGGCACAAAGATAGTTAGGAAAGTACATTGTGAAGAGGACATGAGGAGGTTGCAGATGGATATAGATTGGTTGAGTGAGTGGACAGAGAATCACAAATGGAGTTTAATGTGGGAAAATATGAAGTTGTCCACTTTGACAGGAAGAACAAAAAAGCAGAGTACTACTTAAATGGAGAATGGCTGCATAATTCTGAGGTGTAGAGGGATCTAGGTGTTCTAGTACATGAGTCACAAAAGGTTAGTATGCAGGTACAGCAAGTAATTAAGAAGGCTAATGGAATACTATACTTTATTACGAGAGGGATTGAACATAAAAGTAAGGATATTGTGCTTCAGTTGTACTGGGCATTGTTGACTGCACCTCGAATACCGTGTGTAGTTTTGGTCTCCTTATTAAAGAAGGATGTAAATGCATTGGAGGCGGTTCAAAGAAGGATTACTAGATTGATACCTGGAATGAGTGGGTTGTCTTATGAGGAAAGGTTGGACAGACTGGGCTTGTTTCCACTGGAGTTTAGAAGAGTGAGGGGTGATTTGATTGAAGTATACAAGATCCTGAACGCCCTTGACAAGGTGGACGTTGAAAGGATGTTTCCTCTTGTGGGTGAGTCCAGAACTAGGGGACACTATTTTAAAATTAGGGGTTGCCCTTTTAGGACAGAGATGAGGAACAATTTTTTCTCTGAGGGTTGTGCGACTTTGGAATTCTCTGCCTCAGAAGGTGGTGGAAGTGGGGTCATTGAATATTTTTAAGGTAGGTAGATTCTTGTTAGGCAAGGGAATCAAAGGTTATCGGGGTTAGATGGGAATGTGGAAATCAAAACACAAGAAGACCAGCCATGATCTTATTATTTAGCGGAACAGGCTCGAGGGGCCGAATGGTCTACCCCTGTTCCTATTTCTTATGTATGTATGTGGCGTTGTGTGAGAACAGAAGTAAATACCCTGCCAGCACACACTGCCTGGGATCCTGCATCACGTATAAATAATTGCCACTTGGGTGTGGCATCCGAGGGGAGAGATCACTGTCTGTCTATCCTAGCAAGGGAGTTATTGCCTTCAAAAGAGGAAAAATATTGGAGAGGAAAGGATGGTAAAATAAGGATAGTTTATTTATTTAGAAAAAGCATTGTAGTTATCATTAGTACTTGTTTAAAAAAGTAAGATGTATACCGTATATAGATAAGAGATGAAATTGATTGATCAAAATGACAGTATCAGTTCATGAAAAAACCTTTAGTTCGATGTGTATTGATGAATTTACCCTTGACCGGAACAATGACTTCTAGCTTCAGTGCACCACCCCATGAAACCATACTTCTTTTCCTCAGACTCCTGACTGTGCACTTGAAACCAGCCCTGCATTCCAAGGACGCTATTGATCAAAGATAGTGCCTCATGTTCCACTCCTTAATTTAGAGGGTAATTTTTTTTTAAAACGCCTGACAGCCAGTGTTTCATTACTAATTTATGAATGTGGATTATGTTTTTAGATTCACATCATAGATTTTGATGACGAAAATAACATTATTAACAAGAACGTCCTTCTGCATCAAGTAGGAGAAATATGGCACATGAGTACCAGCCCTGCAGATAAAGGTGTCCTGGCAACTTGTTACAATAAAAGTAAGTGTAATGGATTGATTTGTCCATTGACCTATTGGATAAAATAGGCTAGATTTTAAAACAGCAAAATTTATTATGCACATTTACATTTCACAAACACGGACATTCAATAAATGAGAAAAACTGAAGAAACTCTATGTAGTGTTTTCCGTTTTGGATTTTGTAAGTTGTTTGTGCCCAATCTAAAGTAATTTTCTCTCAGGGTCCTTTATTTTACAAATGTAGCTCATCTAGCTTTTAGATTTTTGTGCGTCTATAAATGCAATTGATTAGCATTTCTAATATCTCATCATAACAATGGATATTCAGGGAACTATTATTGGTTTAAAAAAAACATTGAATTTAAAGCAATTTTCAAATCAAGAGGAGAAAATAAATTAAAAATTAATGCAATAGATGAGTTGTCTTGTTAAGGGTGTAACTTACAGCAAGTGAAAACACTGTTTACAACCTTGTTGTGTTTAAGCCATGGGTGCAGTGTTTGAGCTAGAAGAGTTGCACAAGTGAAGCTGTAGCCAATCTCTTTATAAATAATAAAAGTCCAGTAGCCAAATATTGACATTCGAGTGATAGCTAATTACCAGACGTTCATTGAGTGCAGCAACTATATTCAACTTGCCTCTTTTAATCCTTTTTTCTAAAACAAGAGCCAATAAACTACAGACCTTCCCAGTTTACTCCTAATATGAGTCTGCTAGTTGTGTGGCAGTAGGCCCAGGAATTAGGCATCCTCTTTTACACTTTGACCATTCTTATGATTTCTATAGGCAAGATTGTAAATTTAGTGGCAGTCAGTGCCAAATTTAATGCCACTTGATGCCAAATCCTGTGCTGGGGACCTGCGGTACTAGTGATTAGTTTGATACAACCAGAGCATGTTTCACTTCAGATCTTTACAGCCAATAGTTTGGGTCAATAAAAGTCTTTTGTTCCTTCAGTCTGAACTGCCATTTGTTCCAGGCCCAGAAGTGAAAGGATCATGCGCTAATCTACTTTGTGACCCAGATGTCTTTCCCTCTTCTGATCTCTCACTGAAATTAAGTTTAGTCCTTCTTCAGTTGCCTGGTGCAGATAGAAAATTCATCAAAACAGAAAGTTACAGACTGCCATTCCATGTTAGATTGTTGGTACACCAGCAAGCTACACTGTTTTGAAACATTTTTAGTTGATTGTAGAACAATCAGTGTGATGTCATTTTGATGGATTGGAGTTTGCTTTGGTAACTTTATTAGCTAATGTGAGGTTTTCATATTTTCTGCCATTGAATTAAGTTATAGGATCGGAGAAAGCTCCAGAGGTAGGGTGGAGGAGGCCTTTAGGAGATTTAAATATGCAGATGAGAATTTTATATTAGCAGCCTTGGAGGCAGTGTATGGCAGCAAGGACATGAATAATGGATAAGTGAGAATTGATATAGGATAGAATACCAGCAGTGGATTTAGAATGAGCTAAAGAATGGTGAATGAGAAGCTGTCCATAATAGCCTTGGAATAGCCATATCATTGATGAGAGTTTCAGCAGCAGGTGAGCTGAAGCAAGGCGGAAGCAGGCGTTGTTACATAGGTGGAAATATATTGTCCTTTTGAATTGGAGGATATGGTGTTCGAAGCTCATTCACGGTTGAATAGGACTGATATAGTAAATAATCTGGTTCATCCTAAGACAGCAACTGTGGAGAGAAATGGTTATTGGCAAGAGCACGAAGCTTGTGGTGGGGGCCAGAGATGATGACTTTTTTCTTTCCAATGTTTAACTGGAGAAAAGTGCAGCTCATGCAAGTCAGGATTTTGGACAAGCAATCAGTGACACAGAGGACATGGAAAGGAGAAGAGAGATTGTGGAGCGGTATTATTGGGTGTCATTAGCTTGGCAAGTAACTCACAACCGTGGAGGATATCATCCAAGAGAAGTATGTTGATGAGGAAGGGGGAGGCTGTCAAGGATAAACTCTTGGAGGACTCCTGAGGCAATGGTGCGGGAATGGGAAGAGAAACCGTAGCTGGAGATGCATTGGTTACAGTTGGATAGCTAAGAGTGGAATAAAGTAAGAGCAGTGGCACTGAACTGGACAGCAGAGGAGAGATGTTGGAAGAAGATGTTGTATTCTACTGTGTCAAAAGCTGCAGATGGGATGAGCGAGTATAATGTATCGTGGTCACAGTCACAGAGAATGTTATTTGTTTCAGTGCCTTGGCAGGATGGAAACCTAATTGAGAAGGTTCAAACGGAGTAGTGGGAAGATAGACACGAATCTGGGGGGGCAGCAACTTATTCAAGGATTTGGGAGTTGAGAGGCAGTTTGGATAGGATGGCAGCTTGCCAAAAGTAGGTCAAAGCTTTTCATATTTGCTAGAACCAGTCAATTATTATGATGGACAATTGAGAAACTAATCGGAAGCTGATGTATTTACAGCCATTTTCAGCCAGATCTCTCTCTGCCTCCTGCTGAGACTTGCACCTTCACAGATGCCAGTCTCCACCAATTTGATTCACTCCACACGATATTAAGTAACAGCTGAGTGCACTGGACAACCAGCAAATACTATGGGCCCTGATAAAACTCTAGCAGTAGTATTGAAAACCTCTGCTCCAGAACTGGCTCCACTCCTAACCAAGTTGTTACAGTATCACTACAACACTAGCATCTACCTGACAATATGGAAAATTGACCAGGTATTGCCAACAAAAGGCAGACAGATGAGTAAAGGGTGGGTTTTTTTGATGAGTTGGTGAAAGCTGTTTGATAGGAAAAGGGACAGTATTTGAGGAGAGGAAAGCATATACAATATCGGTGAGCATCGGGGCCAGAGAGGGAGTTGGGCGTTAGCAGTTTAATGGGAATGGGATCAAGGGTGAATGGGGGGAATGAGGTGGGTTTTAGAGACATTTTGGGGTTGGAACCTTGACTTTGGGAATATCTCTGGGTTCCAGCTGTGCATTATGTTGGCACCTGACACAGTTGTCAACGAGCAGACCTATTAGTGACCAGGGTGCCCGCTCGCCATCCAATTAAGGACGGTGGGCAGGTTCCCAATGCTGGAGGGCCAAGAGGTGGCTCTCCAGCACTGGGAGGTCAATAGCCCCACCATCAGAGGTGGAAGCTGCTAATATAGGTAGGTAAAAGAGAGAACACCTATCTGCAGACTTTAAAAAAAAAACCTTAATGTTCAAAGAATTCGCAGCTGCCAGGCCATTATTGTGGAGGGGAACTCCTCCACAGATGGCCTTTGGCCACAGCGGCAGCCCATTTGCAATTGTGGCCATGTGGCAGGGTGTGCCTCTTATGGGTGGGAATCTGGCAAATCCCGCACTCATCCCCTCAACCAGCTTCATCGAAAATGGCCCTGAGACTTAAACGTGCCAGCAAATCAGCATGTCGGCTGGCAGTGCAAAATTGGAGGCCTGCCTGCTCCCATTTCCGCCTCCACAGCCCTTCCAAAATTTGGCCCACGGTGTGCTCAATACCCTTCATTTTGCACTTTATTTATGGTTTTGCTGGCTCTGTTTATTTTATTGAAAATTTCTTAATATTAAATTCAATTTCTTTTTCTACTCAGTTGTAGCCTTTGCGTATCTCATTTCAAGTGTTGGCTTGTCTCAATTGGAAGCACTTTTGCATTGGGCAGAACTTTAACTAATACAGGGGGAGAGGGATTGGATGCAGTGGGGGGGGGGCATTAAATTTATTAAGTTTGTTAACAGTAGAATTAATTAACTTTTAGATCATAATGTACAAACTCTATTTAAAAGAAAAATTACTCGTCAGAAATGACTAGGATTTTAAAAGAACTCCACCTGGGAGTTCCACACCGCACAAAAGCAAACAGGGCGCTGACAAGTCCAAAGGTGTTTTTAGTACTGTTCAGACTTTTTTATAGGCTCGCAGGTCTTGCCACTATGGGATGCTTTTGGGTCTCGTCACCTTTGTTTCTTTCATATAAATTTGATGATGTTTTTATTTGCTATATTTGAATGCCATGGTAACCAAGATAGTAAAATTATGTCTGCAAATGGTAGTTTAAAAGCTTCATATTTTATATATAGGCATGTGTGATCCAGACAACTAAGTATAAATTTCAACAAAATTGCTGGAAAAACTGTACCTTACAAGTGTTTTTGGGAGGACCTGGATCACATAAACTATCCTGATCCCCAGTGATGCAGGCAACCCCCATTCAAAAGAGCACTATTTCAGACCGCACTGGAGAAATGTTAGTGGAGATCTCCCCATAGCCTAGAGGGCTGGTGCCAGGAACCCAGAACCCACTTGGATAGATCAAAAGATTTGTAATCTATAAGAAATACATATTGAAATATTTACTGATTGATGTAAACTTATCTGTGCATTTTGTGCAACACTGTGTACATAAATAAGATATTGTCATTGATGCATGGAAAAAATCCTAAATTAAACCAATAAGAAAATGGGATACTCATCTTAATCTATTTTATAAACACTTACTGCCCTGAGTATCCTGTCACTGCCTTTAATTTTGGTAGCTCAAAGCATTCCTAGCAGAAGCTGTACTGGGATACTTTGGGGTTATGCTCTGCATTCATTATTTATCGGAAAGAATGTCAGGCAGATGGGGCCAGAAGGAGCAACATGCTCTAAATGTCAGAATTCTATGTACAAATGTTAACGGTGAAGAGCAAGTTTCTTTTCTGAATAATTTAACAAGACTAACTTTATCTTTTGCATGCCTGTAATACTGCAATAAATAGAAATGACATAAAATGCCTTCCTTTTTGCCTGCTCTTTTCATCTCATTTGATTTCTCTTTTTTTCCCTTGTCTTTTTTACTTTGCAGTTTCTATTTTCTATTCGTATTTTGTGTTAGTTATTCCTAGGTTTATTCTTGTGCTTTGTCTTGCTTTCCAATTTCTCTCCACCCTTCTTCCTGTGGCACTGAATTCTCATTATCGCTGAAGTAGTATGGACTCTCTCTGATCAGCTCTATTGATTTTCCTTGCTGCTAGTAACGATAAGGCAGGTATTCTTACTGCTAGAGTACCCACTGTAAGTTGAGTGCAAAGGGGAATTTTTTGAAATAAAAGCAAAGAATCTGATGGGAACATATTATGGAAGGTAGTAAGAATGAGGGAGATAGCTGGAAAATTAACTGTTAAGGTTACAGGTAGCCAGGTTAATAGATTTATTTTTTTAAATTTGTGCCATCAAACAAAGCAATGAATTAAAAAAACAAAACAAAAACATTTGGAATGAAATGAGGCAGAGCATCACACCCTATAAGTATCAAATTAAATGGAATGAACTGCCTGTGTGTGGTTAATAGCTAAATTAAAATGTCTGCAGTACATTATCTTCGCAGTAGCTGTATCTGATTCAACAGAAAGCAGATGCACTGTGCAAAAAATGCAGGCAGTATCTTAAATGTTACCAAGGCATCGGTAGAAACTCTTGAACTCTAGTTTTGTCTTTCAATGACCATATCTTTCTTATTGGCAAGTGGTCAAAAATAGTTAGAACCCCTTCAAATCAAAAGCTAAAGTGCTGGATTCATGATGAATTAATATATTTATAACATATGCCACATCAAACCAAAAATCGATGAGGCGTAATCTTGCGAAGAATCATCTGGAAACATTAGTTCTTGGTTTAACTTGAATTTACTATTGCAGATGCTGAAATATTTTTGTAAAAAAAACTTTCATGCAAATAAATTAAATGACAAGCTAACATCTGTGCCTTTATTGTACTAAATAATATAAGCATCTCTCAAACATCTCTGTTTGCAACCATTTTTAAATTGGAACTGTGTTACAGTTTTTACAGCTTGTTTATGGAGAACCTAACACTTGAATCTATTTTTGCGTTTTAATAAAAAAATCAGTAAATGAACCCATTTGGAATGCATTTTATTTGTAGCTTAATTTCCCCATCACACCATTACCCAGCCAAGGGAATAACAGAATAACCCAACTCCAGGCTTCTGGCAATGTTGCTTTTGAGCTAGCTACTCATGACAGTGCTGTGGGTTGACTAGCACTCCTAATTATTTATTTTCTTCCTTGTTCGAAAAAAAACGGTTCACTAAAATGGACTAGGTGAGACTGTGATACTCTCAGGCAAGGCATCGTAAGAACCCATTTTCTGCCTTTTCTGTATTGATGTGGCACCAAACTGTGGCAGAGCACAACTCCAAATTCATAATCTATACTGTAATTCTGCTTTAAGTAGTTTGAATGGGTTATGAATTGTGAGTTAATTAATCAGCCAGTTGGGCACTACAGTTAGTCTTCATCCTGTTAATTCAGAGAGAGGAATATGGCTAGGGGTCCTGTCCTAATCACCTTCCAGTGACCCTCTCCCCCCGCCCCACCTGGAAAAAGTGCATGTGTTCCAGCAACAACAGGATCAGTCTTCGCTGTGATGGTGCCCTTAATTAAGTAACCTGCTGGCTCTTACCATCAAGAAGTACAAATGGAAAGTGGTCACTTGGGTATAGTACAGAAGGGCTTCTAGGACCCAAGGAATTCTGCTCCTACTGTGAATCAGCACTTTCAAGAGAGAATTGAGGAAGGGAAAGAGAAACAAACAACAGACATCTAAGAAGCAAAGTAGGAATTTTAAAAGTAGAATGAAGTTTTCTCTTTTGAAAGGTTTGACAGTCCATGAAAGACTGTTTCTATGGAAGCAGAGGTTTAACTATACTCACCAACCTCCACCACAACACAAGATTTCTGTGAAGGTAATTAAATTATAATTAAGCAGTCCACAATAAAGAATTGCTTGATTTTTTTTGCCTTGTAACATGAGGTAAATTGTGTCAATGAAGGAAAAACGCAAAAGCTCTGAGACTTTAGATGTTCTGACAGTCACACCACGGTTATCACAAGGTTCTTATAAAAACACTGAGGGGGTGACTGGAGCACATAAAATATTAAATTTGTCTCATCTAATAGGGAGTGTATTCATAAGCCATTGTCTGGGATTTGCAGCATGAGCGCCTGTGGTTCTCTGAATGAAATCTGCAGTATCCTGTTTTTTGATTGCTAATTTCAAGACGGATTCATAAATTCAGTATAAAGTGTGATCTTTTATTTAGGCCATTTTAGAAGCAGGTCCATCAATAAATTCAAATAATGTTTACAACAAATCTTAAGAAATAGAACTATAAACAGGAGGTCCACTTTTGATGTTTATCATTGTACTAATTCCTCTACCAACATATAATTCCTCAGCAATTCAGAAACTTCAGCTGCAACTTCAAACTAACAAACTAAATTATATTGGCCTAATTTAAGCACAACTTTAGATACTGATTGAACGCCTTTTGTAACAACATTCACATATCAAGGGCATAAAGCATTCTGACTCAATTTGCCAAAACCGAATTTGGAATGATTCAAATTGAAACCACTGTCTGCCTATCTGTTTGATACCCAGTAGTGAGTTAAAAATCTGTAATCAGGTTCAAATGCCAAGCTTTCCTTTTTTTCACTTTCACATTAACAGAATTCCAAGATTAGATTTGTTCAGTATTATGCAAAATCCAACTCAATTGCTAAACTCAGGCCATCAGACATCTATGACGAATTTGCCTGGGCATCCTGAGTACCTGAGCGTGCCAACTGTTATCATTGGTGCAGTTGGTTGGGGTTTATTCCCTTTATTATTTTCCTTTACAACTCTTTGTCTGCTTTTCCTATCACTTAGTTCTTGGTACATTTTTCTGTATATGAAAATCATTAGAGTACCTCCCTACAGCACTTCTAAAACTGTCTTGCCTAAAACGATGGCGAAAAATACTGGAAACATGCAGTATGATCCATCAAGCTGTTTGATCAATTTTTTTTCTGTAAACAATATCAATGTTTAAAGAGAGTACTGGGGAACTGCTCCTTTAGTTTGTCAGCACTGAGACTGATCATTTGTCCCGGTGCTGCTTTTGAAAATGTGCTGTAGTGCACTGCAAGTTATATTATTGCTTAATTAAAATATTTAATTGCACTTAAACTTAATGTGAACACATTAATGGACATAGAATTGAAAATTGTCAAGAATTAAGCAGGTACCACTGACCCAAATGATGATTACAAAACAGAATTTGTGCCATTGGATTTTATGTTGTTAATTGTTTCATGTGCTTGTAAGTTTTATGCCAACTAAAGTGCTGATTTTTCTTTTTAAATAACTGGGTTCTCTTACTTTAGGTTCAAGCTGCTTGCATCTGAGAGTACAATGAGTTATATTTTCTCTATATTTATTAAAAGATTTGTTGAAAGTCAATTTTTGTTGTTGTTGTTCCTTAGCTTCTGACAGTAAAGTCCTGACATGTGCTGCTGTGTGGCGTATGCCAAAGGAATTGGAATCAGGCAGTCATGAATCTCCTGATGATTCATCAAGCAACCCGCAGACTCTAGAGCTGCTTTGTCACCTTGACAACACAGTCCATGGCAACATGTCCTGGTAGGTCGCTCAGTATCGATTTAAAAGATTTCAAATGCATCCTTCAGGATGGAAATAAGTGAAATATTTGTCTGTTTAATTGAAGCATCTAAACAATAAAAATTCTCGTGGAAAAAGGAAATATTTATTCACAGCAGAATAAAATGCCATTTTTAGATGTAATTTGTGTCTGTCTTTCGCTAGTAAAAAAAGAGTTTTTATTATATTCCAGATAATTATCCATCAGTTTTCTACTCAGTATAATAAGTTATTAACTTTGATTTATTCTAACATGTTGCTGATTAAGGTGTTTGTTGTTAGAAATGTGGACACCAAGGTATGAAATAATGAGACTGAAATGTTTCCAAATAAATAACAAAATAGTTTGTGAGATCCTTGTCATTATACCTAAAATCTACTACTTCATTAATAAATCTGCAGCAACCATAGTTGTTCAATGATTGTAATATTCTGCCAATAGATATCTGCTTTGATTGTATTATATGTTTTATCTTGAGGTTTTAATTGGAAAGGAACATTAACTGTCTAGCCATGTGGGTATGATTAAATTTTTAATTAATTGTCTGTGTGTTTCTTTTTATATACACACACGGTATATGAGGTGCATGTTTCATTGAAAAATCGAAATAAGTACCTGCAGTACTCATTACCCCTACAGATGGTGCTGTAATAGGTATTTTCCACATTGAAGGTTTGTCACACATAGAGGGGTCTAAATTGGGCCGTGCGGAGCCCATTATATAGGCGTTACGTGGCCACATAAGGCATGAAAATGGCAACCTGGATGTGTTGCGAAAAGAGTATCATCCACATGGGGCTAGATTGATTTTACTTTCCAGTTAAAGCTTCAGGATAAAATGTATAATGCATTCAAAGCAGATATCCATCAGTTACATATTACAAAAATTGAATAGCTACGAGTGCTACAGATTTATTAACGAAATAAGTAGATTTTGGGTATGATGATGATAGAATGAGGATCTCTCAAATTATTATTTGGAAAGGTCTCTGATGGAAAGTGCACAGGACGCCATCTTCCTAAGGAGCTTGAGCACTTGTGCCAAAAGATCATCGGCAGCATGTAGAGCAGATAGGTGATGACATGAATGAGTGTGCAATGCTGATTTAAAGCCACTGCAGCTACATAATGCAGGACAAACTGTAAGGGGAAAGAGGAGAAGGACTCAGTCAGAGTTCATATCAGTTGAGAGTATTCAGGGAGCAGTTCTCTTACCTCGATCTCAAGGGACCAAAGCATAAAATGTCTTTGCTTCACAACTGCTGCAGCTTCAAAGCATGGCAATGACAGTATTGTCTGGAGCTATCAAAGTGATTGTGATTCTTTTATGCATCAAGCTTCTTTAAGGCTGCTGCTGGAGTTATAAGCAACATCTCAGTTTGCAGTGCTCTGCTCATTAAGGGAGATTATTGAAGCTTTCTATACACAGATAAACACCCTTGTCTCATTCTCTCTTGCAAGAGACAAGCAGCAGAGTGAGCATGCGTGGCAGGCTTCCCCATGGTACAGGCAGTAACGCTTTTATTATTTGTTTGGAAATCCAAAACCCCAGGTCTTTACTAAAAGAATGAAGCCACAAGGTTCACTGTTTTAAAAACAAAAGTATTTTACTACACGAAAGTCAGAGACATGATTACTAACAACGACACTCTGTCTTAAGGAGTCGGTTGCATTAAAGATATCAAAAGTGGATTGAACACTAAACCAAACTACTTAACTCAATTTCCTTCTACAGCCATTTGACTTATACCCTTAAAAAAACTTATATTACATACTTATCAGAAATTGGAAGATTAACCACATCGTCTGAGTACTGTTTCAAAAATTCGTACAAGGATTGAGATTCCTTGGGCCTTATGCTTACTTCTGGTAAGGTTGTCAGTTCAAACCTCCTCCAACCGTCGCATGGTTATAGATTCCCCGTTCAACACAAGCGTCACTAGCTGGGTCAGAACTCTACTGGTTCTAATGTCCTTTAGCTCAACTCATGGTTAGTAGCGTCCTTCAGTGATCAAAGGTTTAAACCCTTTTAGCCAATACACAGAATTTCAACTGAATTCTGCTTGAAAGAGATGTTCCCTGCAGCCAGCTTGTTCTAAACCTAAAACTAAATTGATTGAAAATGGAACCACACATAGGAATCTACTCCCCCCCTGTAATTAACTTCTGGGTTACTCATTGATTTACTATTGTTTAGCTTCCAGGTAGCTTGGTTACATGATCAATTACTGGAAGTGAGTTGCTTTTTAAAGAAATCATCTTCCAGAGAAACCTAGTTCTTAAAGGGAGCATCACCCTAACATAAAATATATTTTTTTCCTCAAATGAACATGGGCCATAACATTTCTCAGTGTGGAGCTCATGCGAGTCATTTCATTAACCAACAGAGTTCCACTCCCTCATTGTGCAGCAGGTGTGCACCACGGGCAGTGCAACATAGCATCATCGTGGCAGGATTCATGATTCCGTCATTTTGCAACAGCCCTTGGTTCCACATGCATTTGAACTAGCATGACGAGTCAAATCCTGGCTACTGGGCGACAAGAGTTATCCTCTCACGACTCTGGTCAGGAGCCCCACATATTTGCACAGCAAGAATACAACAAGAGACATGCAGCCATAAGGAACATTTTAGAGTACATCAGTGGTGTCCTCAAACAACACTTAGGATGCCTGGATTGCTCCGGAGGAGCCCAGCAGCACTCAGCTAAGCCAGTTTCAAGATTTGTGTTAATATGCTGAATGCTGCACAACCTTACCATCGTAAGGGAATAGCCCTTGCCCCCCCACCACCAATCAGCTGAGGCACAGGAGTTGTAGGAAAAGGGTGTGGAGCAGGAGAAAGTGTAACAATAAGTGAAGAAACAGGAAGAGGAAGGGGGGCTAAAAGATAGACAGCACCTTTCTGCCTGGGTTCTACAGATTCGGTGTAACCATGAGTGATTCCAACAACCTTGACCACACCTCTCCATTCATCAACAGTTGATTCTTAAGCTTTCTTAAACTTTCCTCTATCATCGTCCTCTTCCCAACATCGCAAGAATAAAAACCACCAGAAAACACGTTCAAATCCAACTTTATCAGTTCAACCATTAAATAATGCATGTAAAATTAAACTAATCACACTGTGTATTCCCTTAGAGTCTGTCTTCCAAGTGGCTTTGCCTCTTCTACTGCTCCTATGAGATGCTTCTGCAGCTGCTGTAGCATGGATGATGGAAATCAGCTGATCTTCAATTGAGCAGACTGCATATGGCCTTGGGGATGAACAAGCTACTCAATTGTATTGAAGAAAGTGGCTCACCACCACCTTTCTCAAGGGCAATTAGGGGTGGGCCATAAATACTGATCTTGCTACCAATGTACCACATCCCGTGACTCAATTAAAAATAAATATTTATTCCATTTCACAAAATAATGAACAGAATTATGAAATTCAGTCCCTGAAGCATAACTAAAAATCAGAGAATACAGTTTTAATAAAAATTGACTTGAACTTATTTAGCCACTGTAAATCATTGGTGACTTGTGTTAACCCCTACATGAAATAATATTCCC
Organism: Cetorhinus maximus; assembly: GCF_964194155.1. NCBI lineage: Eukaryota > Metazoa > Chordata > Chondrichthyes > Lamniformes > Cetorhinidae > Cetorhinus > Cetorhinus maximus. The sequence goes on from NC_135883.1 coordinate 34,478,584, forward strand.
TACCATAAAATAATGACTTCTCTGACATTTCTTTTATTCTTTCACAGGATGTGGGCTTCTCTGGCTAGGCTAGCATTTATTGTCCATCCCTAATTGCCCTTGAGAAGGTGGTGGTGAGCTGCCTTCTTGAACCGCTGCAGTCCATGTGGTGTAGGTACACCCACAGTGCCGTTAGGGAGGGAGTTCCAGGATTTTGACCCAGTGACAGTGAAGGAATGGCAATCTATTTCCAAGTTAGGATGGTGAGTGGCTTGGAGGGGAAGGTCCACGTGGTGGTGTTCTGCTGCCCTTGTCCTTCTAGATGGTAGCGGTCGTGGGTTTGGAAGGTGCAGTCTAAGGAGCCTTGGTGCGTTCCTGCAGTGCATCTTGTAGATAGTACACACTGCTGCCACTGTGCATCAGTGGTGGAGGGAGTGAATATTTGTGGATGGGGAGCCAATCAAGGGGGCTGCTTTGTCCTGGATGGTGTCGGGCTTCTTGAATGTTGTTGGAACTGCACTTATCCAGGCAATGGGAGAGTATTCCATCACGCTCCTAACTTATGCCTTGTAGACCTTGGGCAGGCTTTGGGTAGTCAGGAGGTGAGTTACTTGCCACAGGATTCCTAGCCTCTGACATGCTCTTGCAGCCACAGTGGCTAGTCCAGTTCAATTTCTGGTCAGTGCTTACCCCAGGATGTTGATAGTGGGGGATTCAGCAATGGTAATGCCATTGAATGTCAAGGGGAGATGGTTAGATTCCCTCTTGTTGCAGATGGTCATTGTCTGGTACTTGTGTGGCACGAATGTTACTTGCCGCTTTTCAGCCCAAGCCTGGATATTGCCCAGGTCTTGCTGCATTTGGAATTGGACGGCTTCAGTATCTGAGGAGTAGCAAATGGTGCTGAGCGAAATGTGTCATCAGCGAACATCCCCACTTCTGACTTTATGATGGAAGGAAGGTCATTGATGAAGCAGCTGGAGATGGCTCGGCCTAGGACACTACCCTGAGGAACTCCTGCAGTGATGTCCTGGAGCTGAGATGACTGACCTCCATCTTCCTTTATGATAGGTATGACTCCAACCAGCGGAGAGTTTCCCCCCTGCTTCCCATTGACTCCAGTTTTGCAAGGGCTCCTTAATGCCACACTCGGTCAAATGCTGCCTTGATGTCAAGGGCAGTTACTTTAACCTCACCTCTGGTGTTCAGCTCTTTTGACCATGTTTGAACCAAGGCTGTAATGAAGTCAGGAGCTGAATTATCCTGGTGGAAATCAAACTGAGCATCAGTGAATAGGTTATTTCTAAGCAAGTACTGCTTGATGGCCCTTTTGATGACCCTTCCCATCATTTTACTGATGACTGAGAGTAGACTGAGGGGCGGTAATTGACCAGGTTAGATTTGTCCTGCTTTTTGTGGACAGGGCATACTTGGGCAATTTTCCACATAGCCAGGTAGATGTTGGTGTTGTAGCTGTATTGGAACAACTTGGCTAGGGGCACAACAAGCTCTGGAACACAAGCCTGCAACACTTTCGCTGGAATGTTTTCAGGGCCCATAGCCTTTGCAGTATCCAATGTCTCTAGCTGTTTCTTGTCATGTGGAGTGAATTGAATTGCCTGAAGACTGGCATCTGTTATGCTGGGGACCTCTGGAGGAGGCCGAGATGGATCATCCACTTATCACTTCTGGCTGAAGATTGTTGCAAACGCTTCAGCCTTACCTTTTGCGCTGATGTGCTGGTCTCCCTCATAATTGAAAATGGGGATATTTGTGGAGCCGCCTCCTCCAGTGAGTTGTTTAACTGTCCACATATTCACAACTGGAGATGGCAGGTTTGCAGAGCTTAGATCTGATATGTTGGTTGTGAAATCACTTAACTCTGTCTATCACTTGCTGCTTATGCTGTTTGGCACACAAGTAGACCTGTTTTATAGCTTCACCAGGTCGACACCTCATTTTTAGGTATGCCTGGTGCTGCTCCTGGCATGCCCTCCTGCACTCTTCATTGAACCAGGGTTGACCTTCCAGTTTGATGGTATTGGTAGAGTGGAGGATATGCCAGTCCATGAGGTTAAAGATTGTGGTTGAGTACAATTCTGCTGCTGCTGATGGCCCACAGTGCCTCATGGTTACCCAGACCTGTTCGAAATCTACCCCACTTAGCACGGTGGTAGTACCATGCAACACAGTGGAGGGTATCCTCATTTATGAAAACGGGACTTTGTCTCCACAAGGACTGTGCAGTGGTGACTCCTGCTAATGCTGTCATGGACATATGCATCTGTGGCAGGCAGATTGGTGAGGATGAGGTCAAGTATATGTTCCCTCTTGTTGGTTCCCTCACCACCTGCCGCAGACCCAGTCTAGTAGCTATGTCCTTTAGGACTTTGCCAGCTCAGTCAGTAGTGGTGCTACCGAGCCACTCTTGGTGATGGACAGTCCCCACCCAGACTACAGTCTGCACCCTTGCTGTCTTTGGTGCTTGCTCCAAAAGGTGGAAGTACTGATTCATCAACTGAGGGTAGGATTTGGTGCAGTATGTGGTAATCAGCAGGAGGTTTCCTTGTTCCATGTTTTACTTGATACCGTGAGTCTTCATGGGGTCCAGAGTTGATGTTGAGAACTCCCAGGGCAACTCCCCCCCCCTGACTGTATACTGCTGTGCCGCCACCTCTTCTGGATCTGTCCTGCCAGTGGGACAGAACATACCCAGGGATGGTACTGGTGGTGTCTGGGACATTTTCTGTAAGGTGTGATTCCGTAAGTATGACTATGTCAGGCTGTTGCTTGACTAGCCTGTGAGGCAGCTCCCCCAATTTTGGCACAAGACCCCAGATGTTACTAAGGAAGACTTTGCATGGTCGACCGGGCTGAGTTTGCCGCTGTTGTTTCCGGTGCCTAAGTCAATGTAAAGTGGTCTGTCTGGTTTCATTCCTTGCTGACTTTGTAGCGGTTTGATACAACTGAGTGGCTTGATAGGGAGGCAGTGGTGTAGTGGTATTGTCACTGAACTAGTAATCCAGAGACTCCAGGTAATGCTCTGGGCACCTGGGTTCTAATCCCACCACGGCAGATGGTGGAATTTGAATCCAATAAAACTCTGGAATTATAAGTCTAATGATAACCATGAAACTATTGTCATAAAAACTCACCTGGCTCTCTAATGGCCTTAAGGGAAGAAAATCTATCCTTATCTGGCCTGGCCTACATGTGACTCCAGACCCACAGCAATGTGGTTGACATGTGTGTACTGGAAGCTACATATATTAGTACAGAGTGCTCTGTTCTTTGCAGACAGAAAGAAAATGTTTACACATTGCGCCTGTTTCAGCTAAAGAAATTAAGTGACAGCTATTCACTGGTTCTTTCCCCTGGTAATGTTCTTTCGAGGCTCTTTCTCCCTTGAGTAATCAGAGTCAAGTGCCTGGTGTAAATTTCAAACAATGTTACTTGTCAGTCACCATTAACTGGTGCATAAAATAAAAGCAAAAAACTGCGGATGCTGGAAATCTAAAACAAAAACAAAAATACCTGGAAAAACTCAGCAGGTCTGTCAGCATCTGCGGAGAGGAACACAGTTAATGTTTCGAGTCCGTATGACTCTTCAACAGAACTAAGGAAAAATATAAAAGAGGTGAAATATAAGCTAGTTAAAGGGGGGGGGGTTTGGGACAAGAAGAGCTGGATAGAGCAATTAACTGGTGCATTCTCCATGGCAACGTCTCTACCAATCAGAGTCCACTTGCCAACCAATCAGCAGTGTCTTCTCATACAGTATAAATATGTTGTTTCCCTTGACATTGGTATTTTCTTGCGATGGTCCTGATGAGGGCAAGACGAAAAGCTTCATCAAATAATGTCTTTTTTTCAGCAATACTCAAGTTTGAGCTCACTCAGAAGTAGCTACCAATGTTCTTTTATTTGAAATTAACTTGAAAGTAAGCTTTCCAATGTGTTGAATCATGTTAATATTCGGGTTCCATTGCTCTCTCCATGACATATACCAGTTATGATGATTTGATATGCCCTCTGTCCAGGTAAAACAAGAATAGTTGTTTATAATCGCTTTTGGTCTGCACTGGAAGTATCTTCCAAAAGGTTTAATTTAATGGGGTAAGTCATGGCAGGAAAGCTCAAAGCCGTGGTGTGCTCCTCCTGCTCTATGTGGGAAGCCAGGAACATTTCTAGTGCCCGGGGCCAGCATGTGTGCGGGAAGTGTCTCCAGCTGCAGCTCCTGGAAGCCCGGGTTTCGGAGCTGGAGCGGCAGCCGGGGACACTATGGAGCATCCGCAAGGTGGAGAGTATCGTGGATAGCACGTATAGAGAGGTGGTCACACCGCAGGCTAAGAGTCCACAGGCAGGAAGGGAATGACCACCAGGCAGAGCAAGAGGACTAGGCAGGCAGTGCAGGAATCTCCTGTGGCTATTCCCCTGCAAAACAGATATACCACTTTGGATACTGTTGAGGGGAATGGCCTCTCAGGGGAAAGCAGCCACAGCCAAATTTGTTGCACCACGGTTGGCTCTGCTGCACAGGGGAGGTGTAAAAAGTATGGGAAGGCAATAGTTATAGGGGATTCAGTTGTAAGGGGAATAGATAGGCGTTTCTGTGGCTGCAAACGAGACTCCAGGATGGTATGTTGCCTCCCTGGTGCTAGGGCCAAGGATGTCTCAGAGCGGCCAGAGGACATTCTGAAGGGGGAGGGTGAACATCCAGTGGTTGTGGTACATATTGGTACAAATGACACAGGTAAAAAATGGGATGAGTTTCTAAAAGCAGAATATAGGGAGTTAGGAAGTAAGTTGAAAAGCAGGACCGCAAAGGTAGTGATCTCAGGATTATTACCAGTGCCACAAACTAGTCAGAGTAGAAATAGCAGGATATATTGGATGAATACATGGCTGAAGAGATGGTGTGAGGGGGAGGGTTTCAGATTCCTGGGACATTGGGACCGGTTCTGGGGGAGGTGGGACCAATACAAACTGGACGGGTTACACCTGGGCAGGACCAGGACTGATGTCCTGGGGGAATGTTTGCTAGAGTGGTTAGGGAGGGTTTAAACTAAAATGGCACGGGGGTGGGAACCTATGCAAGGAGTCAGAGGAGGGGGAAATCAAGGACAAGAACAAAAGACAGAAAGGGGAATAAGAAAAGTGATAGAGAAATCAAGGGTAAGGATCAAACAGGGCCTCAGTGAAAAATAATGGAAACGGGACAAGTAATGTTAAAAAGCCAAGCCTTAAGGCTTTGTGCATTAACACGAGGAACATTTGCAATAAAGTGGATGAATTAACCGCACAAATAGATGTAAACAGGTATGATATAGTCGGCATTGCGGAGACATGGCTGCAGGGTGACCAGGGATGAGAACTGAACATCCAGGGGCAATCAGTATTTAGGAAGGACATACAAAAAGGAAAGGGCAGTGGAGTTGCATTGCTGATTAAAGAGGAAATTAATGCAATAGCGAGGAAAGATATTAGCTCCAACGATGTGGAATCTGTATGGGTAGAGCTGAGAAACACTAAGGGGCAAAAAACGTTAGTGGGGGTTGTAAATAGACCCCCAAACTGTGGTGATGTTGGGAATGGCATTAAACAGGAAATTAGAGACGCATGCAATAAAGGAACATTTGTAATTGTGGGTGACTTTAATCTGCATATAGATTGGGCAAATCAGATTAGTAACAATATCGTAGAGGAGGAATTCCTGGAGTGTATACGGGATGGTTTTCTGGACCAATACATTGAGGAACCAACTAGAGAACAGGCCATCCTAGACTTGGTATTGTGTAATGAGAAAGGAATAATTGGCAATCTAGCTGTGCGAGGCCCTTGGGAATGAGCGACCATAATATGATAGAATTCTTCATCAAGATGGAGAGTGACGTAGTTGATTCTGAGACTTGGGTCCTGAATTTTATTAAAGGAAACTACGATAATATGAGGCACGAGTTGGCTATGATGGATTGGGAAACGTTACTTCAAGGGTGGATAGGCAATGGCAAACATTCAAAGAACGTATGGGTGAACTGCAACAACTGTTTATTCCTGCCTGGTGCAAAAGTAAAACAGGAAAGGTGGCCAAACCATGGCTTACAAGGGAAATTAGAGATAGTATTAGATCCAAGGAAGAGGTAAACAAATTGGCCAGGTAAAACAACAGACCTGAGGATTGGGAGCAGTTTAGAATTCAGCAAAGGAGCACCAAGGGATTGATTAGGAAGGGGAAAATAGAGTACGAGAGTAAGCTTGCGGGGAACATAAAAACTGACTAAAAGTTTCTATAGGTATGTGAAGAGAAAAAGATTGGTCCCTTACAGTCAGAAACAGGGGAATTTATAATGGGGAACAAAGAAATGGCTGACCAACTAAATACATACTTTGGTTCTGTCTTCACAAAGGAGGACACAAATAACATACCAGAAATGTTGGGGAACACAGGGTTTAGTGAGAGGGAGGAACTGAAAGAAACCAACATTAGTTGGGAAATGGTGTTGGTGAAATTGATAGGATTGAAGGCCGATAAATCCCCAGGGCCTGATAATCTACATCCCAGAGTACTTAAGGAAGCGGCCCTAGAAATAGTGGATGCATTGGTGATCATCTTCTGAGATTCTATAGATTCCGGAACAGTTCCTGCAGATTGGGGGTAGCTAATGTAACCCCACTATTTAAAAAGGGAGGCAGAGAGAAAACAGGGAATTATAAACCAGTCAGCTTGATGTCAGTAGTGGGGAAAATCCTAGAGTCCATTATAAAAGATTTAATAGCTGAGCACTCAGAAACCAGTGGCAGAATCGGACAGAGTCAGCATGGATTTACCAAAGGGAAATCATGCTTGACAAATCTACTCGAATTTTTCGAAGCTGCAACTAGTAGAGTTAACGAGGGGGAGCCAGTGGATGTGGTTTATTTGGAATTTCAGAAGGCTTTCGACAAAGTCCCACATAGGAGATTAGCGTGTAAATTTAAAGTGCATGGGATTGGGGGTAGTGTGTTGAGATGGATAGAAAATTAGTTGGCAGACAGGAAACAAAGAGTAGGAATAAACGGGTCTTTTTCCGAATGGCAGGCAGTGACTAGTGGGGTACCGCAGGGATCGGTGCTGGGATGCCAGCTATTCACAAATATATATTAATGATTTAGATGAGGGAACTAAATGTAATATCTCCAATTTGCAGATGACACAAAGCTGGGTGGGAGGGTGAGCTGTGAGGAGGATGCAGAGATGCTTCAGTGTGATTTGGACAAGCTGAGTGAGTGGGCAAATGCATGGCAGACGCAGTATAATGTGGATAAATGCGAGCTTATCCACTTTGGTAGCAAAAACAGGAAGGCAGATTATTATCTGAATGGCTGTAAATTGAGAGAGGGGAATGTGCAACGAGACCTGGGTGTCCTCGTACACCAGTCACTGAAGGTAAGCATGCAGGTGCAGCAGGCGGTAAAGAAGGCAAATGGTATGTTGGCCTCCATAGCCAGAAGATTCGCATACAGGAACAGGGATGTCTTGCTGCAATTGTACAGGGCCTTGGTGAGACCACACCTGGAATATTGTGTGCAGTTTGGTCTCCTTATCTGAGGAAGGATGTTCTTACTATAGAGGGAGTGCAGCGAAGGTTTACCCAACTGATTCCTGTGATAGCGGGACTGACATATGAGGAGAGATTGAGTTGGTTAGGATTATATTCGCTGGAGTTCATAAGAATGAGGGGGGATCTCAGAAACCTATAAAATTCTAACAGGACTAGACAGGGTAGATACAGGAAGGATGTTCCCGATGGTGGGGGAGTCCAGAACCAGGGATCACAGTCTGAGGATATGGGGTAGACCATTTAGGATTGAGATGAGGAGAAATTTCTTCACCCAGAGAGCAGTGAGCTTGTGGATTCGCTACCACAAAGTAGTTGAGGCCAAAACATTGTATATTTTCAAGAAGGAGTTAGATATAGCTGTTGGGGCGAAAGGGAGCAAAGAATATGGGGAGAAAGCGGGAGCAGGCTATTGAGTTGGATGATCAGCCATGACCATAATGAATGGCGGAGCAGGCTCGAAGGGCCGAATGGCCTACTCCTGCCCCTATTTTCTATGTTTCTATGTTTTCACCTCTGTCATTTTGGCCTCTTCCACTGCATCTAATCATCACAAAGCTTGGGTGGAAACCCCTTACCAAAATTCTGTAATCGACATCCAGGAAGTGCATGGGAATGTACTGGGTTGGATTTACCATCTCATTTTGTCCTTTGCAATTGAGGAGCGCCAGACTTTTATGCACCAATATTTCCCTGATGCCCATTATAAGACTTGGGACGCACTGCCTGGAGAACTGGAAAATCGCACCATGCCCTACCCTTGTAAAACAGTTAATTAATACACAACAGGACTGAATTGCTCAGGAGAACTCCCTTTTCTACACTCCCACCAGCCTTTGGCTCATTGATATTTTAACTTGTACTTCGGCCTTTTGGAACAACTGTTGTTATTACTGAAAAATTGAATTGATGAATCATATTTGTAAGTCCAATTTGTTGAGATAGTTCTTGATGGATTTTGCTTTGCAGTGTACTGTGGGAGCCAATGGGAGATGGTAAAAAGTTAGCATCGTTGGCTGATAATCATGTTCTTCTTTGGGATTTACAAGAAAGCTCAAGTCAGGCAGTGGTAAGTAATCTTATAGTTTTGTTTTATGATAATCTTATGTCTGTCTCTTTGTTTTTTTCTCTCAGTAGAAATTCATTTTCTATAATGATACTGGAACCAGCCTTTGTAAACTTCTCACACAGTAATGACATCCTTCTACCATTATGGTGCTGCAGTGTTACCATAATGGTGACATGTAATTATAAGGTGACAATTTTTTATTGGCAGTTTTCATTGGAAATGTTGTCGTAGGAATGTATATAACGCAAATACAAAAATAAGGACAGAATGTACGGAGATTAAATTGGGAAATGTAGGCATCATTTTTCAGGTGGTACGCATCCTTCTAAGGTGACAAAATGGCAGGCAGGGAACATGGACACACTTCCGGCTGGGAACTGCTCAGCTCACCATATTAGATAAAGACAAGCGAGGTGTTCTCTGCTGTTAGGATATTTGCATATGCAAATGAACAGAATTTACACACTCCTGCCAGGGGGTTTGTAGGCCAATCTGATTGGCCGGTAACAATTTGAGGCAGAACTTCTGTCCAAGTGAGGAGTGGAAGTCAATTAATGCTGCTTGGATGCATTCCCACCAACTTTCTTGGGTGGTGGCCTGGGAAACCATGCCATCTGAAAAATCCTGCCCAAGGGTCTCATGCCTGCTTTAGGTCCCTGCTGGCTGTCGTCAAAAAACTATTAGCCCTAAATATTGACAAAGTGAAAAATAGCAAAGTACTTATAATAATTGCTCCTGATCTCAAGATCCCTTCCATACCCAACCCCCAATCCTCAACTCCACGAGCCCTTTTCTTGCATACTAATCTTTGTACGGCACCTTATCAGATGCCTTTTAGAAATCCAAGGACACAGCATCTACTGGCTCTCCTTTATCCACCCTTCTATTGATATCCACAAAAATAAACTCTAACATATTTGTCAAACACAATTGCCCTTTCAAGATTTCCTTAATAATAGGTTCCATATTTCCCTGATGACTGATGTTAGGCTAACTGGCCTCTGGTTCCCATTTTTTCCCCTCCCTCCTCTTTTTGAATAGCTGTGTTACAGTTGGTATCTTCCAATCCACTGGGACTATTCCAGAGTGTAGGGAATTTTGGAAGATTATAACCAGTGCAGCCACTCTCTCTGCAACTACCTCTTTTAGAACTCTACAATGTGGACCAGCATGTCCTGGGGATTTGTCGGCTTTTAATACATTAGATTTCTCCAATACTTCTTGTTCTCAGCTAATGTTAATTATTTTAAGTTCCTCAGTCTCATTAGCCCCTTAGTCACCCTCTATTTCTAGTATGTAATTTGTGTTTCCTAATGTGAAGACAGACACAAAATACTTGTTCAACGTCTCTGCCATTTCTTCATTCCCCATGATAATTTCTCCTGTCTCTGCCTCTAAGGGACCAGCATTTATTTTAGCAACTCTCCTCATTTTTATATACTTGTAAAAGTTCTTATAATCTGTTTTTTATATTCCTGGCTAATTTGCTGTCATTCTGTTTTTCCCTTTTTATCAATGTTTTGTTGACCTTTATTGGATTCTACAACTCTCCCAGCCCTCAAGCTTACTGCTATTCTTTGCAACATTATAAGCCTCTTCTTTTAATCCAATCCTATCCTTAACCTCCCTAGTAAACCACAGGTGGATATTTCTTACTGAGGTTTTGTTTTTAATGGAATGCATTTTTGTTGAACAATTTGAATTGTTTCTTTATTCCCATTGTTTATTTATCACCATACATTTTAGTCTGTTTATCCAATCAACCATAGCCACCTCTCCCCCTTACTTATGTAATCGACTTTAAGTTTAAGATTCTTGTTTAAGACTGGAGTATGCCATTCTTGATCTTAAATTTCAATTGTATTATGATCATTTTTTCCAAAGGATCTTTTACTATGAGATTATTAACTGAACTTCTCTCATTACACAATATCAGATTTAAAATAGCTTTATCCCTAGTTGGTTCCACAATGTATTGTTCCAGGAAACTGTTGTGAAACCATTCTACAAACTAATCTTCCAGACTATCTTTGCCAATTTGATTTACCCAGTCCACATGAAGATTAAAGGACCCTATGATTATTACATTGTCTTTATTAAAACACCAATTATTTCTTGCTTAATGCTGTGATAAACAGTATAACTACTATTAGGAGGCCTATATACTACTCCCATCAGTGTTTTCTGACTCTTGTTATTCCCAATGACACCAATTCGACTTCCTCACCTTCCGGGCCTATATTTGGAATCCTCAAACTTCCCCATTTGCACTTGGATAGGTTAGAAGCCAGAGGCAGCAGCCTACGTTCTATAACTGTGGGGCTGAGATGAGCTGTCCTGCCCCTCGATTCATATTCGAGTAAGTATATTCACAAGCTCCCCCAATGTCTGTGTTTCTCAATGCTGTCTCCTTATGGACAAACCAATCTTATAGTGGGGAACTCCAACATATAGTAGATCCTTTATTTGCTTATACAAGGGGCCTAACATCTATTTCCCAATATGGTCCTGCAAAATTTTCCTTTTCAGCTATTTATTCAATTCCCTTTTGAAAATTGCTACTTAATCTGCTTTGGCCACCTTTTCAGTCGTGCATTCACAATCATACTAACTTGCTACATTAAAAAAAAATCTCATCTTTCCTCTGGTTTTTTTTTTGCTAATTACCTTATTTCTATCCTCTGGTTAATAATCCTTCTGCCACTGGAAACAGTTTCTCCCTAGAACTCTATCAAAACATTTCACAGTTCTGTTGAATTTCCCCTTAAACTTCTCTGCTCTAAGGACAGCATTCCCACCTTCTCTCACCTCTCCACATAACTGAAATCCCTCATCCTTGGTACCATTCTAATAAATCCCCACTACACCAGAATGTATTAATAAAATTGGTCAAATGCTAATAGGATTTCTCACTAAAAGGTTAAATTTCAAGTTTCTCAAGCTTTCTAGTCATCTATACTGCATTCTGACCAACCTACTTAGGAGTGCTAACAGTAAATTTGGGGTTGAGTTTGAACTTCACTGAAAGCCACAAAATTGCCAAGTTGGGAGTGGCAAAATGAAAAGCTGAAAAAATAATACAAGAAGTGCAATCAGTATTAACGTTTGTGGAATTTTCCCACCAGATGTAAATTTCTATTGCCAGAATTTTCCTGTTGGCGTGCGGGGGCGGGACCTGCACACCGACACGTAAAATGACGCACGGTGACGTTGGACGAGCGTCCCAACATCACCGCGCGCCATCGCGATATTTCGTTGGGTGGGCGCACGATGACCTCCGATGCGCGCCTGCCATTAATTAACAGGCCGCTTAAGGCCCTTGAGGCAGCAATTGTTGGAGATTTTTCAGGGCCCGTGCAATCTTCAGGTCGTCGCATGGGCACAACGGGCAGGCGGGTAGGAGACATTTGTATAAACCTCATCCACGGACAGGATAAGAGGGGTGAGTAGGGACGCGAGTGTTATTGGTCAGATATTTAATGCTTACAGTTACTGATAATTACCTGTGTGACCAGGAATACTTCAAAACTCTTCACAGCTGCTTGGACAGGAATAACAGCCTTCAGGTCAGAACGCTGAGTCAACATCATTCCTGGGGCCTTGCTGGTTTCAGGAAACCTTCCCTTAGCCTGGGAATGGGAGTTGTGCTATACACTGGAGGCACCTCCTCTAAGGAGGAAGGGAGGGCCAGGAGTCCACATTCAGCCTCCATGGGAGCCTTTGGGAGGAGAAGCGCAGGCATAAGGGGCGCAGGGCCAACAGGAAGTCCAAGGTGGAAGGGGCTGCAGAAGACGCCACTATCCTGCTGCCAGGGTATACAGGCAGCGAAGCAGCTACCTCAATGTGTCTGAGGTGCAGTGCCGAAGGAGGCTTCATCTCTCAAGGGAGACAGTCACCTCCATCTGTCAGATGATAGGCCCTGAGATCTGCACCAATTGTGTGGGTGGGCACCCCATACCAGTGGTGCTGAAGGTCACGGCTGCCCTCAACTTCTATGCCTCCAGCTCTTTCCAGGGGTTGGTGGGTGATCTTTGTGGTATCTCCCAATCAGATGTCCACACTTGTGTCAAGCAGGTGACAGACGCTCTGTTCAGGCGTGCATTGACTTTCATTCACTACTGCCGGGACGAGGCCAGCCAGACAGAGCAAGCCAGAGGCTTCGCAGCGATTGCTGGCTTCCCCCGCGTCCAGGGTGCAATAGACTGCATACGTGGCCATCAAGGCGCCAGCAGGTGAGCCCGGTGCTTTTGTCAGCCGGAAGGCCTTCCACTCCATGAATGTGCAGATAGTGTGTGACCACAGGATGCAGATTCTACAAGTCTGTGCGAGGTACCCAGGCAGCTCCCATGACGCTTACATCCTCAGACAATCCCAGGTGTCGGGGCTCTTCAGTGCTTCAGCCCGGCTGGATGGATGGCTGCTGGGTGACAAGGGCTATCCCCTCAAAAGGTGGCTCATGACGCCTCTCCGCCATCCAAGAACAGAGGCTGAGCAGTGGTACAATAGGAGCCACGGCACCACAAGGGCTGTGGTAGAGAGAACCATCGATCTTCTCAAGATGCGCTTCCAATGCCTGGACCACTCAGGGGGTGCACTCCAATTCACCCTAGATCATGTGTCTCTGATAGTGGTTACATGCTGCGCTTTCCACAATCTGCTGCTGGAAAGGGGGGACGCTGTGGACAAAGAAGTTGTAGACGCACTTGCTTCGGCTGTACACGTTGAGTCCAGTAGTGAGTCCGAGGATGAGCGTGCATAGGAGAACCCTGAGGGGGTAGATGCTGACCTGGGCATCCTTCAGAGAGGCAGGGACATCTGGGAGGCTTTAATCCAATGAACCTTCAGCTAGCCCACCACAGATGGACCTTCAACACGAGCCAGGGCTGCAAGCTCCATACCCGATACCCGAGTGCAAAATCTGCCTGGGTAGGAACATTAACTAAGGGCCTTGTCAATAAAGCTCAATGTCAAACAAGTCACTCATAACATCATGGGTTCCCGTCCACCTGCAGAAGTAAGGAATCACCCTGAGCCATGCTCACAGATCAAAATTTAATGATTTAACAAAATGAAGCACAAAAAAAAATTACAAAGGTGTTACGCATCATACTGAGTGGTCATTAACTAATAGCGGGGCAACATAAAACCACCGGTGAGAAACCCGTGGTGTGCCCAAGGTGCCTTAAGTTTACATTTGTGGGTGCTACGTCTAGGTGCTCCCATTCGCTGGCACTGGCATCTGAGACAACCTGCTCACTGTGCTGTCCTGTTGGCCTCAATGACTTTGGTGGGCGTCCTCTGGCCCATCGAGCCTTTGATGGCCCCGCCTGGGAGGGAACGACCAGTTCTACAGCTGGCATCTCCCCAGTCACTGCACTGATCATCAGATCCCACAGTAACTGGCAGTGGGGCGGAGGAGCTGCTGCCCTCATCCGGAGCGCCCTGAGATGAGCCCGCAGAGACGCAGGCAGCTCCTGCGCTGACATGCGGTCGCTTCAGACCTCTCTGCTCACCATTGATGGATGGGCACAGAGCTGGGATACTTGGTGCCCAATCCATCTCCCACACTAGCACTGACCAGTTGAGGTCAATGCCGCTGTGAGGGCTTGCAGGTCTGAGCGCAACCCCAGGAGGCCCTGATTGTTCTTCTGGAGGAGCCTTTCCACGACAGTCGCCATAGGCACTCTCTGACCCTGCCCGCACCTCAAGTGAGTGTGAAGCGCCCTCACCGCTGTGCCCCGGGTCACTAGCTGATCTAATTCCCACCGAGGTGCTAGTATCTGCGCTGGTGCCTGCCTGGCAGAGATGGTTTGATGCTGGTGAGTCCAATTGTTCAGGGCCCTCAGGTGTAAGAGGTGGCCCCTCTGCCTCCTCCTCCCAGCCCTGCTCCGGTGATGCTGAAAGGAAGAACAAGGACATTTGATTAGTTGAAGTGGAGACAATGTCAATGTGCATGCTTGTCCCCCAGATCAGTATGCGCTCATCCTTCCATAATCAATGGTCAACCCATGTTACAAGTTTCAATCACTGAGCATTCAGCAGTACCATGGCTGCTGGGACACACACGGTGACCTCAGTGCTCGGCAATCTTACCTCCCCGTGGCACGCCAGCCTCACTGCCACCGGTGGACCTAGACACATGGTGCCTCTCCAGATCCATCACCTCCTGCTCGTATCTGGTGATGATGGCCAACTGGGCCTGGCCTCTGCCAGTCCGCATCCGCACGGCAGCATTGTGTGCAGTCTTCTTCTGAAAAGGAGAGAAGAGCATTGATTAGTCCACCCTGTACCTGGATTCCCATCACATCCCTGCCACCCCAACCAGAGTGGGACATTGCAGGGCTCCAGTGCTTCGTCACCCCACGGCTGCCGCATACTCAAACCAAGAAGCCAGGGCTGACCCCGCTTTGCCCACATGCTGCCTCCATCACATTTGGCACCACAAGGTCTAACCTTGCAAAGCAAGGAGGCACAAGCACGTGGAACGCCAAGGGCAGCAGATGGATTGGTACCCCGCCACCTGGAACCTCCCAGTCAGTCAGCACCCTGACTTTGACATGTTTCGCAGTTCCAGCACTGTGCTGAGGTGCAGATCCTTGAGGCTGCCCCCAAAACAGCACTCTGGCTGTCAGCATCACACATGTGTGGGTGCAGAACTGATCTCAGCACTACCCTTTCAGGGTGAACTAGACATGGGCAATATCTGCTGGCCCACCCAGTGAGGGACATATGCCGTGAAGGATTCAATGCTGTAACTGCACTCAGAGTTGTGGTGGGGAGGGTGTGGGGGGAAAGCCTACCTGCTGTGTTAAGTGACCTCTGCCAACATGGTACTCACCTTTCCCAAGCTCAAGAGGTCGTTGAATCGCTTGTGGCATTGGACCCCAGCGCATCGCACCACGGGAGCTGACTATGTCTGCCACCTCCTCCCAGGCATGTTTAGTCAGGTGGGAGGGGGGGGGGAGGCCTCCACCTCCCGTAGCTTGGAATGAGGATCTCCCGCCGTGCTGCCACCTCCTCCAGGAGGGCAGCTAGGCACTCATCAGAAAACCTAGGGGCACACTGCCCCACTGCCCTACCTTCCTGCCTGGCTTGTTCTCCCGCAGCGCTCTAGGGAGCCCTTCTATTAGCCATGATGAATAGCTTTTGCAAGGTTGAACAGGCTGCCGGGTAGCCATTGGACCCGGCAGTCATTGCACTCCCACCGCTATCCTCGGGAGTCGCGCTTCATGCTGGGCAGGGATTAATTGGCCCGCCCACATAAAATGGCGGCACGGAGCCGATCGCGGGTGGCGATCGGTCCCACGCCCACCCCCGAACGGCCTGCCTGACGGGGCGAAAATTCTCCCCTGTGATACTTTAAAGGAAACTTAAGCCTGCGGCTTCATGAGTCTCGACTTGTATCACTCATCTTTTCCTCTTATTTTATTGAGTTAGGTTAGGCTGTTAAGCCTACTAAGAATTACAGGGGTATGACAATAAAGATGGTTAATTTTGTATGTATGAAGCCCTTACACATTTTCCAACCAATTTTACAAGCAAATGATTCCCAGTTGTTCATACTTTAACAAATTTTAGCCAGCAGAGAACGTTGCTGAGTTTGGCTGTGCCTCGTGCATGCCATTAGTTATAGAGCTTTGTAGCCCAGTACTGACGTCATCAAATCATTTTAATGAATTGTAACCAGCACAGTAGCATGATCAGGAATGGGATAGACGGTCATGAATAACTTAATCAGATTCAGGAGCTCCACAAAACAATGATTGTGGGGTTTGTGAAGTTAATTGAAATACTGTTATATTTGTTTTCTGCCATCATAGAATTATATTTGCTTAGCATATTGAGAGCTCATAGCAGTAGTATTAGGGACAGCAACAGTAAAAAAAAAACTGCTTGATGTGAAATTTGTTAAAAACCTGATAACTTAAATGTTCTTGCAGTATAAGGCCTTGGGCCAGTATGCAGACAATGTTTTTTCACTTCTGTTATTTGTTAGGACCAAATACATTTCAGACTAAATTTTTTGGCTTTTGAGGATCACCATAGTGATTCTTGTTGATATTTCTAAACATTTACTTTAGCAGTGTCTGGTTGGCAAGAAACGGTGTAAAATTGTTCTTTATAGATTCCTCGACAGTTAGTTCATCTACCTGGTTTCTGAATTGTCGGCTGTCATCTTTCCGTTCCTATTTGTTTGTGTACTGTATTTTAGCTCTCAAATTCTGCAACCTTAGAAGGAAAAGGTCAATTGAAGTTTACTTCTGGACAATGGAGTCCTCACCACAACTGCACACAACTTGCCACAGCTAATGACACAGTTATTCGAGGCTGGGATACTAGAACCATGAGGTAAGCAGAAAACACCTCCTTTTCTAGAACTCCTTGTAGTCACTTTATATCGAATGCATAATCAGAAAAATGTTTGGCATTTGAAACTTAATAAAATCCAATCTGTGAAATGACCACCAATAGGCATGTTTTACTTGGTCTTTATAGTTGAGCAGCCTCTTTTGTAATTGTCCATCATTATCGTAATTGGGATCACTATTAGATGAATAATCTTTAAATACAGGTGACCTTTAAGGCTGGTTTTACAGTATGTACAAATGCCTTTATGCAAAGGCTAAAAGGGAATTTCTTAACTGACACTCAGTCGACCTTCTTGTGTACTTTTGGTGCTGCCTTTGTAAACTTTCACTCTTCCCACAATGTTTGATCTCTGTCTCTGCCAACTTTTGGATTCCATAAGTATTTAATCTTATTCACGTAACAAAGTCAAAAAGTGATTTATACATTTTTCAGGAAACCAAAGTGGTTTGTGTAGTTGTTGCACTGCAGGTTTATGAAAATATAACCTGACCTAGCACTGCCTTTACTCCTCCTCCACCTCATTGGACAACAAACTGTACCCTTCCAGTCCACCAAATTCTCATGCTAGGTCCCTCATTCATTTCCTAGATTACAACAGTGACTACACTTCAAAAGTACTTAATTTTATACATGCAATATAAATGAAAGTTCCTTTTTTTTCAAAGGGTCCTATGCAAGTCTCAGCTGGGATCTGTTCCACTGGGGAAGATAAGACTATAGAAAGATCGATTTCCCAAGAAACTCCAGGCCTAAGTGTGGCAGACAAAATTTAAGGATCTGTTCGGGGTCTCATTCACTCATAGAATATTGAAAAATATTAGAACCCTTCAATGTAGGTGGAAAAATAGCCACTGGAAGCATAAATTAAATAATAAAATAATTAAATTAAGTAATATATTCTATAAGCAAATTATATAAAATGCTGTCTATAAATTATATTTAATACCCTTCAGTACACAATTTAATCTGTTTTACATTCATTTACTTTTAACAGAGATTCCCTTGATTCATAAAGATCTAAAATTATATGAAAACATTTTTCCAAGTACCCTAATATTTCAATTAATTACCTTAATTTTCTACATAGAATTTTATTTATCTTACATTCAACCACTTAAGCAATGTTCACTTCCACCAGTAGTTAAAGTATACCAAATAATAATGCATTCTGTTTCACATTGTATAGTGGTCCTGCGCTTACAAAAAAGATTATTTATTCTCTGACTTACTGTGAGCAACACAATGGTGCATTCATTAATTTGCACAATTTCTTTTAGATTTCTACTGCAAAATACTGGGCTTATAAATACTTTCTTTTCATTGGCAGTCGATACCATCGATGTTCACCAATGTGATTTGTCATGGCTTAGTGAGCCATGGCTTAGTGGCAAAGGGTCTCAGCAGTGATATAGCCTGAGTAACAAGTGAATCAGCGGCAGTAGCAAAGAAGAAGGTGTGGCAACATAGCTGATGTCATTGAAATATATAAAGTTGTGTAACAGAGCCCTTTTTCCCCATTAATCCATCTAGCACAGGGACTCCCCCACCACCACCCTCAACCCCTCCAACAAAATACTCGATCCCTTTCAACAAAATGAATCCGCTTCTTGAAATAACCCTAAGAGCCTGTATTGTAAATATCCTGTAAGATGAGAACCAAGGCCTCATTCCAAGCCATGCCAGCCCATTTTATCTCTGGCCCCAATATTGCAGTATACTGTCCTGAAATATAATAAGTTAACTGATCTTTCCTCACCTTTTGATATTTGCAATGTGACAACGAACAGAATAATTGGCAATTCACCCCCCGGCTGTTAGGATTTTGCATGGCATGAATGGCTACTGTTGTTATCGACAGTCACCACACTTTAAAAGGAGCTCACTGTGTAAGGTTCTTCAATATGATAAATGTACATAGCATCATTATTATGATAAAGTAGTGGCCAAAGTGATGAAGACATGCTTAGCAAGGCCTTGTTACCTATTTAGGAGAATCCTGCAGAA
Source organism: Cetorhinus maximus (assembly GCF_964194155.1). Lineage (NCBI taxonomy): Eukaryota > Metazoa > Chordata > Chondrichthyes > Lamniformes > Cetorhinidae > Cetorhinus > Cetorhinus maximus. The sequence continues at coordinate 34,497,604 of NC_135883.1, forward strand.
TGGCAAGATTTGTGGAATTCCCAATTTAAATACTTCAAATACTGAAATGCAATTTGAGATCTTACAAAACACAATGATAAAATTTTACACTCCAGTTTTAGAAACACACGCAATTCTACACCATTCCACAATTCACAGCATTTTCAATATAAACCAGACAGCCCACTGACAATTTGAAATGCTCCAAAAAAGCATATTCAAAGGGAATAATCATTGTATCATGAAAAGAATAGACCCTCATTCAATTATTCTGTCTCAGGATATGTAATGTTTTAGATTTATACTGTACGTCAACTCTCTCCTTGTCTACTTTTACGACTTTCAAATGTATAGCTTTAGTTCTGAAAACAGGAATGACATTTGTAACAAGAATCATAACTGTATGGAACTGTATTGAGACCACCGGGTACAAAAACAAGGAAGTGATGTTCAGTTTGTGCAAGATATCAGTTAGACTATTGTGTGCATTTCTACTTGGCCCATTTTAGGATTGGTATGAGGGGTAATGAAAAGGCTGCAACAAAGATTGAGTATGATGATATCAGGAATAAATATTGAAAGTTTTTTTTTAAATGGGACTTCTTCACTGTACAGAAAGCATTGGGTGGGCCCTTTTATGGGTTTTCAAAATAATGAAAACTTCTGAGAAATAGTCAGAAAAAAATCCACTAGTTGATCAATCAGCAATAAGAGGACATAAACCCAGAATTAATGCTGGAAGAATGAAGGAGAAATTGCATTGGGTTTTCCACAAGCTGAGTTGTTAGCACATGAAATGGTTTACGAAAAATGTCTCCATTAAGAGGCAATTGGATAAATATTTTAAAATGAGATAAAAATGGATACAGCAAAGAGCAGAGAAATGGGCTTAGATAGCTGCAGTTGAAGAACGAGCATCAGCACAAGCATAAAGGGCCAAGTGGCTTTCTTCTGTACTGTAATTTCTATGATCTTATAATTTCAGAATTTAGCAATATTTTCTGAATTAAATTCAGAATTCTAAGCTTGTTACGGTTCAAGTGTGAACTGCTAAAGTGCAGGTGAATGCCAGTTTATTGAAAAAGGTGGATGCCTTTGCCTTTTACTTTGGGAAACGGAACTCAATTTATTTAGCGCTGTTAGTCACTAGTCTCACATCATCTTTTGATATATCCTATGACTTTGGCCATTGAATGAATTTTGGAGCCAATAAGACAACCTCAAATTAGCTCAATCTGCAGATTAGTCCTCCGAGAGTTAATTGTAATTCTGTTCTACTTAAATTTATGCTGTACACATTGATGCCATTACAAACCATTATTTCTTCATTTTCATCATAGTCCAGCCCAGCAATAAAAGTTGCCTATCAGTGACTAATGTAAACAGTGACAGGATGTTGGTCTATGCCTCAGAGGCTAGCTCAGGTCGGAATTGTCCAGTTCCGTTGGCAGCGGATGTCATGGCAGGTTTGCGGGGGGGAGCGCAGTTTGGCGTGAGGGGCAGAAATCGATTTTACATTGGCGTGAAATCACAGGGAGATCATCCGATGGTGCCAGCCATGGCAGAATGTGAATCCCTCTGGAGACCGGCATGAGCCTGATTTGCATCCTGCTAATGGGATGCAAAGTAAGGCCCAAACAGAATCGTCCCCCTATGCCCGATTTACCATTACACCAGCAGGAAAACATACCGGCCCAGAACACGTCTGGACAAGTGTGATGTGCAGAAGTCGGGACTTACCGTTAGGGCCTTGCTCAGATCACGGGCATCCGAGGAGAAGAAAATGCTGGAGCCCTACAGCTACTGGACCCCAGAGGAACATGTGCACCGCATGCTAGGTGGATCCTCATGGACATGGCTCCGCCGCGATGCAGCTCTTGGAAGGTGGGAGATCTCCGTTGTTGCTTCAGGTCTGCTTTGGAACATCACGGTCTTAGCCATGGGTTGCTACAGATAATCGGCGAAGGGGGGAGGAGAGGGAGATCTAGCTGTGAGTGGGAAAGGAAGATGTAAAGGGGAGGTGGGGCTTGGGGTTGGGGGGGGAACAAAGGTGTTGTGGAGGTTCGGTTCGGAGGGGGAAGAAGGTGTTGGTGAGATTGGGAAGGGGGGTGACGAAGGTGCCGGGGGGAATGGGGTGAGTTTGGAAGGGGGAAGGAGGAGTATCTGAGGTGGAGGGAGTACCGGGGGGAGGAGGGTGTAATGGGGGAGAATGCTGTAAGTGGGGAGGTAGATGTAAGGGGGGGTGGAAGGAGTAAGGGAGGGAGTTCGGAGGGGGGAAGGTGTCCTGGAGGAGGAGGGAGTTTGGAGGGAGGGGAGGAGGGAGTAAGGGTGGAGGAGGGAGTAAGGGAGGTGATGTCCAGGTGAATGTGTAGGGGAGGGCTCTGTGGAGTCAATGACTGCCTCCTGGGGAGCGAACTGAGGGTGGGCTTGGTAAGAGGGAATGGTAAGTGTGAGAGCAGGCAGAGGGAGCCGGTAGGGTGAGGGTGCGCAGTAATGATAGAAGGGATGGAGGGTGATTGGTGGGGACTCAGAGGCAGACATGGCCCTGGGGGGTGGGAAGGAGGAGGGTGGGGAGATCAATCTGGATGGGGTGGGATTTTCAGGAAGGTAGGGAACATGCACGTTCACCTGGACATCCTAGAATGACAAGGGCTCGGGTTGGTAGGTGATGACGGGGGGAGGTGGAAGGTGATGCCGGGGAGTCGACAGTGATGGGGGAGAGGACATGAGTGACTGGGGGAGGGGAAAGGACGGGGGAGCCAATGATAAACTTGACAACTGCCATTTCACTGACATCGAAAGTAGGCGGAGCCTTGTGTTGGACGGGCACAGCTGCTGCATGGGAGTGCAATCAATGGATGGGCAGAGATGCAGGTCAGCTCAGATGGACAACTGAAAGAGAACCCCAACAGGCAGCATTGAAAACGCTTGGGACAGTGAGATGAGTGTGATAGATGAAGACTCCGCGTGCCCAGGAGTGTGCTTGCACGAGGCTTTGAAAGGTCCTGCCACATTCACACTTCTCTCTCTCTCGAGAATCACTTGTGGTCCGGCTGCATGCAGCTGAGTGGCTAGTGTGGGGGGATGCGGGGGAGGGCTCGCGAAGCCTTTCAATGAAGCTGAAAGACAACATTACGCATTATTCAGTGAAAGCGAATACGTTTTCAGATTATAAAGTGACAAAATATGTTCACCCGTGCAACCAGTTGCGATCAGAATTTCTTAACCTTTCTAGGCCTACCACTTCTTCTAGGTGCTGCCCTGACATCCGCAGCAGGGGTGGAGACAGCCTGTGCAATGGTTGGCCCTGTTACCTCTGGTGACTTCGACATTGGTCGTCTGGAGAGCCAAGGCCTTGAGGGCCCTGCTTACTTTTGCTGTCCTCCTGTGGGAGACAGAGGATGAGGTTGAGGTGGTCACAAGCAAAGGGGACTCAGAGTGAGCGGGCAGCTTCTGAGATTCCTGAGTGGATGACCCAGGGGTAGCCAGCTGCTGTTGCTCCTCCCTTCGGGTGCCCGAGAACCCCGGCCTGACTCCTTGAAGGGGACGGAGTACCTGGAGTGACGTCAAGGTGCACCGTTTCTCTCTCATGTTGCCACTGGAGGAACTCACCCATGGCTACCACGACGGAGTGCAGGTCTGCGTGCACCTCCGCATTCTGCTGGACCAAGGTCTCTATGGCATTCGCCATCCTTCCCATGGAGACCTTGATGTGCACGCATGTAGGCACCACTTCAGCAGAGAGCAGGTGGTCCTCCGACTCATGTGCCACTCTGTTGATGGCTTCCAACAGCTCTGCATGATGTTCCCTCATCTTCTGCTGACTCTCCACGATGAGTTGGAAGGCCGAATCCAGAGGCTTGTCATCTGACTCGGACTTCACAGATGCCTCTTCCCCAGCAGTCCTCCCGAGTGCTGGGGAGCTCAGCTGAACTTGCCCCCTCCTGCCTTGGACACGTGTCCAAGCGGTGACCACCAGGTTGTGAGCCCAAGACTGCTCTAGATCTAGGTCCCACCGAGGTGTGTGTCTCTGCGCTGGTGCAGGGTGGGGGTAAGCGCTGTGATGGGTCTTCCAGGCTGCCTATTTCCAGCTCTTCAATGGAGGAGGTGCCCTCTTGGCTGGAGTGAGGAAATGGATGGAGCTGAGGGACTGGCTGGCTGAGGGTGTCGGTTGCTTGGCAGAGCTCCCTGTGAACCAAAGTAGAGATAATTAGTGCGTGGCAGCAGAGTCAAAAGCAGGAGAGAGGGAGCACTCACAGTTGCGTTGAGGGAGGGATGATGTGGTGCAGGATCCTCATGAGGGTGGTCGCCAGTGACCTCATCGTCGCCACAGGCACGATCCACGTCCCCTCCAGTCAGTGCGATGGCACGCTCCTCAAAGTGAGTGAGGGGCTTAATGTGGGCCATTCCACCCCTGGTCTGGGACCTCTCCCTGCTGATGTGAGCCAGCTTCTCCTGCATGAAAACAGGTGGAGAGAGTGTGAGCAGGATGCATGACACTGCATGGAATGTTTGTGCGGTGAGCGGAGACATGGACGGGATGAGGATGTGAACTCGAGGGCATGAGCCTGATGGAGATGTGTGGGTGTGTGTGAGAGTTAGTGGTGTTGTCTCTTGAGATGTGAGATCCCTGTGAATGTGTGATAGGTTTGGGAATGTGTTAGTTGAGAGCAAGGAGGTGGTTGACTTACCCTGGTGGAATGGATGAGAACCTCTTCATCCTCTTCCTGCACTGGATGATTGACCTCCTCTATGCTCGGGTGATGCTGACCGCAAATTCCCAGGCCAGATTGGTGGCTCTTGTGGACCTCCTGCAGCCAGAGTGGGGGTAGACGACATAATGATGGCCTTCCAGTGCATCCAGAAGGCCCCCAGAGAGGCATAACTAATGGGGGCTGCCGCCTTCTTTGTTTTCAGGGCCATCTGTCGCCTGGAGCAGCCCTGGTCTGTAGACATGAAGTAGGCTGCGCTCTGATGCACTTTAAATATGGTGCCTGGAGCGAGGAAGCACTGAGGTCACAGTGTGGCGGGCAAATCTGATCCAGTGTGCTTCCTGTGAATGTATTATTCATGAGATGTCACGCGCCGGGAAGGGGACGATACAGCACGAAAACCCGCCATTGTGGCCGGTGGGTAAAACATCTTTCTTTCACACCTGCTGCCGCACTTTGTGCAAATTTGGGACGATTCCGTCCTCAGTCTGGCCTCAAAGGATTTGCTGCACTATGGAATAGTCACCTAGGTTGGATATGTGATTAGAAGAAACAAGATATGGTAGGAAATTGTACTTCCTTCTCTATATGAAGGGTACTGGTCACTTTACCCTTCAATGCATAAATTACTTGTGCCATATATCAGCCCAAGATGACATCCTCATTTGCTATTTTTTAAACCCAAAGATTTGAAATTCTTAATGTAAGGTATTGCTCTACAGTCAAATTATATAAGTTATACCTTTGTTTAGATGGGAAGCATTCACCTTTTTCATTCAGAGGTTTTAAACTTTTAAACTATTATTTTAAACTTTGGGCTGAACTTCATGTAGTGGCAATCAGAGTTGGGTGCGTACGGGTTGAGCGGCCCGGGGTGGAGGGGCGTGCAGTTGTGCGGGTGGGGGTGGGGTCCTGGGGTGGCGGTTATATGATGGGGGCAGTCCCTTGGGGAGTCAAGAGGGTGGTGTGGGGAGTGTCCCACAGGGGATCGAGGTGCGGGGATTGAGGTCTCTCTCCCAACAGAGACTTCAATCTCTTAATTTTTCCAGTTGCAGTTTTGGAAAATTAAATCCATTTCTGTTAGTGATACCAAAGCTGAACAGATTTTCGTATTTATTTTAAAGTACAAACTGTTTGCATAACCTAGAGCTTGACGTACACCATAAAAAATAAATCCTTCTTTGTCTCTGGTTAAGAGGTATTATACACATTTTATCAAATGGAGACTGTTCTGTGCAGGCCTCTTCAAGAAGCGGTTTTATCTCTTCAGCACATACACAATAATCATTTCAACTGGGTAGAGGCTGCTCTAGTTCAGTTACTGTTCTTGTGATAGGAAGGTGGTTTGGGATGAAACCATCACCGGAGTCTTGAATAAATAAACCAAACTTGCATCTGTCAACCCTGTAAGTTTCAGCGCTATACCACATCTTCCTAACACTGTGTTTTAGAGCTCGAATGCATAGTAATAAAATGTTCAGGATTCTCACCTATTATGACCATGTAGATTTTCCATTTGTTGGCAGAAAACCTGCTGCTGCCCAAAGTAACAAAGTTCCCTCTGCTCAATTTCTAATTTTTCCCTGTTGGTTGTTGATCCTAAGAAATAGGATCAGGAGTAGGCCCCTTGAGCCTCCTCCACCATTCACCTACCTCATTGCCATTTTTACACACTGTCCCCATATCCCATGATATTTTTAATATCTAGAAATTTATCGATCTCTGTTTTGAAGCCTCCGCAGCCTTCTGGGTAGAGAATGTCAACGATTCACCACCCTCTGGATGAAGAAATTCCTCCTCATCTCAGTCCCAGATGGAATACTTTTTATTCTGACTCTGTGCGGAATCGCCCTAGATTTGCACAAAGCATGGTAGCGGGTGGATAAAGGGACATTTCACCCACCGGCCATAATGGCGGCTTTCTGCGCCGTATCGTCACATTCCCAGCGCACCCCACCTTATTAATAATGTATTCCCAGGAACATTCCGGATCACAGGATTCATCCGCCCTGCCGTCATCTCAGGCTGCCGGTAATTCGAGCGCCAGATTTAAAGGGTGCTCCTGCACGGAACTAGCACTATCTCTAAGGGATCAGAAGCTGCTGCAAAGTCATGGCTGCCAAAGGGAGGAAACATGCTGCCCCCAAATTTAGTGACGCCTTATCTATTCTGCTAGTTACACCCTCAAAAAAAACTCAATTTGTCAAAAATGATTTCTCTTTCATAAATCTATGTTGACTTTGCCCAATCCTACCATTATTTTCTAATTGTCCAGTTATCATATCCTTTACAATAGACTCTAGCATTTTGCTTACTACTGATGTCATGCTAACAGGTCTGTAGTTCCCCATTTTCTCTCCCCCTCCTTTCTTAAATAGTCGGGTTACATTTACCACGTTCCAATCTGCAGGAACCATTCCAGAATCTGTAGAATTTTGGAAGATGGCCACCAATGCATCCATTATCTCTACAGCCACCTCTTTCGATACTCTGGGATGTAGATCATCAGGTCCAGGGAATTTATCAACTTTAGGTCTCATGAATTTCTCCAGTACTACTACTAATAGTTAACACCATGAATATATTTGGATTTGTTTATTCTCTGCATCTCAGCACCATAGTTCCATCACCACCTTCTCAGCAGCTATGGATGGCAATAAATGGAGCCTTGTCAGTGTCACCTACATCCTGAGAACACACAAGACAAAATAAGTAACAATATAATTTGTTTTGGTGGTATTGGTTGAGCATGAGTGTTGCTCAGGAGAGCTTTGCTCTTCTCCAGAAAGTGCCACGGGATAGTTAGCATCCACCTAAAGTACTCATCACATATTGGAGTTGAACAAAAAGTTAGAGCTTTGTACCAGATATCTGTCCATTTTCTATCATTACTGAAGAGGTTTATTTAAGGACAGTTGTAACCAGTTTGATATTTGTCATCATATTTGTCATCTTCCACCTAGGTCTTCACTGCGATATACAGGGAACGGTTTTCACTGCCACAGATTCAGAGATTATTGCTGTACTATTCATTTTCTATGAAAATATTGGTAATCAAATCATGAAACTATGTACTGTCATAATATCGTTTTGGGGTGATGTGTTATATTGGAGAGCCTTCAAAGATTTTCATACCATTAGTATTGTAGAAACTATCAAAAAAAACACAAATTTAAAAAAAAACTACTTCAGTGTCAGCATTCGCAATGCCGAAAGCTAGTTCTGTGTTTTTTTTTATTCATTCATGGGATGTGGGTGTCGCTGACTAGGCCAGCATTTATTGCCCAACCCTAATTGCCCTTGGGAAAGTGGTGGTGAGCTGCCTTCTTTAACCACTGCAGTCTATGTGGTATCGGTACACCCACAGTGCTGTTAAAGAGAGGGAGTTCCAGGATTTTGATCCAGCGACAGTGAAAGAATGGTGATATATTTCCAAGTCAGGATGGTGAGTGGCTTGGTGGGGAACTTCCAAGCGGTGGTGTTCCCATGCATTTGCTGAACTTGCCCTTCTAGATGGTCGTGGTTGTGGGTTTGGAAGATGCTGTCTAAGGAGGCTTGGTGAGTTCCTGCCGCCCATCTTGTAGATGGTGCACACTGTTGCCACTGTGCGTCGGTGGTGGAGGGAGTGAATGTTTGTGGATGGGGTGCCAATCAAGTGGGCTGCTTTGTCCTGGATGGTGTCAAGCTTCTTGAGTGTTGTTGGAGCTGCACTCATCTGAGCAAGTGGAGAGTATTCCATCACACTCCTGACTTGTGCTTGTAGATGGTGGACAGCCTTTGGGAAGTCAGGAGGTGAGTTACTCACTGCAGGATTCCTAGCCTCTGACCTACTCCTGTAGCCACAGTATTTACATGGCTAGCCCAGTTCAGTTTCTTATCAATTGTAACCCCCAGGATGTTGATAGTGGAGGATTCAGAGATGGTAATGCCATTGAATATCATGGGGCGATGGTTACATTCCTTCTTGTTGGAGATAGTCATTGCCATATTTGTGTGGCATGAATGTTACTTGGCACTTGCCAGCCCAATATTGTCCAGGTCTTGTTGCATTTCGACATGGACTGCTTCAGTATCTGAGGAGTCACAGATGATCCTGAACATTGTGCAATCATCAGTGAACACCCTCACTTCCATCACCTTATGATGGAAGGAAGGTCATTGATGAAGCAGCTGCAATGGTTGGGCTGAGGACACTACCCTGAGGAATTCCTGCAGTGATGTCCTGAAACTAAGTTGATGCAGAGAATAAACTAAGACCTCCAACAACCGCAGGCACTTACTTTGTGCTAGGTATGACTCCAATCAGCAGAGAATTTTTCCCTGATTCCCATTGACTCCAGTTTTTCTAGAGCTCCTTGATGTCACACTCGGTCAAATGCTGCCTTGATGTCAACCAAGGCTGTAATGAGGTTAGGACCTGAGTGGCCTGGCGGAACCCAAAATGAGCATCAGTGACCAGGTTATTGCAAAGCAAGTGCCGCTTGATAGCACTGTTGATGATCCCTTCCATTACTTTACTGATGATCGAGAGTAGACTGATGGGGCGGTAATTGTCCTGCTTTTTCCATACAGGTCATACCTGGGCAATTTTCCACATTGCCGGTTAGATGCCTGCGTTGTAGCTGTACTGGAACAGCTTGTCAATGGGTACAGCAAGTTCTGGAGCACAAGTCTTTAGTACTATTGCCGGAATGTTGTCAGGGCGCTATAGCCTTTGCCGGATCCAGTGCCTTCAACTGTTTCTTGATATCACATGGAGTGAATCAAATTGGCTGAAGACTGGCAGCTGCGATGCTGGTGACCTCCAGAGGAGGCCAAGATGGATCATCCATTCAGTACTTCTGGCTGAATATTGCTGCAAATGCTTCAGCCTTATTTTTTGCACTGATGTACTGGGCTCCCCCATCATTTGAGGGTGGGGATATTTGTGGAGCCTCCTCCTCCAGTGAGTTGTTTAATTGCCCATCAACATTAATGACTGGGTGTGGCAGGACTGCAGAGCTTAGATCTGATCTGTTCATTGTGAAATTGTTTAGCCCTGTCTATTGCTTGCTGCCTATGCTGTTTGGCACGCAAGTAGTCCTGTGTTGTAACTTCACCAGGTTGGCACCTCATTTTTAGGTATGCCTGGTGCTGCTCCTGGCATGCCCTCCTGCACTCTTCATTGAACCAGGGCTGATCCCCTGACTTGATGGTAATGGTAGAGTGGGGGATATGCCAGGCCATGAGGTTACAGATTATGATTGAGTACAATTCTGCTGCTGATGGCCCACAGCCCCTCACAGTTGCCCAGTCTTGAGTTGCTAGATCTGTTATGAGTCTATCCCACTTAGCACGGTGGTAGTGCCACACAACACGATGGAGGGTATCCTCAGTGTGAAGACGGTATTTCATCTCCACAAGGAATGTGCGGTGGTCACTCCTAGCGATACTGTCATGGATGGATGCATCTGCGGCAGGCAGGTTAGTGAGGATGAGATCAAGTACGTTTTTCCCTCTTATTGGTTCCCTCACCACCTGACGCAGTCTAGCAGCTATGTCCTTTAGGACTCAGCCAGCTTAGTCTGTAGTTGTGCTACTGAAGCATTCTTGGTGATGGACTTTGAAGCCCCCCACATTCTGCGCCCTTGCCACCCTCAGTGCTTCCTCCAAGTGGTGTTCAACATGGAGGAATACTGATTCATCAGCTGAGGGAGGTGGGGGTGAGGTACGGTACGCGGTAATCAGCAGGAGGTTTCTTTGCCCATGTTGACCTGATGTCATGAGACTTCACGGGATCCTAGTCGATGTTGAGGACTTCTCCAGGGCAACTCCCTCCCGAATGTATACCACTGTGCCACCACGTCTTCTGAGTCTGTCCTGCCGGTGGGACAGGACAGGGATAATGATGATGGTGGTGTCTGGGACCTTATCTGTAAGGTATGATTCCATGAGCATGACTATGTCAGGCTGTTGCCTATGGCCAGGATTTTACAGCCCCACGTGTCTACTCCCAGTGGGTGCAGTAAGGCATTTAAATCTCCATTTAGCTCAGCGGGACAGTAATATCCTGCCAGGTGGGAGGGGCTGTAAAATCCTGACCTATGAGACAGCTCTCTCAATTTTGGCACATCCCCCAGATGTTAGTAAGGTGGACTTTGCAGGGTTGACAGGGCCGAGTTTTCCATTGTCGTTTCCGGCCTAGGTCGATGCTGGGTAGTCCATCCGGTTTAATTTCTTTTCAACTTCGTAGTGGTTTGATACAACTGAGTGGCCCACTAGGCCATTTCAGAGGGCATTTAAGAGTCAACTACATTGTTGTGGGTCTGGCGTCATAAGTAGGCCAGACCAGGGAAGGATGGCAGATTTCCTTCCCTTCCATCAGTGAACCGGAAGGGTTTTTACAACAGTCATGGTTATCATTAGACTTTTAATTTCAGATTTTTATTGAATTCAAATTTCACCATCTGCCGTGGTGGGATTTGAACCCTCGACCTCAGAGTATTACCCTGGGTCCCTGGATTACTAGTCCAGTGACAATGCCACTACGCCTCCGCCTCCCCTAAAAGAGAACATTTCAAACACATTGAGCATTATCAAATAGACAGTACTACCCTCACCTAAACTTGAAAATTTTTTGACATGTTATCAATATTACAAAATGGAGCAATTTTCAACAGCAGAAACAAACAAGAAAAATGGTCAATCCCTTTGTCAGTATTGTGGTCAACTCACATGTTATTGTATCACTCCAGTTTAGCACTAAGCATGATTGAAGACACCAATGGTGTCCAGTTATGGATGTAGCTGTGTTAAATATTAAAATTTGATTTATTATGAAAGCTGGTGATTGAGGAATATTATACGTGATGTACTTAAGTTAATGATAAACAAGACAACCCCTCTGGGTTTTATTTTTAATCTATGTTTTATGAACTAACACAGTCCTTTCAAAATAGTGTAATTGTTGCACCAGTTTAAGATGTTGGAAACTTGGAATGATGTCACACCATTTCAATTTCATGTGCTTCATGCTGATTTTCAATTGTATTTGTAAGGACTAGAAGTGGTTTTGTTTTCAAACAATTTTTAATAGCACCTTAGTCAGCACAGGGAACTGCAATTAACTAGGAACAATCAAGTTTCCCATTCCCAATTGCAGTGACCCCTGCTACAAACTGTGTGTGTGGATTGTTGGTATTTGCCTGTAGCACTCTGTCCCCACAGTTGAATAGATTGCCAGCATTCCCTAACCAGACTCGCACATACTCTGAGGAAACTGGTACATGCGGTACCATATCCCAGTATGAGGTACTGCATTCAGGACAATCAGGTAGATAGAAAAACTTGTCCTGGTGAGAAAAATCCTCCACAACGCCTGACAGATTACCAAGCATCCAGTGTGTCTGAGCAGAATCCCTACTGTATATGATTATAATCCAGTTCCTTACTGGGGCTTCCTGTAACTAGGTTTCTCTTAAATATAATGGTGATAAAGGGTTTAGAAAATTTCAAATTCAAATAGCATGCTTTCTGCTCTTATCAAGATTTGAAAAATGCCTTAGGCCTTTTGTATTTATTTGTTTGAAGACGCTGTGTTTAAAAAACAATGTGCAGCAGATATGTTTTTTTAAGTGGTCATGAGATATCCTTATTTTTTGATAATTGGTTACTTACTGTTTGAAGGGTTGCTGCATAGAATGTAATTTATCCTTTTCAAAAATAATAAGGATTTTCCATGTTTTCACTAAGCATGACAAATTGCTGTATCAGAAGTGAGCTACTTTACACACTTTCTTTTCATGTAGTCAAGTTTACTGTATGGAAAATGCCCATGGCCAGTTGGTACGAGACCTTGACTTCAATCCCAACAAGCAATACTACTTGGCGAGCTGTGGAGATGACTGTAAAGTAAAGTTTTGGGATACCAGAAATGTTCATGAGCCAGTCAAGACTTTGGAAGAACATTCCCACTGGTAAGTGTTTCTTCTATTCACTTGGTCAAGGTGGCAGGATTGTTCAATTCAGCGATTTCTTTATGCGCATCACTACTGCTTTTTGGCACATCCACCAAGAACTATGTTTAAATGATTGCAAATGGTAAGAGGCAATTTTCCTTCCTTCCCAGAAACGGCTGACATTTTTCCATTAGAAGCATCTGAGTGTCATTTGTGACCAGAATTATAATTTAGGATGCATGGCTGGGAGCCCAGCATTTTCAATGGCTTGCTGGCCCTGCCGCAGTGGGGCTGGAAAGTTCTGGTCTCTGTTTCTATTTTGGGTCCAAATGCAAGATAATAGCAAACAAATACACATGTACACATAGAGATATATCATCACAGAAGAGTGAGTTCTCTTTGATACCTCAGTGGCTAAAATAGGTTTGTTCTCGCCTGCTGGACTACACAGTGTGGGAATGTTCCAGGTTTGATCCCTGGTTTGCGCTGAATTTAGTGATAGATCTGCTACAATGAACTCAGCATCTGTGAGCTAACAAAGGACAACAGCGAGCCTGAGCTTCCATTCATAATTGCTGTCTTGTAACTGCATGTAGAATGAGTGTATATACTCACCGCTACACTTTAGATGATGACGTGGTTAGGTTCTTAGGCATGATTACAGCACTGAAGCTACATTCGTGAACAATCAGACTTTATTGTTGAAACATTATGGGTTAAATAAAATTAATAAATTGCCTTTCATATTTTACGAAATGCATAAAAACCTACACGTGGAAACGTACTACAGGGTGACTCCATGCTTTCAGCTGAGAATCACATTTGGAAGGAAAAGAATCAAAGGGCTGAAGCTCATCATTTCCTATCCATTACTTCCCGAGATGCAATCACTGCAAGCATCGATCCCTGCTGGGAGCACCAGATTGCAGAATTACTCTGTAAATATCATCTGATGTAGTTTGGATATTTAATGTCAAGCTTACGTTAAAAAAAATCTTTTGAGAACTTCTTAGGCAATTCAACATTTAATACTTTTGACTTCCCTTTGGATATACATTAAAATACCTTGGTACGTACAAGGTTTAGACGAGTAAAATAGTACGCTGAATTAATTAAGATTTCTGTACCTTTTTTAAGCTTCAAGTCAAAGTGTGTTTTACAATTTATAGCAATAATGTTTTTTTCTTGGGTAGGGAGGTGGGGTAAGTGTTGATGAAACCTGATAGCACAGCCTGGTGATGCAGTGGAGGTGTTATCCTTGACGAGGAAAAAGAATTACATGGGCTCATAACTTCCAATCTCCGGGGCTTCATAACTGGGAGGTACCCAAAAGATGTGGTAACCCAATACCCCCACCCCCAACTGGAAGTCCTTATGTAAGGATTGCACGACAATTGCCCGGGAAGTTCAACTTTCTGTTGGGCAATTACTCTGCACTGGGAACCATCTGAAACTCCGATTTAAATCGCAGTCTTCTGATGGTTCCGACTGTCTTTCCGGAATAGTCACCCATGAAAGGTTAGAAGAATTAAAACCATTTCTTACTCCTGGTTAACTACAGTACTGAGCCCCTTGGGACCTCCACCCCCAACTAACCACCTGACCCCTCACGAGACACCCCAACTTCCCGACTCCCCTCCCCACCCCCCCGATTACCTCCACCACTGCTAACTACCCTCCCAACTTCCCAACTACCCCCCAAACTGCAACTACCCTCCTGACAGGCGCCTCACCTCCCCGACCCCCCCCAACAACACTGACCATCTGACCGCCACACTGATCACCGTTCCCCCCCCGCCCCGCCCTCACTTACCTTGTGCACTTACCTTTTCCCTGGCTTCTCAAAGTAGCTGGGGCCTATAAATTTACCAGCTTTACGACAGCTAGCTTTACTTCCCCTGACTCTCCTGCGCTTGACTGAGAGGATTCCTGAACAGCTGCACTGCACTTTTGTCACCCGGCTCAAGTCGAAAGGTTGGGCAAGAAATGTGCGGCTGCATTTTAGTATAAGTAAGTAGAAGCGGAGTGGCAATCTGACTGTATTTGCTGTTCCACATGCATTCTGGCCCCTGATTTCCTCCCAGAATCTAACTGCATATGGCACTGATTGCAGAAACTCACCAAAGCTCCTTAGACAGCACCTTCCATCCATGACCAGTAGCATCTAGAAGGACAAGGGCAGCAGATACATGGGAACACCATCACATGGAAGTTCCCCTCCAAGTCACTCACCATCCTGACTTGGAAATATATTGCCGTTCCTTCACTGTCGTTGGGTCAAAATCCTGGAAACCCCTCCCTAACAGCAGTGTAACCACAGGGACTGCAGCAGTTCAAGAAGGCAGCTCACCACCACCTTCTCAAGGGCAGTTGGGGATGGGCAATAAATGCTGGCCTAACCAGCGAAACCTGCATCCCTTGAATGAATAAAAAAAAATTGGGATACAACCACTAATCACTCCATTGGTTGAATTATCTATCTATGTTCCTTCCTTACTTCCTCTCTCTTTCTGCATCCAAGATGGTGAATGTGTCTTTTTTTAATCATATTAATATTCTTCAAAAAAAAGCAGTTGAATGTTGAAAGCAAATATTTCTCTTAACTGTGTTTTGTTGACAGAAACATACATGTTACTCATGTACAGCTGAGACTGAAAAAATTTGAGCAAATGAAACAGAGGGAGACAAAGACACAAATAGAGAGAACCACAGACGAGGACTTTTATCTTCATTCTAATTTGATTTTTTTTAACAAAAGCTTAAAGTTTGAAAGCAAGCAAAGTATTTTTTGAAGGAAACAAATGGAAAGGATTTTGTGAAGGGTTGGGAAGCTAGTTTAGGGTGAGGGGGTGCCTCCAGGCTCTCGTAACCCACTCTTATGAGGAGTGGGTGGGTATTGAGGGGTTAGTGGGTGCCATACGCATTTAGATTCTAGGAGGAAATCAGGGGTCAGAACACCTGTAGAATGGAAAATACAGTCAGATTTCCACTCCGCTCCTACTTACTTACACTAAAATGCAGCCGCACATTTCTTGCCCAACCTTTCAACTTGGGCCGGGTGAGAAAAGTGCAGTCAGTGCAGCTGTTCAAGAATCCTCTCAGCTATGGATGATATAAGTGATGGTGGAAAATCAGAAGGGAGTATATAGGGATAGAGGATACAGTGATACTTCAAAGAGAAAGCCTTAAAGGTCATAGTAGGAAAGTAGTACAAAGGTGAAGGGATAGGGGGGAACTTGATAGGAGTAAGAGCATAGGTGGAAGCACGAGTGATTGGAGGAAGGACTGAGAAGGGAAGTGTTGAGGGCCCACATTTTCTCTTGATTCATCACCTCAAATGCAGCATGCAGGCATTCATGGTGTTCTTCCCTGCCAGTTAAAGCTGTACCTCCTGGTTAAAGAGAGAGAAGTAGGAGGATAATGATAAAAGTAAAAAGAAAAGTTAAGGGAGAGAAATGACAGAGAAGAAAAGAGAGAAATAGATTCAGAAGAGGAGAAATAAAGAGAATCAGGTAGACAAAGGCATCAGAGACTGGCAAGAGAGAGACCATATTCTTATGTCATTGGAAATCAACCACTTTGATATAGTTGTGTAAACAACTGGAAAGATTTAAACAAAAATGAGGTTCATTTGGAAGGGGTGGAAGAACAAAGTCTCTTGTATAAGATAGAATTTTAAAGTATCAATAGTATTGCAATTATATCTGAGAGACTATATATCTTCATTGTGTTTCAATCATTTGATATATTGCTTCAATAAACTTGCTGTATTAGAGTAATGGGCAAATGGTTGTCACATTTAAGTTAAAATAGGACTTAGATAAACATTGGAAACCACACACCAGGTCCCGATGACAGATGAGCAATGAAATGGGAGATCTACTAGTACTGAAAAATAAATGAAAATTAATAATGGAAAGTATGAGCAGAAGTGTTTTTTTTAATAACTGCCTTGTAAATTCTTACAGCATTTGTTCTGTAGCATTCTGTAGCATTGTTCTGTTAGCATGGACTAATAAGCAACATTGTAAAATATTACTTACACACAAAGGCAAAACTTTTAATGATATAGAAAGATATAGGGAGAGCAATTGAGCCTGCTGGGTGCTAAATGAGTGAAGGCAGGTATTATCCCATACCTGATTCAGGGTGTGCCAGGTGCCAAATTGGAAGCTAGTGACTTCAGAGCGTCTGCCTGAAATCTGTTTCAGGATCCCACTCCAAATTTTGGCAGGAAGTAGGCTGATGGCCACAAACACAAGTTTTTTTTTAAACTTGCCTCAATGTAGAGATGGGAAAAGCTGCAGTGCTCCTCCTGACCCCGCAACAGTACTGCGGTCGCTGCCAGCCTAATTCCTATCTGCCTCAGCTTCCCAGAAGCTGCAAGCTAGCTCAGAGTCTGAGCCAGCTGATCTTATGAAGGGCCAAGCTGATGAGCTGCCCAGTTGTCATCCACAGCTCACAGGAATGATGGTATTCAGACTCAAAGCCCAATTTGGTGCAAGTCTCAGGCTATTCACTTCAGACACTCTAGCCGAATCACGCAAAACAATTTCTTGCCGTAGTAACTAACTTTGGCCAAATAATTAATTTGCTGCGCCATCATGGGCCAGTACAAACGGACACTCGGATGGAACGAGAACTATCTTTCCTTTTTGTTTATCACTATTTAGTGCCAGTACTTTGAATTTTATTTGTGAGTTGAAAATATTTTGTTATATTTGTACGCAGGGTATGGAGTATCCGATACAATCATTCACACGATCAGTTGGTGTTGACTGCCAGCAGTGACAGCAGAGTCATTCTTTCCAACATGGTTTCTATTTCATCAGAGCCCTTCGGCCACCTAGTGGATGATGATGATTTAAGCGATCAAGAAGACAATCACAATGAAGAAAAGTATGTAACCAGTCGCAGTCTTTTTATTAATTATTTATTATTAACCAGTTATTAATTTTACAAACACAACAGCAATTGACAGACAGGCCGGAATTTTCCAGCCCTTCATGCTGGCGGGATTTTCCTGTCTGGCCGATGTGATTGGAGATTTCAATGGCTCGCTGGCCCCGCCGCGGGGGTGCCGGAAAATTCCAGCCACGATGTGAGAAGTTCTGTAGCGGTGTTAACGGACTACTCCATATCAATGATCTAATATTATTTGGGCATACTAACCTAGTGGCCATGGGACCAGACTGGAAACCTTCTGTCTTCCCCAGATTCTCAGTTAACTACTAACGCCCTCTGGGCGACGAAGGCTGGGCAATAAATACTAACGGATCTATAAAGAACAAGCTGCGCATTGTCATTGTTTTTTTGGTCTACTGTTCAAAGCAGGATATAAGTATAATTTTAAAGCTGCAGTATCCTACCCCAAATACCTAAAGCTCAGTTCAGAGTCCACCAAACCTTGATCTCATGTGCACCTGTGCAAACCCTTTGGAGAAACTGCCATTAAGTCTGTTACTTTAATATAGAAGTTAGAGGAATTTATTATTAAATTCAATTGGCATGCAGGTTTTCATGCTTGAAATACAGTGTGTTTCTATTAGAGTTTAGGGAAAATGGAAAATGCAGCTTTAAAAACAATGGAGTAATTTTACTCGGCTCTACCTCCAATGCGGAGCTTAGCTAGTGACAAGCTCAAATTGGAGAATTGGGACAACAGTCCTGTAGCTCTGTCTCTGCTACTGTATTCATGGGCTTCATGCCAGGAGTGGAAGAGCATAAATTACCCTCAGTAAACAAACACCTAAAATGTAATAACTCTTACACTAATTATTCTTATCTGTAGAGTACCTTTGAATTACTATTGTCATTAACAAAAATGTTTAGTTAATAAAATTAAGACAAATGGAACTCTGATGCTATAGTGCAGCAATTAACCCACACCTCATCAGATTCACACATTTAAAATAGGAAAACCAGGAATTGTTCAGTTCATAGAATGCTGATCTCTCACCCACAGGACTTACATTGAAGGCATCTTTTATCTGAATGTGTAAGAGGAATGTGAGATAAGTTGAGATAGTCTCAACCCAGTTCCCAATGGATGCAAGTCCACAGCACAGGACTTTGTGGCAAAACTTTTTACCACCAGATAAATTAGTTTCACTCATAGCATTCCCAGTATGGTAAAACTTGGACAAGAGGCATCAGCATCAAGAATTAATCTACACTATGCCCATTTCACTTCTGTTCCCATTTAATGTGCTTTTACACCCATAGTATGACGAGAAAGCATTTTGGTCATAGTGAATAAACGTTTGCAGCAGGCACATCTAATATCATAAACAGTTATTTGGATCCTGCTCTCAGATAATTATTTTTTTATTGGACCGCCAGTGCCTCTTCTATATTAGACAATCATTGATTTTCATATGTTTGGAAGATAACAGATGTCATAAGTAAAGAATGAAGAACAAGTTCTTGATGGTTTCAACCTGGGTACATTAAATGGCTGTCAAATACGTTATAAATGAGAAAATGTAATTATAGATGAGAAAATTATGAATGGCATTTTTTGGCCATAGTAATTAGTTCAATTCCTGTTGATCATTGAGGGTGACACCTGTGGTTACAACTGAATAACCTCTTTAAAGGTGAGAGTTTCAACCAAAATTTAAGTAAACTGATTATCATTTAGCAGTAATATTTCACTTAACTGAACATTGCCTGTATAATGACAGTGCAGTTTACTTTTTTTAAAAGAAAGACATTAATACCATTGTAAAATGTAACTTGGTTAGCAATTTGCAATTATGTTCATTGAATATGTCCAACTTTAAAAAAAACCCATAAAAATAATCTCTCATTTTTAACTGCTGTTAACTAAAAAGTATTTCCAGGACTGGTATTCATTTCTAATTATTTTAAGTCGCTTTTTGTATTATAATTTGAAAGTAATATTTTAAAGATAATTCAGAACCTTAAAAAGAGAATTATGAACTGCAACAATATACCAAAAAGATAGATTTAATTAGCCTCTTTCATTTCCATGCAGTGTCCCAGACTCAATACATTTCAAGTGTGCTTATTGTTATGATGTAGGCATGCAAGGTTTCATGGTCTCATTGTAGCAATGGAGTGTATGACTAGATCCATCTATTTTATTTTTGTTGTCTGCGGGATAAACATTGTTCAGAATACTGTGACAACTCTCCTGCTTTTTGAATAGTGCCATGGGATCTTTTGCATCCACATAAGCATGGAGACAGGGCCTTAGTATAATGTCTCATCTGAAAGCCATTATGGCACTCAAGTCAGTACTACACTGAAATGTCACCTTGGCATATGTGTTCAGTTTTTGGATCGGAACTTGGAATTTGCCCTTCTGATTCTGAACCAATGCTGAAATGTTCATTGACTTGACAGGGCAAGAATTCCTTTGTTTTTAATGTGTCTTTAGATTGAACCTACCTTGATTTTGTTTGTGAATTACTGGAGATGTGTTTGTAGATCATATTATTACAGTTGTATAATCACAATGTTTCTTTCCTCTGTAAAAAAATAACTCGTTTTTTCTTTCTGCTTTAAAATGGCAAAAGAACTTAAGTAATTAGCTTGCCCCAATTCTTTATTATTGAGTGAAGGTCTTACTAATAAAATGTTCTGGGGCAGATAGAGACAGTAAAGAGTTATTGAGAAGGCTGGGTGTTACTGTCTGCAGAAAGTGCTTCTGATCAATAGTGTCCTAACAGGAGGAGAAAGAAGGTAACACCTCAAATTTGATTTGTCTGCAAAGAAGTAGGACCAATGTTTATTTTACTATAAAAGTAGAAATCAATGAATATCTTTTTACAGGATATGGTGGGAGCCTAGTGAGATGAGGAGAGAGGGAGAGAGAGAAAAGGATGGTAAAGGTTTTACATGTGCATACTGAACCCAAAATTAGATTCTGGAATGCACTGCCTGAGAGTGTGGGAAAGGCAGATTCAATCATGGCTATCAACAGAGAATTGGACAGTTGTCTGAGGAGAAAAATTTGCAGGGCTGCGTGGTAAAGGCAGGGGAGTGGGACTAGGTGAGTTGATTTTGTAAAGAGCTGACATAATCATGATATGCTGAATGGCCTCCTTCTTTGCTGTAACCATTCTTGATTCTATAATAAAAGAAACTCTTTAATTCCCCTCCAGTATATAAGAACTGTAACATGCCTGTATCCTGTTTCGGGGTACAGTAGCATAGTGGTTATGTTACTGGACTAGTAATCCGGAGGCCTGGATTAATGATCTAGAGTTATTAATTCAAATCCTAGCACCTATAGCTGGAAAATTTAAATTCCGTTAACTAACTAAAATAAATAAATCCGGAATTTTGGGGGGAAAAAGCTAGCATCAGTAATGATGATCATGTAACTACTGGATTATGGTAAAAATCCACCTGGTTCATTAATGTCCTTTCGGGAAGGAAATCTGCCATTCTTACCTGGTCTGGTAGATCTTTACATGCAGAACCACACAAATATCTTGTGACTCTTAACTTTCCTTTGAAATGGTCTAGCAAGCCACTTAGATGTATTCAAGGTGGCTCACCATCACCTTATCCAGGACAGTTAAGGGTGAGCAATTGGCCTTACCAGTGATGCTCGCAGCCCTGAATGAATAAAATGACAGCTCCTCTGCTCTTGATAGTGATGTGCTATTTCAGGATTGCACTCTGCCACACAGCAACATACGTGAGCAATAAAAAGCGTGATGGTGCATATATTGAGCTAAAATGATGCAATATAAGTTGGATGAATTGTAAAATGAGAAAAGAGGCCAGGTCGTCCAGAAAACCATAAAAAAAGGAAGAAGTCATGTAGAAATGTTGTTTCCTCTCTACAAGAATGCACAGCTACAGGTGCTAGGATTTGAATTAATGACTCTAGATCATTAATCCAGGTCTCCGGATTACTAGTCCAGTAACATAACCACTGTGCTACTGTACCCCTAAGCAGGATACACTTATATACTGGAAGGGAATTAAAGAGTTTCTTTTATTATAGAATCAAGAATTGTTACAGTACAGAAGGAGGCCATTCGGCCTACCATGTCGATGTCAGTTCTCTGCAAAATCAACTCGCCAAGTCCCACTCCCCTGCCTTTGCCATGCAGCCCTGCGATTTTTTTCTCCTCCAAGGCATGTGTGCAAATATTTTCATCCTGTGATTGGCCAAAATTTGACAACTCGTGTAAATGCAACTAAGAGTCAGATTTTGTATCCATGTTGTGCCCTATACATGTGAATCAGCAGTCAGAAGTATTTGGTGAAGTAAGTTGTTCTGAATTAATATGTTGTTTAGTATATGCATTTTAGACTCCTACGATTCAGCAGGACACTAGCTTTATCTTAAACAAATTAAATGTACTATAGTACTCAGCTCTTGTCAGGATAAAATATGTGACCAGAGAATGTTCCCTTCACTACTGATGTGCTCCCTCAATAATACTTCTGTGAATGACGGTGAATACAACCAACAACAAACTGCATTGGTTTAAATACACAAGGTCACGGGGTCTGAGGCGCAACGTTCTGGGTTCAAGTCCCATTCCAGAACTTGAGCACAAAAATCAATATTGACACTCCAGTGCAGAACTGAGGGAATGCTGTACTGTCGAGGTGTTGTCTTTCAGATGAGGAGGTGAACCAAAGCCTCATCTGCCCTCCCAGGTGGATGTAAAAGAACCCGTGACACTATATTAAAGAAGAGCAGGAGAGTTATCTCCAGTGTCCAGACCAAAGTTTATCCCTCAATCAATATCACAAAAACACAAATCCAATCATCATCACATTGTTGTTTGTGGGAGTTGCTGTGCGCAAATTAGAAATGTTTTCTATACTACAACAATGACTGTACCTCAAAAGTATTTCATTGGCTATAAAGGGATTTTAGACGTTTGGTGATCGCACTAAATAAATTCAAGTCTTTCTACTTACAGAGTAGCATTTTGATGGTGTTAAATATGGACGAGATCAATTTGGAATTCAATGCATGTGGAAGGCTATGTACAATTTAATACTGAAGGATAAATTATATTCTGCTATAAATTTTTATCACAAAATTGTTACAGCACAGAAGGAGGCCATTTGGCCCATCATGTTTGTACCAGTTCTCTGAATGAACATTTCACTTACTGCCATTCTCCTGCCTTTTTCCTGTAAATTATTTCTTTTCAAATAATAATCTAATTCCCTCTTGAATGCCTCAATTGAATCTGCCTCCACTACACTTTAAAAAAAAAAATCTATTTATTCTTTCATGCGATGTGGGCATCGCTTGCAAGACTAGCCCATCCTTAATTGCCCTTGAACTGAGTGGCTTGCCAACCATTTCAGAGGGCAGTTAAGAGTCAGCCACATTGCTGTGGGTCTGGAGTCACATGTAGGCCAGACCGGGTTAGGATGGCAGATTTCCTTCCCTCAAGGACATTAGTGAACCCAGATGGGTTTTTATGACAATCGACAATGGCTTCATGGTTACCATTACTGAAACAGCTTTTCAACTCTAGATTATTAATTGAGTTTATATTTCACTAACTGCCACGGTGGCATTTGAACCCCTGTCCCCAGAAAATTAGCTTGGGACTCAGGATTATAAGTCCAGTGACATTAACAGTACACTACCACCTCCTCCATATTAATGCTTATTGGAAGAACACCACAACAACGTAGGCACCATTATTCTCTGTAAAATACAGCTGTTGAAATAAAGGAAACTCAAGGATACTTCATCAGATGATCATCGATTATTACGGAATCATACAGTACATAAGGAGACCGTTCACCCTATTGTGTGTGCTGGCTCTTTGAAAGGTCTAACCAATTACTTCCGCTCCCCTGCTCTTTCCCCATAGTCCTACAATTTTCTCCCCTTCAGGTATTTATCCAATCCATTTTGAAAGTTATTATTGAATCAGCTTTCACCACCCTTTCAGGCAGTGTGTGCATGTCACAGTTTTTAAAAATCTTCTCATCTCACCTCTTGGCAATTAACTTAAATCTGTGTGATCTGTTTACTGCCTTTCTGTGACTGGAAGCAGTTTCTCCTTACTTACTCTATCAAAACCCCTCTTGATTTTGAACACCTCTATCAAATCTCCCCTTAACCTTCTTTGATCTAAGAGCACCCCAGCTTCCCTAGTCTTTCCATGTAACTGAAGTCCTTTATCCTTTGTGCCATTCTAGTAAATCTCCTCTGCATCTTCCCCACGATCTTTATCTTTTCTAAATTGTGGTGCCCAGAATTGGAAACAGGGACCTACCAGTGATTTATAAAAGTTTTACATAATTTCTCTGTTTTTGTACTAATGCCTCAATTAAGCAGGCCCAAAGAGCCCATATGATTTTAAAACAGTCTTCTCAAATTGTCCTGCCACCTTCAAAGATTTCTGCACATAAACCCTAAGTCTTGCTGTTCCTGCACTCCCTTTAAAATTTTATACTGTGTCTCCTTATTCTTTCCAAAATGCATCACTTCACAATTCTCTGCAATAAATGTTATTGCCATGTTTCTGCCCATTTCACCAGTCTATGTTCTCCTGGAGTCTGTTATTATCCTCTTCACTTTTTGCTACTTTGGCAAGTTTTATATCATCTGCAAGCTTTGAAATTGTGTCCTGTATACCTAAGTCCACGTGTATATATCAAAAAGATCGGTGGTCTTAATACATAACCCTGAGGAAGGTACCATTATATACTTTCGTCCAGTCTGAAAAACAACTGTTTACTATTGCCCCCTAGCCAGTCTCAGGAGATGAGATGAATGATACAAAATTATGATGGAATTGGGAGAGAGATTTCAGAAACTTGCATGATAAAGCTACTTCTTAGACAGAGCCTGCATTTTGTTTTAACTGCTGTAGCAAAGTGGAATCGGAATCGTATAGAAATTTACATTGGGAAGATTGGCACAAAACTGTGACCAAAAATTGTAACAGCAAGAATTAAAGATTGTGGACAACAAGAGCTTATTTTATGTAAGATTTTTAACATGATATATATAAAGGAGTAGGGAGGACAGTAATTGAAGTATTTGTTCAAATAATGCTTCCATCATATGGAAACAATGGTGACAGATGTTGCACCAAATGGACCTTGGTGGATACTGAGAACTCAAAGGGCTGAAGAATTTGTGCTGGCTGTCAAGGAGAAAATTGAATCTTTGAATGTGTACACTTGTTACCATATCAAACTGTAAATTTTCCGACTTTATCATGTTTATGGCTTGATGGATGTACCCTAGGTTAACCTTTACACAATATGTAGTGAAATATGATGAGGTTGAAGGAACTTTCCCATTAAGTTGTGTTTTAAGTTGCATTGGAGACATCTAATAAGTACTAAAATAATTTAGCTACCTATCGATTTTTCTTTGCAGGAAAGAACCACTACAGGACAGCATAATAGCCACATATGAAGAACATGAAGATAGTGTCTATGCTGTGGAATGGTCCTCAGCTGATCCATGGTTGTTTGCATCTTTAAGTTATGATGGAAGACTGGTGATAAACCGGGTACCACGAGCATTAAAATACCGAATTTTGCTGTAATTTTGCTGCACAATAAAGTCATGGGGTTGGGGGGGATTTTTAGTATTTTGACGTAGTTGGAGCAGGGGAAGCCCACAGTGTATGGTACACCCAGAAGTCTGGGTTTCTCTGCATGATGTGGAATGTTAACTCCACAGCGTTGTGTCATTCTTCATTGACTTGTTCCCCACCTAGAAGCCACCTTGATTGACAGGCCTGGCTTCCACTTGGCTGGGGTGCACTCCGGAGGAAACCATGAGGGGCAGGTAGATACTATTCATGACCATGGAGTGGGTAGGTGTCTGATCCTAACCCTGGGAGGAAGGATCCAACCTTTAACCATGGGGTAGAGAGGGGGGGATGGCTTACATGGGGGCAGGAGGAAGCTCTCCTGTGAAGGCACTTGCCTTTTTCCTGAGCCTATCCTTCCCTCGCTGTTGCTGCTGTTGCTGCTTGGGAAACCCGACTGACAACAGTTAAACTTACAAAACAGAATAAATACGTTGGCTGCCCATCCCTTGACTCATGGCTAACCACCCTTGTCCCACTTGAGTAAAACCTGGATATCAGTGGGTTGGAGCCAGCTTCCCAACATGCTTCCATTTTTTTTACCTATTTAACCCCCCAAATGTGTTCAATCCTATCTGTTCACCCATGTTAAAATTTGACCACTCTTCCACCCCCCCACCCCCAAATTTTCCTTGTTTTGAACTATTCATGTTTTCTGTTATATAAAACCTGGAATAGGAATTGGCATTGAGATATAATACATCTCCCACATTGCTGAGGAACATTAGCAGCAATTGCCATAGAAAATGTGTTCCAAAACTTTGGTTTGTGAAATCAGTAATTTAGACAAGTCAAATAAATTGAATAATTTTTCTGGTACACTTTCAGCACCTTTCACAGACCATGCAAACTTTTCACGATCATAAGCCAAACATGCTTAATCGCCCGATGAATGGTTTTACATCTTTCTCCCTAACCCCAACATAATTGAGTTAAATAGCAGGATATCTATCTAAACTTACAACACACATATAACCTTGAATGTCTGCTTTCCATAGCATGCTTCCTAGGTCCAGGAAGCATTGCATTCCATACTGTGTTTAACTGTCTCTAAACTACTGATCTTATTTTGAAGAAGCTATTTATCTGACCTTTAGTTAAATTAATTACCCGTGGTTATGATACAACTGCTGGCCTTTTTAATAGGAAATGCAACTTCAATATTTGGATAAGGAACTCTAATAAACTATTCGCCTCGACATTTATGTGAACTATGAACCTTGATTGGATAATTTAAAAACTAGATATACTTGCACCATCCAGTTGGGACATTACTTCTGAATATTTAATTGAATACCTCATATTTGATTAATAGATCAGATAAGGTAGATTTTTTAAACACCTACTGCTTCTCATTCCTATATAATAACAAAATGCAGAAAACTTATTCATTATATTCTTGGAGTAAGATAGATAGCTATAAATATTGCTAATTGGAAGCTATTGGTCAACATTCTGGGCCTGATATTTCACAATAATAGGATTAAACTTACCTTTAAGGTTGTCATCTGTGTAGCTTTGGTAAAGTTCTTATGTGCAGTCCTCAGCTTGGATTTGGATGTTATATTTTGATTTAGAGCTGTTAGACTTGTTAACTTTAGGGGACATTGCTGCCTGAGCATGTGCACAATATTCTACCATGCATCGGTAGGGTTTTCTTACTTTTTGTCTTGTCATGAGATTTCTGACAGACTTTCATGTTTCCAAATGAGGCTAAATACACCGCATCTGCAAATTTCATTTTTTTCTATGATCTATGGCTGATCTAAGTTATCTATACTTTACCTGAAGGAAAGCTAGACACACAGTAGCTGTCCTTTCTGTTGCTCACATTTAGCCAGGCAATCTGTTTTTCTCATAGAAACCCATATGTCTCTTTGATTTTACTATATTTATGACAATTTCTTTCAACTTGAAAAAAGACTCTTACTGTTCTGAGCTAAAACATAGGCCTGGATATTAACACAGGTGGGTTGGGCAGGCAGTGGGAGGAGTTTTGGACAGGAAGCCTAGAAGCACGGGTCTCCCTGCATGATTCACAACACGTGTCTTTTCCCCTTAGTAGGTCCCCCTTCTTGGAAGACATCCTGTTTGACAGGTTTAGCTTCCAATCGTGCAGGGAGGACTGTAAAGCAGGTCACAGGAACAAAAACAGGCAAGTTTGAGCCCTGCAGGTGGATGGGGTCACCTGATTCCCGATCCTGGGGGTCTTTATATCTTTATATGGGTGGGGGGGGTTATCTGATGGTGAGAGCATTTGGACAAGCCAGGAGAAACCACTCCTCCTGCACCATAAGCAGTGTGTAAAGGCACTTGGCTTCTCCCCAGAGTTATCACCTCCTTTCAGCTGCTGGGTTTCCTGAAGCCAGGGAAACCCAGCCAATCTCTCTTAAAACAGCAAAGCAGGTTAAATCTGAGGCTGCCAAATGTTTAATTTGTTTCAGAATGAGGCACTTTGAGGTGTAAAAGTTTAAAGCCATGATGACCCTCTGTGCCACTCTGATCTGTTCATGCTTTTGATGTTCCCTGAAGATCTTGTTCTAATACAGCTCCTCTAGATCCTCATGACTGAACCATTGTCGATTGTTGTAAAAACCTATCTGGTTTACTAATGTCCTTTAGGGAAAGAAATCTGCCGTCCTTACCTGGTCTGGTCTGGCCTACGTGCCTCCAGACCTAAAGCAATGTGGTTTACTCTTAAATGCCCCTGAAATGGCCTAGCAAGCCATTCAGTTCTCATGGGCAATTAGGGGTGGGCAATAAATGCTGGCCTAGCCAGTGATGCTCACATCCCATGAACGAATGAAAAAGAAAAGTGCACCCTCCTAAAAGATGCTTTGTGGGAGAGATCCTGGAAAACCTGCTTGTGATTACCCCCTACTGGTTGGGTGCTGTTGTGGTGAACTGGCTCTCCTTTTTTGGAGATGCATTATATTACTAGCTTCCAGTGCAGTTTCCTGCTGTTTCTCCTCTTCTTCATCATACATGTGAATTATAAATATTCAGATTGTCATAGGTAACCCCATGACTTTAAACCATAATTCGCCCTCAGAGGATCCCTCTCCAAATAAACATATCCCTGCAAGAAATTCAAAGATGGTTTTGAGTCTGTCAATGAAATCAAAGCTGTAGTTTACCTTTAATAAAACATTTCTTCCTGTATCAGTTGATCCTGACAAATGTGCCTGCTTATTGCAAGCATCCATTTAGAAGATTGAATGGGAAGTTGAAAGTAATAGAGTTTGAGATGGATGACATCATGTCCTAATTCTGAGATTTGCATCAGTGCACCATTGAGAGGGTGGGCCCTTTTTCAGCCTACACTCTGATGCAATTTATCACACAGCATAAATGAGGCAAGAAAACAGTATCTCAATCAGATCATCCTCAAATAACAAGTTTCTCTCTCTCTCTCTCTATCTCACTGGCTCCATCACACTTCCCGTTATTATTGTCTCTGTTGGTTTATTTTTCCCCTCACACTTTTGATCTTGCCATTTCTTTAAGTCCATCCCCTCCTCTATCTTCATTCTATCTTCTACATGTTGCTCACTGTGCAGGTACCCACCTTGCACAATGTCCTCTACTGATTTTGCTGAATTTGTAGCTTTAATAATGTTGAATGTACAATATGCAATAAGATGAGAATCAAAATGTACCTGGCCAGAATTGAGAATTTGCTAGACAGGGAGAAGCTACCCAGTAGGTGCTGCACTTATTTAAAAGAAATTGGAAGTAGGGATCTCGGCTTGGACTGCAAAGGCCCAAGCTTCATTGTAATTTAGCCCAGGAGCAAGTTGTGGAATGGGGGGATGGGTTGTGGATGGAGTCTGATACATGAGTGTACCCAAAGCAAATCTTGTGACTGCTATTGGCATATCCAGGAAACACTACACAGTGAGTGGGCAAGGCAGCAACCAGGTTTTTTGATGGTGGCCTCTTATTCAGGTGGTGTGGAACATTGCTGGCATCAAGCTATAGCACAGAAAACAAATGTAATTCTTCAAAATTCTGCCCTGCAGCAGACCCCCCTTCCTCATTTACTTGTGTACATTGTTCCTAGGGGTTTAGTCCCTCGCTTTTCTGAAAAATTTTGATTTTTTTTTTTTGGAGCAAGTTGTATCCCTTCTTCCCCCAACCTGGTTCCCAGTTTAAACAGTCACTCTTCCCCACTAACTCACTCCAGTTCACAGGGGTAAGCTTCACCATTCAAAGCTGCCCATAGCTCACAGCGGCATTCATCATCCTTTAAATCACCTCCACCAGTTCACAGACACTCTTGATCCCCCCTGACCCAAAGATCAAAACAATCAAACAAGCTAACCAACATCAAGGAAAGGCACAACCTCCTGACCTCGATTGAATCAGAGCCACAAGCTTCAAAACATCTCAACAAGCTTACTATACACTAAACATGGGCTAAAATACAACAAAATAACAACGTATTTATAATTGTGCCTCTAATATAGTGAAATGTCCCAAGGCATGACTCAGGAGCATTAGAAAACAAAAGTGTGACTGAGCCACGTACGGAGATATTTGGTCAAAGAGGCAGGTTTTAATGAGTAGGGAGGGAATTGAAGAGCTTGGGGCCTAGGCAACTGAAGGCATGTACATCAATGGAGCAATTAAAATTGGAGATGCACAAGAGCCAGAATTAGAAGAGCACAGGTAACTCAGATGGTTATGGGGTTGGAGGAGAATACAGAGATATGGAAGGACGAGGCCATGGATTTGAAAACAAGGATGCAAGACATTGCTTGATCGGGAACAATGTAGTGAGCAGAGGGGTGAACACGATTTGCTGTCAGTTAAGACAAGGGCAGCAGCTTTGGATGACTAAGTTTATGGAGGGTAAAATGTAGAAGACCAGTCAGGAGTGCATTGAAATAGTTGAGTCTAAATGGGACAAAATGATAAATGAGGGTTTCTGCAGCAATTGAGCTAAGACTGGTGAAGTTGGGCAATGCTATGCAGGTGGGAATAGCCGGTCTTAGTGATGGCACAAATATGAGTTTGGAAACTCATCCAGGGATCAAATGTGACACCAAGGTTGTGAACAGATTGGCTTAATTTCAAACTGCTGCCAGGGAGAGGGATGGAGTCAGTAGCTAGGAACAGAGTTTGCAACAGGGACCCGAAAACAAGTTTCAGTCTTCCCAATCGTTAATTGGAGGAAATTTCTGCTCATCCAATACTGGATGTAGGATAAGCAGTCTGATAAGTTAGCAACAGTGGAGGAGTTGAGAGAGGTGCTGATGAAGTCGGGTGGTGTCTCCGCACATGTAGAAACTAATGCTGTGCCTTTGAATAATGTCACCGAGGGACAGCATGTAGATGAGAAATAGGAGGGGCCAAGGATCGAACATTGGGGGGCATCGGAGGTGCTGATGTGGAAGCAGGAAGAAAATTGCAAACGATTCTCTGGCTCTGATTAAATGGAATCAGGTGAGCAGTCCCAATACATTGGATGATTGTGGAGAGGCCTTGGAGGAGGATAATGTGGACAACTGTGTCGGATGCCGCAGTCCGATCCAGAAGGACAAGGAAATAAAATTTACCTTTGTCACTGTCACATGGGCCAGAATTTTACGGCCTCCCAGGAATGGGATGGCAGGTTGGGGGAGCAGTAAAATTGGGTGCCATGCCAGCAGCATTGTTCTCAGCACCTACCTGCCCAAGCTGCAATTTTAGCAGCAGGGGGAGAGGCTTTGGGCGGCTTGCCCAAGCCTTCTCCAGCCACGGCTGCACTTTTACCTGTGGCAGGAGGGCTTGGTGCCAAGTGTTCAGCCTGCAAGATGAAACATGGCAGACTGGTGACCAGGCAAGGAGTGGGTTGCCTCCTTTTCGGCTCCCTCTGACCATCGGAGCACACTTCCCTCTTGGACGGTTGCAGTTCCAGAAGTGACCAACACTCCTGAAGGTGCTGCTGGGACCAGAGAGCTGCCAACCATTTGATTGGCCAGGAGTCCAGAGTCAGGATTTCCTCCCCGATGGGGGCGAAAGGCCTGCCTCCAGCCAATTCACGGTTCGACGGCCCCTAAATGGCTGCGGAGGGGGGGGGAGCCAGCCAATCAGGTCAGGCTTGCCTCCGACTTTTATGCCGCAGGGTGTAGACCCCACCCCAAGGGTAAAACTCAGCTCATAGGGTGTCATTTGTGACTTCAATAATCATTGAAATTGACAGCAAAATTTTGCAGAAAACATTGGGAACACAGCAGGTAATGTGACTAGAAATGAGACTGGACAGGCACGGGATGCTTAAAAATAAATGTAGTGTTGTAAATAGAACAATTGTCTGAAAATCTCACAGCATTTCTAACTCCTAAAACAGAAAGTGCTGTAGAATGAAGTTGATTCATTATCGATGCAAGCCCTAAACTTGATTTATGAAAGAGACCAGTGTAAAGCTTTCATCCAGAAAGCTTTGGAGGAAAGAGAACATAAATTAATTATGCTGCTCGTCTCAGCCCCTGCCTGTATCTGATGCTGTTTCACTCCAGAAGCAGACTGGTGGGCATAGGAACTACTGATCTGGCAAAACTATTGTGAGACGAGGAATTCACACTCACAGCACATGACAGAGAATCAGTTACAAGGTAGGAGGGGAGTGAGAGACCAGAGCTGTAGTCCTGCGCTGGGCTTTGGTGAGATGGGGAGAACAGAGCAAAGGGAAGGTGCACTTGGGCCAGGTCACTTTGGCTAAAAGGCAACATAGCTTGAGGGCTAGGCAAGAAAGATTATGGGCAGGATTTTCGGGTCATCGGGTGGGTGCAGCGGGCAGGCCTGGGAGTGGTCAGGAAACAGTCTGCCGCCCGTGATTGGCCCCTGACCATGATTTCACACTGGTCGGCTGTGAAACGCGTGCTGAAAGGCTCAGTGCTGCTGGGTAGGGTGGGAGCAGGAGGAGGGCGAGCACTGAAGTCTGCACAGGCGCGGGGGAGCGCGCAATGAAAGCTCCCTGAAGGCAGAGAGCTGCCTCAGGGATCTGAAGAATTTTAAAATCAAAAATAAAGATTTGGACATTCTGAAAAAAATGCCCCCACTTAGGATTCACTCAGATGAACATATACATAATAAAAATTATGTCAAATCACTTTTTAAAAAAATTAATGTCGGAAATCTCATCCCGCCCATGGATGAGGTTTCCTCAAAATCGCAAAGGCCGCCTGGCCGGTTTACCTGCCTGCCAACCGTAAGGTTGGATGAGCAGCAAAAAATCTCTCAATTAATACTTTAATGGCCTTAATAGGCCTCTTAATCGCTGGCAGGCACGCCGCTGACTCGCATACGCCCACCAACCGAAATATCGCACGAGTGCGTGATAATGTTGGGAAGCTAGCCCGATGTCAAGCCACGTAATTTTACGCCCGATCGGGTTGGGCACACACCCGCATGCAGGACGTAAAATTCTTCCCTATGTGGAACGGAGCTGGAACGTTTCAGGTGGGCCCGGAAGCGAGTAACAACCAGACAAATTGGTTACAATGCCCTAGACAGAGCCTTAATAGGAAGAGGTTAGGAAAGTATCAACAGGCTGTATTCTTTCTAATGATATCTAATTATACCACGATGACAGTGTGATCCAATAGGCTGATGGGCTGAATTTTCCCAGAATTGCACTAAGTGCGGAAGCGGGTGGGAAAATGGAGTCCTACTCGCCGAGGCGGGTTTTCACACTGTATCGTCCCAAGCCCGCCTCATTATTTATTCACTAATGTGAAACACGCTGTTTCCATGGCGGGCGGGTTCTCATTCACCCGCTCGCTATCACCCCGCTGTTGCATCACGCCAGCCGCCATCTTTAAAAGGCAGCTGTCAGCAAAGCGCTCATCACCACCAGCTCACCACCACTGTCTGGGAGACATGGCCCGCAAATGCAAAAAGACTGCAGCCCCCACTTCAGCGATGGGTCCCTCGAGTGACTGCTGGTTGTCATGGAGGCCTGATGGGATTTTCTCTACCCCCAACTCTGGCTGCAGGGTAGGTAACAATGTCACCAACTTGGCTTGGGAGGAGGTGGCAGTGGTGGTCAGCGTGAATGCCCCACAAGAGGACAGCCACCCAGCCTGGCAAAAGGGTGAATGATCTCCTCCGTTCCGCCAGGGTAAGTCACTCTTTTCATCACTCCAAACTCTCACACTCACAAACCCACCACACATCCACAGGGCCCTCACTCACTGCCAGTACAAGGGACATCACCATTCACTCTCTCACACACACCGTCATTGTCCTCCCGTCCATGGGATCACTCACCACCCACACAGGCCAGGCATACATATCACCTGACCCGGCAGGCGTCCTGATACACTTTCCCCATTTCTACCCATGCAAGGCAGACTGGCTCACAACAGGAGGGAAAGGTTGCAGACAGGCGGAGGGAAGCTGGAAATCAAAGTTCTGACAGAATTCGAAAAGAGCTATCCAGCTGGTCAGCAATGACCGGGACCAGTCCTGTACTGACGGTGAGGTCGGTGCTGCTCTACCAAGTGGGGATCCAGCAGTGCAACATCCATTAGACAGCCATGCTGTGAGTGACGTGTCCTCTATCACAGGCCACTGCCATACACTAATTATCTCCCCTTGCTTTCGCAGGCACATCTGTCAAACAGCCGACAGAGTCCATGGCCCAGGGCCTCCAATCAAGCTCCGAAGAAACCTCTAAGAGGAATCTGAAGGCACCCTCCCTGAAGTCCCATCACAGCGCTCACCCACTACCTCCACCAGCACAGTGACACACGCCTCGGTGGGACCTTGCTTTAGACTAGCCTCGGGATCACAATCTGGTGAACACATAGCACTTTCTGATCCACAACAGGTGGCGGCAGGGACTTCCCAAGTCCCCAGCACTCAGACCAGAACGTTGCTGAGTCTGAGTCAGATGACGAGCCTCTGGACTCGGTCATGTCACAGTTGCTGGAGCTGCAAAGGCAAGCTCGGGAACATCAGGAAGGGATGTCCGATGCACTCCTCAGATTGCAAGGCGCAATGGAGGAGTCTGGTCGTCTTCAGGCTGAGGTGATAGCGTCAGCAACGCACCGAGGGCAACACTGGCAGGATGGCGGCCGTCATGGGGACGTTGGTCTTGGACGTCATTCCTGCGCTGCTGTGCGGGCTTAACTCCATCACTGATGCCATAGTTGGCCTCCAACAGTGTGTATGCGAGAGGTGTGCTGGGCAGCTCGATATCACTCCAGCTACCTCTTCCACCCACGGAGTCAGCCAGGGGCCCTTGGGCACCCATAGGGAGGAGGATCAGCAGGTGCACACCGCAGGGCCATCCACCCGGGTGACGCTGGGAATGACCAGCCCATCCGAACCCTATCTTCTTGTGACCTCAGCAGATCCAGCTTCACAGGCTGAGGAGGGTGCCACTGCCACACAGCAGGACCCCAGAAGCAGGCCAGGGCCCTCCAATCTTGGTCCTCCAGAGGACACCCACCAAAGTCATCACATGCAGGGTGTCACAGTCAGCAGGCTACCTCCACCTCCGCTATGGATGTCCGGGGAGCACCAGTGCAGGGTTAGGAAAGTTAGGTAATAGTAGTTGCACAACCTGGCCACGGGTATTGATCACCTGTACATACTGTTCACTATTGTCAATAAACTCCGAAGAATGTCACCCTGCCTATGGCTCCTTGTTCTGATGAGCAGTTTTCGTGTCACTCAGATGTGAAACCTTTCTGCACAAGATAAAAGGCAGGTGTCTCAGTCCAGGGCCTGTTCCCTGTGCTCTGTGCAGCCTTCAGACCACAGTGATGATCCAGCGTCACACTCCCTGGAAACATTACTGATGCCTGCACCTCGGCAGTGCTGGTCATTGCTGCCAGAATGTAGTGGGCAGGTGCCACAGAGTTCTCTCATACTCTCTGTGTGCTCTCAGCACCTTTAAGGTGGGGCTGGCCCCCATCACACCAGCATCTGCTACCACTGATGCTGTGCGCCAGCTCCTGAAGGGCTGAGGTGCTGAAGGTGGACACAGCATCAGATGCATCTAAAGTTTCATGGCTGCGTCTCTATGATATGACCCTGATCATGGAGCGTAAGCGAGCTGCCCTCGGCCAGACAGGAATCCAACATTCCCAGAGACTATGTGAAGATCTATGGAGTGTCCTCACTGCAAGTTGTCATCATCCTCCTGCGATCGAACGACTATTAGGGCCTTCACTGCATTTCCATGACAGGAGCATTCTCACAGAGAGTATTGGCGCTGCAATAAGCCAGACTGGAGTCAAACATTCACAACTGCGACATGAGGATCTATGGGGACACCTTACTGCATGTCGTCATCATCCTCCACAAATCTGGCAGTTATGAGGGCCTCCCAAGAGCACCTGCCTCGTCTAGCCAGTGCCAGAGCCTCATCCCTGTCGTTGTCACCACTGAGGACCCCCTCACCCTCAACCCCATAGGCCTCCTCCTCATTAGAGGAGACCTCCAGCTCCTCCATCTCCTCCTCAGCCAGCTCCTCTTCACGTTGCAGTGCCAGGTTGTAAAGGGCGCAGCAGATGACCACGATGTGTGACTGTATTGCAGGGCTCTACCAGACCGGTCCAGGCACCGGAACCACATCTTCAGCATCCCAATGGTCTGCTCCATCAAGCAGGGAGCTGCTGCATGAGCCTCATTATAGCGCCACTCTGCCGCCGTCTGAGGCCGCCGCACGGGTGTCATCAGCCACGGCCTCTGCGGGTAGCCCTTGTCTCCAAAGAGCCAACCCTGCAGCCTCTGTTGATCCTGGAAGATTGCAGGGATCTGCGAGTGACTCAGGATGTAGGCATCTTGCACACTCCCTGGAAACCGTGCGCATATCTGCAGGATGCATTTCTGGTGGTCACAAACCTGCTGCATGTTCAGTGAGTGGAAGCCTATGCGAATGATGAAGTCCACTGAGTGTAGCAATGGAGACCTGAGCATCACATGAGTGCAGTCAATCACACCCTGCACCTGTGAGAATCCCGAGATCAGGCCAAATCCAATGGCCCTTGCATCCTGGCTGTCCCGGTCCCAGGTAAAATGCACAAAGTTGTGTGCCATGAAGAAGATGTCATCCGTGACCTCATGGATGCATTTGTGTGTGGCAGATTGTGAAATCTCACAGAGGTCACCTGTGGAGCCTCGAAAGGAACCACTGGCATAGAAATTGAGTACCGGATTCACTTTCACAGCCACTGGCAGTGGATGCCCTCCATGTCCCCTTGGCGCCAAGTCCTGTAGTAAGTGGCAGATGTGAGCATCCAGGTGCCTAGACATGCACAGTCGTCGGCAACACTGGTTCTCAGTCATCTGCAGGAATGGCAGGCGGCGTCTATAGACCCTGGGTGTCGCCAGGCGCCGACCAGCCATGACTCGCTGTCACTCCTGGGCAGCGTGTGCGGGAGCCCCTGCTGCCCCTTCTTCATGAGGTTGCTGCTCCTGCCTTTGCACAGCTAGATGCCTCAGTCGCTCTTTCCTCCATCTTCTACAGTCTCTGTAGGCCATCAGGCATACAGCTAGGTCACCAGAATCCATGATCCTGACGTGGTCCTCCTGCAGCATGAAAGAGAGACAGAGAGAGAGAGGTGGTTATCATGGCTGTACTTAGCACCTTTCCTGGCCCTGTGTGACCACCCCTTAATGCTTCCTGGAGAGTGCTGGTCACCCCTCGGATGGCCAGAGATGAGTGCGCTGCATGGCTGCCCAGTCAACCTGCGACATGGGGGACACTGGTCCAAACTAGGATGCTGAGATTGCAAGGGGCTGTGAGCGCCCCCAGCAGTGACTGCTACATGGCCAGCGTTGGCGAGGAGATTGTACAACGTGTGCAGTCCAACTGCTCCGCAGTCCAATAAACTGGTGGTGGACTCGAAGTCTGTGCCGGGGTGGTGGGTGTGGAGGTGGGGAGTGGGTGGGTGAGGTATGGAGTGCTTGGTGGCCTTTTGGTGCCTCCGCGTTGCTTGCATGGGCGGGCAGGCTAGGAACCTGACATGAATCATAGCACTGTGGCTGTGCCTGTCTCAGTTACAATTAGCTCCCCTCTAACTGATGGCGGGAAATGTGGGCCGCCGTCGGCGGGCTGAGTGCACGACCGTGACCTGCCTTCACACCATCATGAAATGGGTTGCGCCATTTTTTCCACACACGCCACCTATCACACCCACCGCCAGCGGGCTTGGAAAATTCCGCCCAATATTTCAGACTGTATGACTAAGCATTCCAGGTTATTTAAATAGCTCGACAGGTACTAGGGACAACCCTAGGGCTGGACTTCAGGCTCACAGCTCTTGTTTATAATCCCAGACAGAAGGGGTCCAGGAATATTGGCTCTCATGCCCAAATCAACTATTTTAGAGACTCACCACAATCTTACAATATTACATGACTAACAAAAGGATAACAAAGTAGGTGTATATATTTCCTTGGGGTTGCCAATTCAGTTTAAACAGTTTCATCACATGACCTCCTGCCTCCAGCTGTCCCTCAGCACCTGGCACACTTCCACCATTCTTCTCCCACGCCAATTCAAAAATGCATGTGACACAAAGAGGCTTGTGGAGTGGGCAGACATGTGGCAGGTGAAGTTTAGTGCAGTGAACTGCAAAGTACATTTTGGCAGGAAGAATGAGGAAAGGCAATATAAACTCAAGGACACAAGGGCCACAGGAAAAGGACAGGGCCGGGGGACTAGCTAAATTGCTCTATCAGGGTGATGGCACAGACTCAACGGGCCAATTAGTCGCCTTCTACACTATAACCATTCTATGATTCTATGATGATGGACTCTTTGTTACTAATTAGGTGAATCTTAACTGTTTGGACTGATGGGAGCTTATTTTACCATTTTCATTTCTTTTAGAACTAATAAACAAGTATTCAATATGAGAAAAAGACAATTTTATTTAATCTCCTATTATTTTTCTCTTGGGCTGTTGTAATGCCCTGGAAATTAATACTTAATTCCAGAAGACTTCAGAGCAAGGCTGGGGGATTGGAGACCCTAACAATCAATGCATTTCTTTATTGTGCAGCTGTTACTTGCTCTGAACTTAATATTGTCTCTTTACGCTCATTACCACATTATCAGTTTTACTCCCTTAAGTATCTCATTATTCATCCCAATTCATTAATTTTATCATTTGCACTCCAACCCTTCTTCTCATCTATTCACATACCATGAGGTATTTCTCTCCATCATCTTCCACCATTATTCAGAAAGTTCAAACTGAAAGTGCCCAATTCAAAGTGTTGATTCTAACCTACCAACCCCAGTAAGAATACCAAATGAGCATGCTACCTGTCATAGTATGTAAACAAGATCAAAGAATAAATGTTTCTGAGCTATCATCAACAAATTAGTTGTCAATTTATACACTTAAGCTCTTAAAACAAATGTATGTCTTGATTGAAATGAATGACAAATAAAGTAGCTCACCTTATCTCATCTACCATCAGTTTCATTAGGTATTTTCTAAAATTGTCCAGTTTAGTCAATTTTCTGAATTTGCTTCCTGCCTGGAGGAGAGTCTTGCCCATCAGCCACATTTTTTTTAATGCTTTCACCCGATGTGGGCGTCGCTGGCCGGGCCAGCATTTGCATTTCCCACCCCTAATTGCCCTTGAGAAAGTGGTGGTGAGCCACCTTCTTACACCACTGCAGACCATGTGGTGTAGGTACACCCACAGTGCTATTCGGGAGGGAGTTCCAGGATTTTAACCCAGAAACAGTGATAGGAACAGTGATATAGTTCCAAGTCAGAATGGTGTGTAGCTTGGAGGGAACTTCCAGGCGGTGGTGTTCCCATGCATCTGCTGCCCTTGTCCTTCTAGATGGTAGTGTCCATGGGTTTGAAAGGTGAAGGTGAATTCCTGCAGTGCACCTTGTAGATGGTACACACTGCTGTCACTGTGCATCGGTGGTGGAGGGAGTGGATGTTGAAGGCGGTCGATGGGGAACCAACCAAGCAGGCTGCTTTGTCCTGGATGGTGTCAAACTTCTTGAGTGTTATTGGAGCTGCACTCATCCTGGCAAGTGGAGAATATTTAATCACACTGCTAACTTTGCCTTGTAGATGGTGGGCCTGCTTTGTGGAGTCAGGAGGCGAGGCACTCTCCACAGAATTCCCAGCCTCTGACCTGCTCTCATGGCCATAGTATTTATATGACTAGTCCAATTCAGTTTCTGGTCAATGCTAATCCCCAGGATGTTGATAGTGGAGGATTCAGCAATGGTAATGTCAATGCATGTCAAGGGGCGATGGTTGGATTCTCTCTTGTTGGAGATGGTCATAGCCTGGCACTTGTGTGGTGCAAATGTAACTTGCCACTTGTCAGCCCAAGTCTGGATATTGTCCAGGTCTTGCTGCATTTGGACATGGACTGCTTCAGTAGTTGAGGAGTCGCGAATAGTGCAGAACATTGTGCAATCATCAACGAACATCCCCACTTCTGACCTTATGATGAAGGGAAGGTCATTGATGAAGCAGTTGAAGATGGTTGGGCTGAGGACAGTACACTGAGGAACTTCTGCAGTGATGTCCTGGGACTGAGATGATGGACCTCCAATAACCACAACCATCTTCCTTTGTGCTAGGTATGACTCCAACCAGCGGATAGTTTTGCTCTTGATTCCAACTGATTCCAGTTTTGCTGGGGCTCCTTGATTCCACACTCGGTCAAATGCTGCCTTGATGTCAAGGGCAGTCACTCTCACTTCACCTCTTGAGTTCATCTCTTTTGTCTATGTTTGAACCAAGGCTGTACTGAGATCAGGAGCTGATTGCCTCTGGTGGAAACCAAACTGAGCATCAGTGACCAGGTTATTGCTGAGTAAGTGCAACTTGATAGCACTGTTGATGACCCCTTCCTTCATTTTGCTGATGATCGAGAGTAGAATGATGGGGTGTTAATTAGCTGAGTTGGATTTGTCCTGCTCTATTTTGTGGACAGGACATAACTGTGAAGTTTTCCACATTTCTGGGAAGATGCCAGTTGTAGCTGTACTGGGACAGCTTGGCCAAGGTTGCAGCTAGTTCTGGAGCACAAGTCTTCAGTACTATTGGTATTTAGTACCAACAACATAGGTAGAAAGGGTAATTAAGGTCCTTAATGCAGCACCAACAACATAGGTAGAAAGAGGGATGAGGCCCTGAAAGCAGATTTTAGGGAGCTAGCTAAGACATTAGAATCAGGACCTCAGAGGTAGTAATCTCTGGATTACTACCAGTGCCATGCGTTAGTGAGCATAGAAATAGGAGATTAGAGCTAATGAATGCATGGCTGGAGAGATGGTGTGGGAGGGAGGGATTCAGATTCTGGGGTCATTGGGACCAGTTCTGCGAGAGATGGAACCTGTACTAGCCAGACAGCTTGTATTTCAATGGGGCCAGGACTAATAACCTTACTGGGAGGTTTGCTGGTGCCGTAGGGGAGGGTTTAAACTAGTTTAGCAGAGGAATGGGAACCTGAGGGTAGGCTCAGAAGGGGCAAAATCAGAAATGCTAATGGAAGGCAGAAAATCAGTGAATGAGCTTGGTAGACAGAGCAAACAAAAGATAAAAAATAAAAAAGAGAGTTTGGCAATGCTCAAAGGTATATACTTCAATGCAAGGAGTATAGCAAAAAAAGCTGAGGGCACAGATAGAAACATGGCTGTTTGAAACCATAGCTATTACAGGAACATGGCTTAAAGAGGGACAGGACTGGCACCTCAACATTCCTGGTTATAGGATTTTTGGATGAGATACAGAGGGAGATAAAAAGGGAGGGGGTGGCAACTTTAGTAGTGAGAGAAGCAATTACAGCTGTGAGGAGGGATGTTATATTAGAAGTCTCATCAATTGAGGCCACATGGATTGAGATTAGGAATAAAAAAGGGGCTGTCACAGTGCTGGGAGTGTACATAGACCCCCAAACAGTCAGAGGGAGATAGAAGAGCAAATATGTAGGGAAATTTCTGAGAAGTGCAAAAACAGTAGGGCAGTATTAGCAGGGGATTTTAACTACCTGAATATTTTAAAAAACTTATTCAGGAGTGGGCGTAGCTGGCTAGGCCAGCGTTTATTGCTCATCCCTAATCGCCCTTGAGAAGGTGGTGGTGAGCTGCCTTCTTGAACTGCTGCAGTCCATGTGGTGTAGGTACACCCACAGTGCTGTTAGGGATGGATTTTGACCCAGTGCCAGTGAAGGAATAGTGATATATTTCCAAGTCAGCATGGTGAGTGGCTTGTAGGGGAACTTGCAGATGGTGATGTTCCCATGTGTTTGCTGTCCTTGTCCTTCTAGATGGCAGTGGTCATGGGTTTGGAAGATGCTGTCTAATGAGGCTTGGTGAGTTCCTGCAGTGCATCTTGTAGATGTAGATGCTGCTACTGTGCGTCAGTAGTGAAAGGAGTGAATATTTGTGAATAGGGTGCCAATCAAGAGGGCTGCTTTGTCCTGGATGGTGTAAACCTTCTTGAGTATTGGTGGAGCTGTACTCATCCAGGCAAGTGGAGGGTAATCCATCACACTCCTGACTTGTGCCTTGTAGATAGTTGACAGACTTGGCAGAGTCAGGAGGTGAGTTATGCATCACAGGATTCCTAGCCTCTGATGTGCTCTTGTAGCCACAGTATTTATATGGCTAATCCAGTTCAGTTTCTGGTCAATGGTAACCCCCAGGATGTTGATAGTGGGAGATTCAGTAATGGTAATGCCATTGAATGTCAAGGAGCAATGGTTAGATTCTATCTTGTTGGTGTTGGTCATTGCCTGGCACTTGTATTGCGCAAATGTTACTTGCCACTTGTCAGCCTAAGCCTGGATATTGTCCAGGTCTTGCTGCATTTGGACATGGACTGCTTCAGCACCTGAGGAGTTGCAAACGGTGCTGAATATTGTGCAATCATCAGTGAACATCCCCACTTCTGACGTTATGATGGAAGGAAGGTCATAACCTAGATAGTTTTAGTGTGAGAGGAATGGAGGGAACAGAATTCTTAAGATGCATTCAGGAGAACTATTTTGGCCAGTATATAGCAAGCCCAACAAAACAGGGCGCAGTTCTGGGGCAGGATTTTTCTGTCGGCGTGCAGGGCGGGCCTGACACGCAGACACGTAAAATGACATGCGGGGACGTCAGGCGAGCGTCCTGACGTCACCGCGCGCCATCGCGATATTTCATTCAGGGGGAGCGCGCCAGAGTCAGCTGCGCGCTCGCTGAAATGTAAAGGGCCTATTAAGGCCATTAAGAAATTAAGTGAAGCATTTGTGAACGCTGCCTGTCCAACTTTAAGGTTGACGGGCAGGTGAAAAGCCCAAGTGGCCTTCACGTTTTTTTAGGAAACCTCATCCACAAGCGGGATGAGGTTTCCTAAAGCTTTTATTAAATAAATAAATAAATTTTCACAAACATAAAAACATGTCCCAACTCATGTGACACAGTTTAAATGAATTTTTGAACATTTTATTTAATAATTTTAAAATCGATTCAATCTCCCTGAGGCAGCTCCGTGCCCCAGAGAGATTGAAGCGCTCTTTCACGCGCATGAGCGAAAGAGCGCTGGCCCTGACTTTCCCTCCTCCCCACCGCCGCCCACACAGGTAGCACTGAAACGCTACTGGCTGCGTAATACACTGGCGGCAAAATGGCAGCGCGGAGCCAATCGCGGGCAGTGATCGGCTCCGTGTCCGCTCCCGCTGAGCCCATCCGCCACATGAGAAAGCCTGCCCCTGGATTTAGTTTTAGGAAATGAAGATTGGCAGGTGGAAGGAGTGACAGTGCGCAAGCATTTTGGTGGTAGTGATCCCAATTCAGTTAGTTTTAACGTAATAATGGAAAAGAAGTTCGGTGTCCAGGAACTACAGTTCCTGGCGGGCCTCAGGACTTTTGCACATCTACTGGCCAGAGAATAGCTGCACATGCGCAGGTAGCAGTTTTTCTGGTCATTGGCCCTGTGCACGTGCACAGTTCATTTTTTTTGCTGTTTAGACCAGGAGCCGGTCCAATGCACATGTGCAGGAGAAAAAAAAGTAAAGTGAAACAGCACAAAACTACAGGTCAGGTGACCTGAAGAGTCGTGCCATTGCAGAGGAGGTGTCCCAGGGAGCAGGACATGGGGAGGGGGACAGGGAGAAGGTCCCAAACAAAGAAATTCCCAATCTAGGGAGTGGGGCAGAAACAAGTCTCAGAAGACAGTCCCAGGGAAGGGGCAAGGACAGAGATCAGAAACAGATCCTGTTAAGTAAAGTTGAGAGAAAAGAGCTGAACAATAGGCTTTGAATTAGAGAGATCTGCAGGGAGCAGCCCTGAAGCAAAGTGGGCTCGAGAGAAGCCTGAAGATCCCAGAGGGCAGCTGAAGGTTCATGACTCCATGCTGTGGGCCGTAGGGGCAAAGGTACCCCTTTGGAGCAGTGGTGTTCTTGGCACAGCCAAAGATCTGAAAGTGTGCTTGGAAGGGGAAGCTTGAGTGTTCGCAGAGATCCAGAGGAAAGGAATCTCAGGAGGTGAGATTGAAACTCTGGAGGTGGATCCTTGGGAGCGACATTTGGAGAGTGACTTCCAAGTCACTCCAAGTGATCTTCAAATGTAGAAATCGGAAACCCTTGTGAGAAGGACAGAGTTTCAGTGAGACCGGTTGGCAAATGGTGTGACAAGCATCTGGGTGGGTTGTTGAGAAATCTATAGAATCTGCTTTGGTCACATCTGCCATTTACTTTGGAGTGTGG
The DNA here is from genome assembly GCF_964194155.1 of Cetorhinus maximus. Taxonomy (NCBI): domain Eukaryota; kingdom Metazoa; phylum Chordata; class Chondrichthyes; order Lamniformes; family Cetorhinidae; genus Cetorhinus; species Cetorhinus maximus. The sequence continues at coordinate 34,541,494 of NC_135883.1, forward strand.
TGTGGCTGACCACAGTTCACTGGTTGGTTCCACATAGTTACCCTGAATATTAGAGTATAAGACAGATATGGTAAATTGTTTTACCTTTCTGAATTTGTATATGCCTGTAAAGATAGAGCTGGGGTGAAGGAATATTGAATATTTGAATCATTTTCTTGTGTTTGTATTGAGATCTTTCCAACCTTTTTGTTTGGTGTAATATAGTTCACTTTTCTTGTTAAATAAATATTTATCCTTGGTTCATCAGCAGACCCCTGTGAATTTGTTCAGTAACTTACCTCCACTCTAAAAACAATAACTTTTTGGATCTATCAAGCCAGGTTTCACTCTGACTTGTACAGTAGTAACATCAGCTGGGACTATATAACAATACATTAAGAGTAAGAGGATAACTCAGGAAGGAGTAGGGCCCATAAAAGACCAAAAAGGTAACCTATGTTATGGAGGCCGAGGATGTGGGTATGGTTCTTAATGAATACTTTGCATCAAAAGGGGGGAATAATGCAAACATTGTAGTTAAGGATGAGGAGTGTGAATTATTGGATGTGATAAACATAGGGAGAAAGGACATATTAAGAGGTTTAGCATTCTTAAAATTGGATAAATCACCAGGGCCAGAAGAAATGTACCCCAGGCTGTTAAAAGAAACCAGGGAGGAAATTGCAGAGGGTCTGACCATCATTTTCCGATCCTCACTGGATACAGGTGAGGTGCCAGAGGATTGGAGATCTGCTAACGTTGTACCTTTGTTTAAAAAGGGAGTGAGCGATAGATTAAATAATTACAGGCCAGCTGGCCTGTCCTCAGTAGTGGGCAAATTATTGGAATCAATTCTGAGGAACAGGATAAACTGTCACTTAGAAAGGCATGGATTAATCTAGGACAGTCAAAATAGATTTGTTAAGGGAAGGCCATGTCTGACTAATTTGACTGAATTTTCTGAGGAAGTAATAAGGACGATTGATGAGGGTAGTGAAGTTGATGTGGTCTAGATGGATTTTACCAAAGCTTTTGACAAGGTTCCACATGGCAGATAAGTTAAAAAAATAAAAGTCCATGGGATCCAGGGGAATGTGGCAGGCTGGATATAAAATTGGCTCAGTGACAGGAAACAAAGAGTAATTGTTGATGAATGTTTTTATGACTGGAAGGCTGTTTCCAGTGGGGTTCCACAGGGCTCAGTACTAGGTCCCCTGCTTTTTGTGGTATATATTAATGATTTGGATGTAAATGTAGGAGGAATGATCAAGAAGTTCGCAGAGGACATAAAAATTGGCCGTGCGGTTGATACTGAGGAGAATTGCGGTAAACTGCAGGAAGGTACCAATGGATTAGTCAGGAACATGGCAAATGGAATTTAGACCAGAAAAGTGTGAGGTTATGCATTTAGAGGTTAAACAAGGCAAGGACTGCACAATAAATAGGAGGGCACTGAGAGGTGTAGAGGAAGTGAGGGACCTTGGAATGAATGTCCACAGATCCTTGAAGGTAGCAGGACAGGTTGACAAGGTGGTTAAGGCATATGGAATCCTTTCCTTTATTAGCCGAGGCATAGAATATAACAGCAGGGGGGTTATGCTGGAACTAAGTAAAATATTAGTTAGTCCACAACTTGAGTACTGTTTACAGTTCTGGTCACTTTATTACAGAAAGGATCTAATTGCATTAGAGAGGATACGAAGGAGATTTACGAGGATGTTGCCAGGACTGGAAAATTGCAACTATGAGGAAAGGTTGGATAGGCTGGGGTTGTTCTCCTTGGAACAGAGGAGGCTGAGGGGAGATTTGATTGTGATGTACAAAATTTTGAGGGCCCTGGATAAAGTGGATGGGAAGGGCCTATTTACTTTAGCAGAGAGGTCAGTGACTAGGGGCATAGATTTAAAATGATTGGTAGAAAGGTTGGAGATGAGGAAATTTTTTTTCACCCAGAGGGCTGTGGGGGTCTGGAACTCACTGCCTGAAAAGGTAGTAGAGGCAGAAACCCTCAACTCATTTAAAAGGTGTCTGGATATGCACCCCAAGTGCCGTGTAACCTGCAGGGCTATGGACCAAATGCTGGAAAGTGGGATTAGGCTGGGTGGCTTAATTTTTGGCCTGCACAAACATAATGGGCCAACTGGCCTCTTTCAGTGCCATAAACTTTCTATGATTCTATTGCTGGAATATTGTCAGGGCCCATAGCCTTTGCAGTATCCAGAGCTTTCAGCCATTTCTTGATAGCACATGCAGTGAATTGTTAGGAACTAGAGATAGTTTAAGTAAGTTACATTTGTATTTGTGGGTGTTAGGAATGAATTTTAGCTTTAAGTTTATATTTAACATGTGTTTCATTTATTATTCATTCATGGGCCAGCATTTATTGCACATCCCTAATTGCCCTTGAGAAGGTGGTGATGAGCTGCCTTCTTGAACCGCTGCAGTCCATGTGGTGTAGGTACACCCACAGTGCTGTTAGGAAGGGAGTTCCAGGATTTTGACCCAGCAGCTGTGAAGGAACGGTGATATATTTCCAAGTCAGGATGGTGAGTGTCTGGGAAGGGAACTTCCAGGTGTTGGTGTTCCCATCTATCTGCTGCCCTTCTTTTAGATTGTAATGGTTGTGGGTTTGGAAGGTGTTGTATAAGGAGCCTTGGTGAATTCCTGCAGTGCATCTTGTAGGTGGTACACACTGCTGCTACTGTGCGTCGGTGGTGGAGGCAGTGAATGTTTGTGGACGTGATGCCAATCAAGCGGGCTCTTTGTCCTGGACAGTGTCAAGTTTCTTGAGTGTTTTGGGAGCTGCACTCATCCAGGCAATTGGGGAGTATTCCATCACATTCCTGACTTATGCCTTGTAGATGGTGGACAGGCTTTGGGGAGTCAGGAGGTGGGTTACTCGTCGCACAATTCCTAGCCTCTGACCTGCTCTTGTAGCCACAGTATTTATATGGCTAGTCCAGTTCAGCTTGTTGGTCAATGGTAACTCCCAGGATATTGATAGTGGGGGATTCAGTGATGGTAATGCTATTGAACATCAAGGGGGCGATGGTTGGATTCTCTCTTCTGTATTTCTGTAATTTGTGTTAAGAAAGGGGGAACATGAGTTTTGGTTTCACATTAAAATATGCCTGCATTCTAATGAGGTTTTATGATTATTGAAGGGAAGCTAAAACAAACACAAGATGTAAAAAATTGTTGTTGCCTAGTAACAGGGGTCTAGAGAGAGGGACCCACAGAGACAGAGAAAAACAGAAAAGTAGTTTCAGTTCAGTTGAAACCAGGAACCAGGAGGAGCTAGATAGGAGAGGGAACTGCTGAAAGCAGATTTCCCATAAAAACAGGAGAAGATCCCAGAAACCAGGGAGTAGGAAACAAGGAAAGCCCCAAGAAGACCTTCTAGTCAAAGGAAAAGAACAGGAATCTGGAAAAGGTCCTGGTAAGTGAAGTTAAGAGTGGCGAGCAGAGGAAGGCTCCAATCTTAAAGGGAGAAAGCTGCAGGATGCAGACTTAAAGCAAAATAAGCTTGCGAGAAGCCAGAAGATCCGAGGAGACAGTCAAGGTTGGTGACTTCTTACTATGGGCATGTGATGCAGTGGTGTTCTGTTGGCAGGGCTGCGTATCTGAGAGAGAGTGCTTGGAAGGAAGCTTGAACGCACATGGCGATCCAGGGGAGAAGAACATCGGAAGGAGAGTTTTAAAGCCTGGAGGTGGACCCTTGTGGAAGGCATCTAAGAGAAAGCGTCGTTTGGTAGAAGATTCCAAAGTGAGATCTTTGAGAGTAGAGATTGGAAACCCTTGAGTGAAAGACAGGGTTCAGTGAGACTGGTTGGCTCACAGTGTGACAAGGGTCTGGGGAGAGTTGATAAGGGATCCATAGCATCTGTTTGGTGTGGCATCTGTCACTTAGTTTCAGAGTGCGGTGTGTCTGACCACAGGTCACCTATTGGGTTATATGGACTGTGTACTTACTGTGAACATTAGAGTATAAGGTAGCTTTTATAACTTGTGTTATCCTTACAGATCTTTATATATCTGTAAAGGTATAGTTGTGGGTGAAGGTATATTGCAATATAGTTAATCTTTTCTTGTTTATTAAGTGTTTATTCTTTTGTTAAAAGTTCATCAGCTGACTCCTATGACTCTGTTCAGTAGCCACTCTCCATGTTTCTAAACAAAAAATAAAAGTTAGGATCTATCAAGTCAGGTTCAACCCTGGGATCTGACTTGTCCAGTAGTAGCATCAGCTGGGATCATAACACAATAGAATTGGCTGATGATTGATATCTGTGATGCTGGGGACCTCAGGAGGAGGCCAACATGGATCATCCACGTGGCACTTCTGCCTGAAGATTGTTGTAAATATTTCAGCTTGTCTTTTGCACTGATGTGTTGGGCTCCCTTCATTAAAGATGGGGATATTTGTGGAGCCTCCTCCTCCAGTTAGTTGTTTAATTGTCCACTACCATTCACGACTGGATGTGGCAGGACTGCAGTGCTTAGAACTGATCCATTGGTTATGGGATTGCTTAACTCTGTCTAGCGCAAGCTGCTTTCACTGTTTGGCATGCAATTAGTTCTGTGTTGTCGCATCGTCAGGTTGACACCTCATTTTTAGGTATGCCAAGGTTGATTACCCGATTTGACAGTAATGGTAGAGTGGGGGATATGCTGGGCCATGAGGTTGCAGATTGTGGTTGTGTACAATTCTGCTGATGCTGATGGCCCACAGGGCCTCAAGGATGCCCAATTTTGAATTGTTAAATCATTTCAAAATCTATCCCATTTAGCACGGTGTTAGTGCCACACAATACAATAGAAGGTATCCTCAAAGATGGGACTTTGTCTCTGCAAGGACTGTGCAGAGGTCACTCCTACCAATACTGTCATGGACAGATGCAGCTGTGACACGTAGATTGTGAGGATGAGATCAAGTAGGTTTTTCCTTCTTGTTGGTTCCCTCACCACCTGCTGCAGACCATATGTCCTTCAGGACTCAGCCAGCTCTGTCAGTAGTGGTGCGACTGAGCCACGCTTGGTGATGGAGATTGAAGTACCCCACCCAGAGTACATTATGTGCCCTAGCCACCCTCAGTGCTTCCTCCAAGCGGTGTTCAACATGGGTGAGTACTGATTCATCAACCTGGTGGGTGGGGGTGGTGGGAGGGTGGGGGGGTTGGTGGTGGTGGGAGTGTTGGTAGTTATCAACTGGAGGTTTCTTTGCACATGTTTGACCTGATACCATAAGACTTCATGGGGTCCAGAGTTGATATTTGGAACTCCCAGTGCAACTCCTTCCTGGCTGCATACCACTGTATCGCCACCTCTGGTGGGTCTGTCCTGTCGATGGGACAGGACATACCCAGGTATGGTGATGGTGGAGTCTGGGGCATTGTTTGTAAGGTATGATTCCATGAGTATGATTATGTCAGACTGTTGCTTGACTCGTCTGTAGGAGAACTCTCCCAATTCTGGCACAAGCCCCAGATGTTAGTAAGGAGGACTTTGCTTGTAAGCAGGGTTGCTATTGTCGTTTCCAGTGCCTGGTGTTCTGTTCGGTTTCATTCCTTTTGTAGGCTTTGTAGCGGTTTGATACAATTGAGTGGCTTGCTAGGCCATTTCAGAGGGCATTAACATTGCTGTGGGTCTGGAGTCACACGTAGGCCAGACCGGGCAAGAGCAGCAGATTTCCTTCCCCAAAGGGCATTAGTGAACCAGCTGAACAATTGACAATGGTTTCATGGTCACTATTACTAGGACCTGTTTTTTAATTCCAGATTTTTTATTAACTGAATTTAAATTCCACCAGCTGCTGTGGCAGATTCAAACCTGTCCCCCCTGAGCATTAGCCTGGGCCTCTGGATTACTAGTCCGGTGACATTACCGCTATGTCACTGCCTCCCCAACCATTCACAACCATGATTTCCTGATAAGCACAGTGGAAAAATGAAGCTCCCCTTCATCAGGGCCGGCATGGAAAATTGACGTTAATAGGTCACCTATGTAACCTAAAGCCCTAGAATCCTTTTAGCTTGGCTAGATGGAACACTGAGTCATAAAAATACTCAGCAGCTCCTGGTAAACTCCAAGGGCAGAATTTTTCACTCGGCATATGGGCCTGCGCCCAACTCCCTCGAGCGTGAAATAGCGCGTGATGATGTCGGGCGAGCGTCCAGATGCCATCACGTACTCGCGGCATATTTCAGTCGGTGGGCATGTGCAAAAGTGGGAAGAGCGCCTGCCGACAGTTAAGAGGCCGATTAAGGCCATTAAAGTGGTAATTAACTGAGATTTTTCATTGCCCGTCCGACGTTATGCTTGGCGGGTGGGCGAATCGGCCAGGCGGCCTTTGCATTTTTCAGGAAACCTCATCCACGGACGGGATGAGGTTTCCCATATTAATTTTTAAAAAAATGCTTGGACAGAATGTTCATCATCCATATGTTCCGGTGACTGATTCTGACGCGTGGGCATTTTTTGCCGGTTTTTAAGATCTTTATTTTTTTGCATTTAAATTTGTCAGCTCCCTGAGGCAGCTCTCTGCCTTCGGGGAGCTTTCATTCCGCGCTCCCCCGTGCCCGCGCTGACTTCAGCGCTCACCCTCCTCCCGCCCTCACCCTGGCGGCACTGAGCCTTTCAGCGTGCCTTTCACGGTGGCTGCTAATTGGCCAGCCGGCGTGAAATCGCGGATGGGGGTCTGTTCCCTAGCCGCTCCCGCCGATCGCAGGCACCCGCCAAACTAACAATCCTGCCCCAAGAAATCTACGGCTCTGTAAGGCGAAGGTCTGGCTTTTACTTTTCAAAATGTAGCCTTTTGGCAATTCTTTCATCCTCATTATCAAGATGAAGATTGCAGTGCTTCAGAATAGAACATTTTTACATTTTGGGTCCAGTGTCAGCATCAAGCGTAGGCTCAGGTTTAGGATGGAGTATCTTCTGTTGCAGTGGTGTAGTTTAACTTCAAATTCACAATATCTCACTTACACCAGTAGATTTTCCATGTTCACCCTTGTGGCTTTTGTGAATATAATAATTTAGTGTCAATTGGTGCAAAGGTTTTAAGGAAATTTGACTAATTTGAGGCTGCACAGATTACAGATATGCTGACTTCAGGTCACTTAGTATCCTTGTGACCGGCAGAAAGAGGACATCCATTGCATCTTTCTGTACTGGATTAGAAATCAGCTCTCAAGGATGCCTAGGCCCACTCTGCCACCAGATCCCTGCAATTTGAATTTTATGAAATTTGGTCAAATGGTCTGAAATCTCACTATTAGTGAAAAATTGAAGAACCCTTTTCATGGGAATTTGGAGTTTGAAACATGTGGTTTCTGAGAATAGATTCTTTTCCCATACATAGTTGATGTCTCACCATGAGCTGATCCAGCCTCTAAGCTGCTCACTAGAATACATGCAGTGCCAGTATTTGAGCTCGTAGCTGTGAAGGTGAGAGGGAGTGATGGTGTTTCGGCACTTTTGCTGTCTTCCTATTCTTCTACTTCTTTCTCTTCCACCGCTGCCTGACCAGATTCTGTTCTTGGGTATCTGAAAGAATAAATGCACAAGGGCAGGCTTGTGGTGAGAGAAAACGAGGGAAAGCAAGAGGTTCATGTTTACAGCATCTGCTGCTTGTAAATTAGAAAGGATAGTGAGATGACTGAGAAGTGGGATGTGAGATGGAGGATTAGGTATGAGCATCGTCATCTTTGATGGTTTTACCCCTGTCTGGTTACAGCTTCACTCATGGCCATCTCCTCGAGAAAGATAAGAACATGCAGTTCTGTCTGTCCCCAGCCAATTAGATGCCGCTGACTCCGATTCTGCAGCACCTTGTCCTGCAAAATAGAGGCAGTATGTTAGTGAGTATGGTGCCCTCTGAGTGATATGACTGTCATGATTGAATAGTTTGTGCAAGCTTTGAGATGTGGGGTGAGGCTTGCAGCAGTACTAAGTCTGTGAAGGTGAGGTGAAGCTATGAATGTTTGTTATGTATCATGATTTATAGAGATTGTTGACATATGAATAACAGGGGTGTGGTAAATGTGTGAGGCTAGTGGTTTTATTGATAGGATATGGCATTTGAAGACGCATTCACTCCTTGACCATTTGTGTGAAGTCATTGAGTTTCTTGCAGCACTGCATCAAAGATCTCGGGGCATGGCTTATGGCATTGACCACCATTGTTTTCTGATTCTTCTTCATTAAGGGACATGAATCTTTGGAATCCCCTACCTCAGAGAGCTGTGGAGGCCAACTCATTGAATATATTCAAGGCTGAGATAGGCTGATTCTTAAAATTTCCAGTTATAGGGAACATACGAAAAGTGGAGCTGAAGCCAAGGTCAGACCAGCCATCATCTTATTGAAGGGCAGAGCAGGCTTAAGAGGCCGAATGGCCTACTCCTGCTTCTTACACTCCTTCACAATGTCTGTCTGAAGGCCCCTGTGACTAGAGGACATCCATTCTCCTCTCCACCTCCTGCATCAGGGCCTCCAGTCTTACAATCTTGTAGCACACTCTTCCCCGTTGCACCATTAGTCACTCTTCAAGCAGGTCAGGCTCTCAGCCCCAGCCATTTCCAGCACCTGCCTCAGTGAGACTGCATCTCCCCTGAAAGTGGTGCAGGCTCGTTTTAAGTGGTGTTAACCTCTCACGATCTTATGCCCCCTTTGGGGCATGCAGCCACTCAACAGCATGTTTAACGCTGGGATGCAAGCTACTATCATTTAAATGAGTAGGCAGCATGACGTTTGCATGCTGCAATATTCATGCTGCCTGCATTGAAAGCAACAGGTACAGGTTAGTTGCACACTGCGATTCTCACATCTGTTCTCAGGAGCTATCCATTTTTTTCCCTTGTGTTTGCAGGGCACAAAGAAAAGGTAATTTGTACCACCACTAGATGTCATCATGCAGATTTCCACCTCACACGTTTTCTGGGAATGTATTAGAGTCTGCACAATAGTTTGAATTGCCTGGAGCAAGGCATTATCCCTGCCTCGGAGAACAGATGCAATTTTACCAAATTTACATTGTGTGAGTGAAAATATTAAATTTAAAACTGCAAGGAAGCACCTTTGCTCGATCAGGCACTGACACAAAAAAGAAAAATAATGCGACACAACGGGAATTGACGAATTGATCTGGAAGGTGAAAAGGTCTAATCAGTCAATTTAAGGACTAGATTGCTGGTTAAGGACAGACAGTTGCAAATCTCAAAACAAAATGGCCTTGAGTCAAATTAAATTTACCGCATTTATTAAAAGGGAAAGTATGAAGATTATAATAATGCTAAAGTCACGAAGTTATGGACATAACTTATTCTGATGTACACAAAAGGTATCTCTGTAAGTAACATGTTAGATGCATGAAAATTAGGTTGCAGTACTCCTGATCTAATCGACCTTCCTAGCACATCAAGTTTCACAATGCCTAGCTCTCTTTCAGTGAACAGATAGGAATGGATCTCACATAGAAGGACACAGACACAGAAGAGAGCAGCTAACTTATTCAGGCTGGCAAAATCTTGACAAATACAAGGGCTGTTATTACAAGAATGATGATGAACATATTTTATGTTATCCCGTTCCCATATTTTGAGTTCATTGAAAGAAATTTGATCATGAAAACTCAACATGGCAAGAAGCTAAGTTAGATTGTGAATACTGGAATTTTTTTTACCTTGTCACATGACTGCTTCAATCAGCTTTACATACGCTATCCATATAAAAATTAAAATATTTTCCACAACAAAAGGGTTACCAATAAAAGAAAACACTGCCCTGTCGGATTAAGGACCTTCTTACATCAGGGTAAAATGATGAGTGTTGGCCAACTCTGGAAATCCAGCAGCAACTGTTGGGTTAGGACTGGTTGAAATCTGGAGTTATTAATATGCCCCAAGATGTCACTTCTGATTGTAGCCACTGAAATTAAAAAGGTTTGTACCAAGAAAGAATATATGGTGAAGACAAAATAATGGCTTTGAACTGGTGCTAATTCAAGGGGGATCAGTAGGTTCTAGTCTGCCTCTGTTGTTGAGAAACTTGTTTGGCCATTTGCTTGTGGGAAAATCATTGTGATAGGGTTTGAGTTCATCCTTCTGCTTTGGAATATTTAAAAACATCCAATTTATGATAGGGAATACATAAACAAAAATATATATAACCCTGAAATGGGATTTATTGAAACTATTAGCCCATCAGTCTATGGATTTCTAGATCTTAGACACCAAGTCAGACTTTTCACTGCACCACATCTTGTTTTGTGCTTGCATTGCAGTTTTATGTCTACAAAGTGAGTAAATTAAAAGTTTGGAAGTTGAGGTATTAGGTAGGTGTGTGATCGCAGAGGAGAAACCGCCTGATGGTTTTACTCTGTGAGCTGAATTTGAACAGTGCAGTTGGAGTATGTGCAGTGGATCTCATTTGTCAGGATATATCAATACTGTTCAGCCAGCTGACTGAATATTCAAGGAAAATATCGAGTACTTTGTATGAGAGGGTAGCAGGGGGGACAGTGAGAATATGAAGGGTAGGGGATGCCATAAGCTAGAGGAGGAGATGCATTTTCCCTCAACTTCCATCCTGAATGTTGCCTAAAGCTACTGGTGACTCCTTGCCTTCCCATTTCACACAATGTCACACCAATTATCACTTCCCAGCTGACGTGAAATATGAAAAATAGAGAACCAGAAAAGATAAAGAAACGAAACATGTTAAGGAAAGAGAATAAGAAAAGAGAGGCACTAAAGCAGAAGAGGAAAGACAGAGGGCAGGATTTTTACCTTGTCAGGCAGGTGCGGTGGGTGGGCCTGGGAGCGGCCGTGAAGCTGACCACTGCCCGTGATTGGGCCCCGAACACAATTTCACACCGGCTGACCAATTAACGGCTAGCCAGCGTGAATCACGCGCTGAAACACTCAGCACCCAGGTTGGACAGGCGGTGAAAAATTTTATTAATTGATCTGAATAGGCCTCTTAATTGGCGGCGGGCAGCTGCTGCCTCTTCCAAGCGTCCACTGACCGGAATATCGCGCGAGTGCGCAATGATGTCGGGACGCTCGCCCGTGCACTATGTTTCTCCTGTTTGGGTCAGGCGCCCGACGAGGTAAGAATTCTGCCCATAGAGAGAGAGAGCGACCATCTTGTCCAATGTGTGCAATACCAACCAGTCCATTAAAATCATTTAGAAATAACGTAAACCACCTTTACACGTTAACATCCATTATCCATAATTACTAAAGACACATCGGGCCTAACTACCTCTTGGTGTTCTGTATGATTTTACTTCCTTCAAATGTTGAATGCAAACTTTATTTTAACATTTCTGTAGCAACTACACACAAACCAATGGTAAAAATAAACTATAAAGATACAAATATATTCAAAAAATTTAAACTCATTGAAGTTAGTACTATATTAGCTGATTGTATTAATTGTGCCGCTTAAGTTGATTTATTTAGACTAACCAATTGAAATGTTGGTTGAGCTGCAAGAGACCAGCAGAGCGAGTACAGTACAAAAATATAGTTAGCTTGAAATTCCTTAGGGCAGGATCTTTAGGTCGGCGAGTGGGGGTGGTGGGGGGGCCGCTCGCCAACGCGTAAAATGACAGAGGATGATGTCAGGTGGAACTCCCAACGTCACCCCGCGTCATCTCCATTTTCAGGTCGGTGGGGGCGCAGCTGAGTCAGCTGTGCGCCCGCCGACCTGCCAACAGCCTATTGAGGCCATTTAAAAAGTCATTAACATAACTAATGGACCTGCCCATCCAACCTTAGGGTTGGCGGGCAGGCCGGGAGCCCTGACGGGCTTCAGAAAAAGCATGAAACCCCATCCACCGGTGAGATGAGGTTTCATGAGGGTTTTGAAAAATTTAATAAATATTTGAGTTAAAGTAATGGACATGTCCCAACTCATGTCACAGTGTCACATGAGGGGATATGTCAGGGAATTTTTTTCAACATTTACCTTCAAAGTTTCAAATCGGAGCTTATCTCCCTGAGGCTGCACTTAGCCTCAGGGAGATCAGTGCGCTCTTTCGTGTGCATGTGCGAAAGAGCGCAGTCCTGGCTGAGGGAATCCCCCCCCCGACCCAACAGGGAGCATATAGCGCTTCCTGGCAGACATCACACTGGGCGGGTCTTAATTGGGGGCGCCAATTGGAGGCGTGACCACTCCTGCACTTCCTGCCCCCGACGGGGGGAAAATCTTCCCTTGGTCTCTGAGCCATCTCAGAGTGTGGAAAGAAGTATTCTGTGGAATAGAAGAGACAAATAAGAGATGGATTGATTATGTCAAAGATAACCTGGTTGTGACTAAAATTGAGCAGCTCCAGTTTAGGTATAGAAGATGTAGAATAAATTGTTATAAAAGTCTAATATAGGGTAGTATTCTAAAGCAGGGGATATATATAAGGCACTTCACACTTAAATCAGGGGAACATCTAAGGAAAGTAATACTATTGCATTGAGGGATTTCAATTTGTTTGGGATTAGTTAGAAAAAAATAAGAAAGACTTGCATTTATGTAAGTTCTTTTATGACCACTGGACATTTCAAAACGCTTACAGCAATCAAGGACTTTTGAAGTGGAATTACAGTTATAATGTAGGCAACATGGCAGCCAACTTATACACAGCAAGCTCCACAAGCAGCAATGCGATAATATCCAGGTAATTTATTTTTGTGATGTTGGTTGCAATAGAAAGAAAAAAATTAAATTATTATTTCTGGACATGGTTTAAATGCCCACAGAAACTAGAATGACAAACATATAAAACTTGCTGCCTTGTAATAAAAGAAAGAGCTTGCATTTCTATCGTGCATTAGACTTTCCATAGACATCCCAAAGGGCTTTGCAGCCAATGAAGTACTTTAAAAATTGTTGAACTATTGTAGGAAATACAGCAGCCAATTAGCACACAGCAAATCCCATAAACAAGAATGTGATAACAACCAGGTAATCTGTTTTAGTAATGTTGGTTGAGGGATAATCATACATTAGGACAACAGGGAGAACTCCCATGCACTACTTTAAAATGGCCGGAAGATGGTGAATACAGTCGAAGTCAAAGAAGAGTAAAATAACAATGACCACGATCTTCTGCAGTATAAAATAAAGACTCGCAATAGAAAAGGAATGCAACAAAGAATTTTAACTTGAGGAATTGAATGCAAAAAAAATTAAGGGGAGAATTTTCTCCCCATCCGGTGGGGTTGTGTAGGAGTGGGCGCAGGCATGCGCGCAGCTGATCGCTGCCCGTGAATTGCGCACCGCCATTTTATGTGGGCAGGCCAATTATGGCCCACCCAGTGTAATGCGTGCCCGAAAGCGCTGAGTGCTATCTGTGTGGGCGGGGGGTTGGGGGGTGGGTGGTGTGGAGGGGGTTGCCTGAGTCGGGGCCTGCGCTTGAAAGAGTGCAAAAGAGTTTAAGTTTAAAAAATTTTAATAAAGGGGAAAAAAATTTTTTAGGACATGTCCCCTCAGGTGAAACTGTCACATGGGCTGATATGAATTTTATTTAAAAATTTTTCAAACCTTTAAAAACCTTAATGAAACCTCGTCCCGCCTGTGGATGAGGTTCCATGAAAAATGCGAAGGCCGCCTGGGTTCTTTGCCTGCCCGCCAGCCTTAAGGTTGGATGGGCAGCTCAGTTTATTGTTTTAATTGATAGTTAACTGGCCTTAATAGGCCTTTGACAGCTCGGCGGGCGCGAAGCTGACTCGGGTGCGCGCCTGCCGAACTGAAAATCTGAATGTCGCGCGGTGATGTCGGGACGCATGCCCGACGTCACCGTGCGTCATTTTACGCCTCAGCGAGCAGGCCCCGCCCCCGCTCACCGAGCCGAAGATTCTACGCTAAGAATGGTGGGGTGATTGTGTCTGATGGCTGTTAAAATTAACATAGGTGGGTAAATGAAATACACAGAATCACAAAATTGTTACAGTGCACAGGCGCCCATTTGCCCATTGTGCCTGCACCAGCTCTCTGAATGAACAATTCTCTTAGTGGCATTCTCCCACCTTCTCCCCATAACCCTGCACATTCTTCCCTCTCAGGTAAACAATCTAATTCCCTTTTGAATGCTTTGATTGAACCTGCCTGCACCACACTCTCAGGCAGTGCATTCCAGATCTTAACTACTCGCTGCATGAAAAAGTTTTTTTCTCAAATTGCTTTTGCTTCTTTTGCCTTTCTCTGTATTCGGAGATGCAAGTAGGAGATTACAAAACAAATACATGCTACGGGAGAAAAAAGTTCGGTAGAGGAAGTTGGAAACCGATATGGACAACAAGAAGAAGGGGATAATGGATAAGTAAGGTTTTGCATTAAATATAACAGTGTTATAAATCCATGCTTTATATTGAAAATGACTATTTGTTTATTTATTGGGCTGAAACCACTGGTTGTGTTTTTAAAAGCATGAATAGCAGCATTTCTTTAAGAAATGGCTTAAACAGCAGCTTGTCAGATGGCTGAATATGCTGCAAATTACAAAGCTATTGTAATGGAGTCAGGCTGTCTAGAAGAATCCATCAGAGACAATCAATGTAGAGGACTGTGAATAACCCATCTCCTGACCATTCACTAAACATCCAGACAATCACCTTTGTATTCGATTGGATGTAGACAAGGCCATCAGACACAATCACTTCAGACAATGGACCCTGGCTGAGAAGGGAACTTTTCCAACCATAAGCTAATCATGTCTAAACCATGGACCTGGAATCAACTTGCTATGGCCATATTTGGATAACTGGTCAGTTGGTGAGAGGAAATCATGTGATGCGCTAACTAACCCTCTTTTGTGTTTCAAGTAACTGCTTTTCTCCAGGCCAGTCAGAACAGAAGAAGGTGGTCCCTGAGTGGGTACTCTATCTCTCTCTCTCTCTCTCCATCCATCCTGCAAGCTTGAGCCCTGCCTGTTGTTTGACCAGCTATATGCCGTGAGCAACACCTAAAAGGCAACCCTGCTGACTCCAGGGAACCAAATAGAAATTGTCCATCAACATCTTTAAATTGTCTTGTCGCAGAATTTGTGAAGTCCATTGAGCCCAGTCTGAAACCATCCAAGGCATCAATCTACCGAAACTGTATATAACTGACTTTTTTTGGACTTATAGGTTACTTAACCTATCCTCCTACACTGTAAATTAATTGTGTGTGCATGTGTAAACTCTTTAATGCATGTGTATGAGAGAGTCAGAGCATCTTTATTATTTTTATTTAGGCCGGATGTTAAGTACAATAAATACTATTCTCTTTTCTTTTAAAAAATTAGAAGGAAACCTGCCTGTGTGTGTCTTTTACAGCCACAGCACTTATGCAGTTAAACACTCACTGAATTGGTAAATGTACTCTTTCAAAAATAAACCTGTTATGGACAAATGAATAGTGGGAAAAGAGGGGAGCCATTCTATCCCTTCTCATCTGACTGTAACAATAGGTATGATCATGGATAGGGATACAGGTAAGAAAAACTAAAAATGGTAAAGAAGTTGTTTGAAAGAGACAAAGTAATGTGATTAGGATGGCAGAAAGTACAAAAAAGAAAGGTTTAGTACATATATTTATGTGAAACAGAGGGCAAAAGAAATAGTGAGATCCCTGAGTGTTTTGGATATTTTAAAGGAATTCCTAAATGAGAATGTTAAGGGATTGAGGGTAATTAATTGGATACCAGATTATTAAAAAGGACAATGCATATTTATAGATTTAATTCCTCCCATTGGTTATGACAGAGATTAGTGAAGCGTCAGTAAAAATGTAGCACAAGAACTAATGAAATGGCTTTACAGATGGTAGGTCTTTCTCCCTATTTAGATTTCTTCAGTGATATTGGGGTAAAAATTGGTACCTGTTGTGTCCATTTTTCAGGTGTAAAATGGTTGCAAAGCATACCAATTTAGCAGTGGAACTGCTTGCATCCAACTTGTGCTGGTGCTGGCGCACCTATTCATCAATTTATGGAGACCATTTTAACCATCCACTCATAGGTGTCGGGCTCTTTAAATATGTTAATGAGGAGCCTAACATCTGTTGAAGAATCCCTTGAGTAATTAGTCCCCATTAGGCTTGCTCAGCAGCTCCTGCAGCCGCCTCCAGAAGTAAGTACTTAAAAAAAAATGTTGTGGAGCCGGAGGAGCAGATATGCTCCACTTGACTCCACATTCTCCCTGTGGCTGGTCCAACACCCCCAGCGCCCCACCCCACTCCCCGCCATCTGGAACACACCAGAGGACCATTCCCGATGACCAAAAATTCACTTTTATCATGGAGTGAGCTGCCTATGGATGCACAGGAGGTGCCAGCAGCTTGTTCCAAAGATGTAGACAAGGTCCAAGGCTCAATTTCCGGACTGCCTCAGGCTTCAATGTTAGGGCACACTACTCTCATGAAGCGCCGAGCCTGGGCCAAAGAACAGGCACAGCCTAATTTCCACCCCATAATATAACTAATGATGAGGGGCACTCAATGGATTTAATGTACCTAGGCCTTAGCAGAGAACACAACATAGTATCATACAGAAGGTTAAAAGACATGAATAGATTGGGGCTATTATAATGATTAACCAATTGAGTCAGAGGTTGTAAAATGTAATTGGTAAGAAAGAAACGTCAATTGTGGTGACTAGTGGGATGCTGCACGGAAGAGCTTTACGGCCATTGTTCTTTCTGATGTATATTAATGATTTGGAGGAAAGGATTGTAACAATGTTCTGATAATGCCCAAATTAGAGATATGGGGTCATTAATTACAAGCCAATGGCACAAGGATCCGGACAGGCTGGAAGATCAGGTCAAAAAATGTCCTTAAGTCAGTGAAAGAAAACAAGTGGTGAAGTACAACAAAAACCAATAGCACAATGTGGAAAAGGCAGGATTTTAAAATGAATAGCTAATGGGTTGTAGCACAAGTCTCAGCAATTAATAATTATTTTGAACAAAATCACTGGTGGTATGCTCCTAGCTTAAGTATCAAGGAAGATATCCTTGTCTTGAATGGAATGCAAGCAGGGTTAACTAGATTCATAAGTGGGATCAGGAGTGACCATGATTTGAGTAAGATTGAACATCCAACCAGAAAGGGAGCAATCAGTCCTAAAATTAGAACAGCATATTCCGGCTAGAGCAGATTTTATAAAAATGAAGAACTCCAAGCAGTTGGACCTCGCTGTACCACATATCCCTTGTGCAGAAAAACACCTTTGACCACAAGTCCATCAGACGATGGTCTGCGCATCATGTCCTAGAGGCGCTGTGGATGAAGGAGATGGTGGATCCTGTCAGATGGTTCCAGAGCAGACTGTCAAAGTCATTTGGCAGAATGCCTCATCGCCAGAACTTTCAAACAAGCACCAAGATGAAGCTTGGCTGGTGGTGAGAAAGGCACTTCCTATATGCCTGGAGTCTCCCCCACTCCATACGTTACCCTTGAAGTGGCTATGGTAGGGAAGAGACCACTAACCACCCCCTTGTGGAATGTACCTTTGCAAGGAAGGTCTGGAGAGAGGTGAAGTGGTTTTTTGTTGAGGTTTCATCCCGAGCAGCTCCATGGTGTAGGACACTGTGCTCTATGGGCTGTTTCCAGGGATGCACACCAAGATTAGCTATGGCTGGAGGACCATCAACTCAGTGAAAAATGCTCTTTGGCCTTCCCGAAACCTGCTGGCCTTCCAGTGAAATGAATTGCCCGTGACTGAGTGTTGTAGACTGCCACATTCCAAGGTCAAGGACTACGTGCTGAAGGATGCATGAAAGTTTGGGCTGCCGTGGAGGAGCAATGGGGAAATGTTGCTGTCTAAGGCCTTTCAGCCATAGTACACTGAGGGCTAGAAACTGTGTAGAACCCTTTGGCTGTATGCCTGACATGGAACATCTGTTGCAAATATCATAGTATTGAAATTGTATCGAGGCATCTGAGAGAGCAACATGCTGTATAGAGAAACGTTGAATTCCATTGCACTTTCTGTAATATTCAAGATGAAATGTTTTGCCCTCGAGCTGTATGCCTGACATGGGATGTATATTGTAAATATCAAGAGTTTTTCGGCACTCCAGAGGATGCTGTATGGAGAAAAGTTGAATTTTATTGCACTTTCTGTAATATTCAATTTGAAATTTTTTGTAATGTATTTTTACAAATTATATGAATAAAGTTTATTTTTGAGAAAGAAAATAAAGAGCAAGCTAGTGGAGCTGATACGGTTAGGAGGTGGTTAGGTGGAAGGGGAAATTAAACATACAGGATTGTACAAGAACAGCAGAATGCTTATAAAAAGCATTCAAAAGGTTAAAAAAAGTTTGGACAGAATTTTATCCTTGGCGGGCGGGCTGGGCGGGGGCAGGTGGGGGTGGTCGGGAAGCTGACCGCTGCCCGCGATCGGGGCCAGAAGGCAATTTCACACTGGCAGGCAAATTCAGGCTCACCTGGCGTGAAACGCAAGCTACAGCAATGAGCGCTACTTGTGTGGGCGGGGGGGAGGAGGGCGAGTGGGCCAAGCACGAACTTCGCACGTGGGCGCGAGTGAGCGCTGCATAATCTCCCTGAGGCACAGAGCTGTCTCAGGGAAATGAAGAGATATAAAAAAAATAAAAGAAAATAAAAGATGCAACAAAATGTGACTCTGTCACATGAGCAGGGCCATGTTATCAATTCAATTGCAAAACTTTTATTTTCTTTTTAATTTGCTTTTGGAAACCTCATCCTGCCCGTGGATGGACGGTAGATTGGATGGGCAGGGAAAAATTTAGCTTAATTATTTTAATGGCCTTAACAGGCCTTTTAATTGTTGGCGGGCGCACTGCTGACTCCGGCGCGCCCCTGCCGGCCGAACTATCGTGCGATTGCGCCTTGAATCGGAACACGCGGCCAACGTCAATGCGCGTCACTTCACACTCGAGTGGGTCGGGCACGCGCCCACCTGCCGGGCGAAAATTTCTGCCCTTTATTCCACTAAGAAGGAGGAAACTACTAGTAGCCCAAGCATGTAATGGATACATAAAGAGGTCAGAACCCAATTAAAATTGAAGGATGGTCTATGAGACATATAAGGACAATAATAATGGACAAGTGAAAGGAGAATTTGAGAAAATAAGATATTAAGAGGGGCATTATAAATTAATAATGCTAAAAGGGAATCTGAGGAGAAAAAAAAAATCAAAAGGAACAGAAGCATATTTTACAAGTATATCAGTAAAGTTAGAGATTTTAAAAGCGAGATGGGATCCTTGAGGGGACAGGACTGTCAATTTGTAGATGATGAAGAAAAATAGTAGGGTTATTTAATAAGTAATTCTTACTGACCTTTGGTGAAGAGAAGGATATTGAGGGACAGGTGAATCCTAAAGTGGCTGAGAGTGAGATAAGTGGTATAACGATGGATAAAATGAAAATTTTAGATACATTAGTGTAAAGTAAAACAAACTGCCGGGACCCGATGGGATATATGACAGAGTGACATGCGTGAGGAGACTTTAGGGAAGTTACAATATGGCTTTATTAGGATGCTGCAGGCATAAAGAAATACAAATATGAAAAAAGAAAAAAAAGGGGGGCTATTTTTGTTAGAAAAATATAGGTTTTGGGGTGATATGTTAAAAGAGTTCAAAGAGGATAGGACAGGATAGATAGAAGCACAGTGCGTCTAGTAATAGAGGAGTCAAGAATGAGGGACCACAGATACAAAATTAAATGTATGAGATTTAGAATAGAGAGCAAGAGAATTTTGTTTTACTCAAAAGTTGTGAGACAGTGGAATTCATTTCCTGCGTTTAGGTTGAGGCAGAAATTAAGGTTTTTTTGACAGATGAGTCACTACAAAATTGAAACCTAGTATATTTTAACTTCCAGGTTTTATTTAAATCCAGTGCAGAGGGAAGCAGAGGAAAACTGGGCATCCTGGAAGCACCCATCAAAAGGAGGTAAGTGGGGGATTGTCCGTTACGATCCCCTACGATCATAATTGGAGAGAAAGTTTGCAGCAGGGGAGGGCTAATCTTTCCTTGTGGGGCCCAGAAGAGCTCTCCAGCTCTGCCTGTTCCACAAGGAAAAGGAAATGGAAAAAATCAAAACAAAGCCAATGGAAAAGAAAATTGGCCAGAGAGTAAAATTGGCTGTAGATGCAACACCATCCATTTTGACAGTACTGCTCAAAATGAATGTCATCTCCTTTGTTTACTTAACGGCAATTAGGCTTTGTGGGCTGGTCTGGACATGTTTTTCAGTCAGCCCCAGGCTTAATTCCCAGTGTGGGAAGACCAGGAGAAAGAGAATGGTGATTGTGAAGGGCAGGAGCACCATGGAGCTGGAAGGATCACTTCTGCTCTCCCCACTCTGGGTTCATATATTGAGTTTAAAGAAATGTATCTTTTTGGAGGCATCTTCCAAAAGTCCCTTTGAGGACAATTAATTAGGCTGCACACAAGAAAAAAAACTGAGTGGAGCAGACCTAGTACAGTGACAATGAATCTCAGGGAAAGGTCCTTAAACAGCTGTTTTATCTATCATTGACGTATTCAAGAGCTAATACATTTACCAAAAGCGACACAAATTGCAAACAGGGTGTTGTGCCTCAAATTTTTGCTCCATTTTTGAACACAAGTACAACAAGAGCCAATTTCTACCTCAGTGACTTTAAGGTGAAACTCTTCCTTCTTAGCCATAGAATAATATATAGTGCACTACATGGTATCACATTCCTGTCCTTATATTTTGTAATAAGTCGTAAAGGCCAATAGCATCTGCCTTTCTTCTATTTGTTTACACTGGGAACCCAAATGAATGATTGTTTGGTAAACAATTTTCAACTTGTGGAAGAACTGTACCATTATTGAAGATCAGAGGAAATTCTGATTAAAAACCCTGAATTTAAAATGTCTTCTCAAGAATTTCTTGTAAAACATATGGGTCCTGAAAATTCACATGGTGACACATCTCGGCATAGATTTATGGATTCCAGTGTGGAAGGGGTGGCGGCTATCATAAAATTTGCATGGATGTGTCAGGATAGGGGCATATTTAGGGTGCCCCTGCCAAGGAAGCTAGAAAATCCACCTAAAGAGTCCTGTGCTAGGGGTTGCTGGATCCCACCCACTCCCTGGAAGGATAAAGGGCTATTTCAAAGATCTAAGGGAAGAAAATGTCATGTCCAAATCTTTGGAGGTCCAGTTGGGCACTACAATTGCCAGGAGGTTGGCAGGAATGCTGAGTTTGACCAGAAGTTATCTAGCTAACAATGCACTGGATCTCCTCTGTGTCTTGGCCAATGTTTATACCAACATCACTAAAAAAAACTTATTATCTGGTCATTACCACATAGTTGTTTGCTGTGTGCAAAATTGGCTACCACAATTCCTTGATCACAAGCGACTACAATTCAAAAGTACATTGATGGCTGTAAAGTGCTTTGGGGTGTCCTAAGGTCATGCACAGTGCAGTATACATTCAAGTCTTTTCTCCTCCCTGCAGAATGCTTATAGTGCAGGAACTCCTACATTCATAGTTTCCCTCCCTGCCCTGCACTCTTTACATAATTAGCCCTGTAAGGGGTGGTGAAGGCCTTTGCTATAAAAAGTCATACAATAAACACGTTACATGCAGAGATTTATCTGTGTAATTGTGATACTTGTTTCCTTATACACCTACCTAAAATGGACAAGGAAAGCAGTAATTTTTTTAATTTCCAAGAAACAATCAGAAATACTTATTCACTGTCTCTTGACAAATTTCTTACAAACTTCTTTCTAAATTCTTTTTCTCTGGAAGTGGACCTCTTTCCTACTTCCTTTCCCCAGCAGAGGCCTTGGACAACATAAGCCCTGACTTACCTTAGGAAACACCATGGAAGTTGTACTAGTTACATATTTAAATGTTGCTTCTAATGTGTATTTTATTCATCACAATAGACATACCACATGTCAGGTCTCATGTCTTTCCGCTTCATACTTGTAGCCGATTGACTCAATTTTCATATTCATAAAACAGCAACAAATCACAACTGAACAGATAAGGAACACGCCAGTCACCAAGTAACAAGCAGGAAAAAAATATAAATCATGCCAAATCTACAGATATAGGCCTTCATATATATGTACAAACCTCAACCAGTTCAAACCAAAGAAATATAACATGCATGTTGATTGCAATGACATTAATCTATTTTAATTACTCCAGCTAACTACAAGACAAAATGAAAAATAAAACCTTTAAATAAGCCTTTAAGTAATAAAACCTTTATTTTTTGTAACAAAATACAATATTTTGCTTGTTTAGTCCAACAAAATGCAGTTGGTTTGACTAAACAAGAAATCTTTCACAGCCACCAGGAGTTTGAGGAGTTTTGTAGTTCTTTACACAACTTGCTTTTCTAATGGAATTTTGGCAGGTGTGATATGTCAGTTATACAAATCATGGATCCCACTGCACTTAACTTTAACATTGATGAAGTAGGGGATGAATATGTTTCACTCATTGTATAAATGCATCAGGTTTGTTTCTATACCATCCAACCAGTGATGGTTATACCTCCAGGATTTATTTACTAAATGAAAATATAGTGTATGAACTAGTTTTAACTTAGAAAACAAGGAGTTAAAAGAATACAAGCTATACTGAGCCGGAGATCAGAATGAGATTATTGATCGGGTGCCTTACTCAAACAGCTAGAACTGTTTGTAAGGAGATGCTGACTCATCCAGGGAAACAGATTAAAGAATCTGTAACTGCGGGGAATCTAGAAGCAGAATACTGCAGCTGAATTTTATTTTAATTGTAAAGGTTGCTCCCTGATGCCTCCGTGGGCAAACTGACTGCCTGGTGAATAGCTGAGCCACACAGATCTGAAAGGTCCCAGCCTTAATTTCCAGTCTGTGCTGAGTTAGGTGATGTCAACAAAACTGGCAGCTGGGTTCTATAACTGGCCTCTGTAATTTGGAGGAGAAGGTGGGAGTGGGTGATTGTGGGGTTGCTAGCCGGGTGGCAGGGGTGGGGGGGATTGGTCAGGGTTCTTGCTCCCGTTCAACTGACGGTTGCTAGAAATTATGGATGGTGGGTGAGAAAAGGTGAAGACTGAGCTGCGCTAACAGCTATGTCAAATTGCCTTTGGACACAGGAGCCAAAAAAATCTGTGTCGTGCTGCCAAATCCTGAGATTCAGCTACTCAAGAACCTCTGCCAATGACTCCACTAACATTTGTAGAGTGACCCCTTACTATGTAAATGCTAAGTGGGCCTTTGTAGGGTGCTGCAGTTAAATACTTTTTTTGCAGGTTGGGGGGCATCAGAGAGTCGGAGATTGAAGAACTTCCACCATTGGGAGTTTCTACATCAACAGCCTTGTCTGGGATGGTTGAGGTTCTGCCACCAATAGTCTAGCCAGCAAACTTCCAGGGATCACAGAAATCCAGCTGGTAGCCCTGTGGTTGGAGTTAAGATACAAAGAGCAGCCACTTGGCGAGGCACTGGATGACCGTCTGCACTCACTCAACTTAGAACAATCTGAAGTCACACATTGTAAAAGTAATAAAAAGTTGATTTAAATAGTAAGGGTCCAAAATTCCAGTGATGTTGCTGCATAGTGTGGGCCAGGCAGAATTTTTGCCTGCAATGATGTTGTGCTGTTGACCCCATTGTAAATTATGGGATCAGATAATTTAAATACTGAGGGGTGAAGGTGCTGTGTAAGTCTGACCTGCACTTGCCTCAAATGTGCTGTTACAGGTGGACAGGAAAAACATAAAGTGGTGGGAGTTAAGCCACAACTGCACCCTGAATAATTATCAGTTTAGGAAAGGGTAAGAAAATAGTTGGAGGAGAGGTGAAGATATAAAACTGCTACTACTTAAAGGGGCAATGTCAGAATAACCTGTGTGGAAAGGACAGCTACCTGATTGAAGAGAAGAACACCAAACTTAAGAGAGAGTCTTACTTGGATGTTTTCATCATGGAGGTTCTGAGCATTAGGGCTGTTTAGAGTTAACAACTGAAAATTTAACTAGAATGTGGTACACAGTATGTGAAGGGAGATGGCTGTGACTATGGGTGACACCTCATTGACCATAGCACTCCCCTACAGTCCAGGAAGAAATGTAGTGACTACACCATAGCAGCCAAAATAGCTACCTGCTTCACTGACCTTTGACTGCAGTTATGTGTGGTTCTTCTTAATTCATTAGTCCAAGGCAGTACCCTGAACCACTGTTCCTTCTTACATCGTGATTTAAATGCGCCTACAAATGCCCCTCTCTTTACTGTGTGTCATGCATGAGCAAATCACTCTAACTTACCACACCTTCCCTTTCTGCCCTTCTTAAAACCTTATGGGCTGAATTTTCCCCCCGTTGGGGGGGGGGGTTGTGCAGGGGCGGGCAGGAGCGAGCGCGAACCCGATCGGCGCCCCCAATTGGGTGCGCGCCGCCATTTTATGTGGGCGGACCAATTAACGCCCACTCCGCGTGATGCACACCTGGAAGCGCTGTGCAGGCGGGGGTGGATTCCCTGAGGCGGGGTCTGCCCTCTTTTGCGCATGTGTGCGTAAGAGCACAGAAATCTCCCTGAGACATGGAGGTGCCTCAGGGAGATTAGTTTAAGTCTTGGAAACTGTAATAAAGTTAAAAAAAATTTTTCAGGACATGTCCCCTGGTGTGAAACTGTCACATGCGCTGGGACATGTCCATTAATTTTTTCAAAATTTTTTATTTAATTAATTAATCCTTCATGAAATCTCATCCCGCCTGTGGATGTGGTTTCATGAAAAATGCGAAGGCTGTCTGGGCTCTTCACCCTGCCCGCTAACCTTGGGTTTGGACGGGCAATATTCTTAACAGCTTTAATTACTTTGTTAATGCCCTTAACAGGCCTTTGACAGTTTGGTGGGTGTGCAGCTGACACGGCTGCGTGCCCGCCGAACTGACAACCTAAATGACGCGCGGTGACTTTGGGACGCCCGTCAGACGCTATCAGTGCAGGCGGGGGGAGGAGGGAGAGTCAGGGCCTGCTCTCTTTCGCACATGCGATTTAAAAATAAAGTAAAAAATTATTTAAACATGTCCCATCGTGTGACAGTGTCACGCGAGCTGGGACATGTTTGTGAAGTGTGCAAAATTTATTTAATTATTTTATAAAACCTTCAGGAAACCTCAACCTGCCCGTGGACGAGGTTTCCTGAAAAACGCAAAGGCCGCTTGGGCTCTTTGCTTGCCCGCCAACCTTAAAGTTGGACAGGCAGCATTGTTAATAAGTTAAGTTACTTTTTTAATGGCCTTAATAGGCCGTTGACAGTTCAGCGGGTGCGCAGCCGCCTCCGACGTGCGTCCGCAGAACAAAATATCGAAATGATGCACGCTCGATGTCATCCACATCATTTTACACGTCGGCGTGTTGGGCCCACTCCCGCACACTGAAGGCAATATTCTGCCCCTGGTTTCACAGGTACATTGATGACACCCAGCTCTGTATCACCAGCACACTGCTGCACTCCTGCACTGCCGCTCATTTGTCACATTGCTTGTCTAATATTCAGTCAGTCAAGGAACATGGGCATTATGGCTATGTTATTGGACTAGTAATCCAGGGACATGGACATGAGTTTAAACACTGCCAAGGCAGTTGGGGAATTTAAAATTCAGTTAGTAAATATATTTAGAATAAAAAGCTAATAGTGACCATGTAACCCCATCTTAATCAGTAATGTCCTTTAAGGAAAGAAATATAGGCCAGAATTTTTCCCTCATCAGGCAGGCTCGGCAGGAGCAGGCGGAGGCGGTCAGGAAGCCGACCACTGCCCGCAATCGGCTCCGCGATTTCACGCAGGGGGGCCAATTAAGGCCAGCCCTGCGTGGATTGCGAGTGGCAGCACTGAGCGCTGACTGTCCGGGTGGGGGAGGAGGGAAAGCCAGGCCTAGCACGCAGTTCACGCATGGGCGAGAAAGATCGCTTCAATCTCCCTGAGGCACAGAGCTGCCTCGGGGAGATTGAAGCGCTTTTTAAAAAAATTAATAAAGGCAATAAAAATTTAATAAAACATGTCCCCTCGTGTGACTCTGTCACATGAGCTGGGACATGTTTTTAATTCAAAAATAAAGTTTTTAGTTAATGTTTATTTGCTTTAGGAAACCTCATCCCGCTCGTGGATGAGGTTTCCTAAAAAATGTAAAAGCCGGTTGGCCTTTTTGCCGGGCAGCGTTAATTTGATTTAAAATATCTTGTTAATGGCCTTAATAGGTCTTTCAATTATTGGCGGACGCGCAGCGACTCTGGTACACGCCCGTCGAATGAAATATCGTGCGAATGCGCGATGATGTCAATACACACACCTGACATCATTGCGCGTCATATTACGCTTGGGCGTGTGCCCGCACACTGAATGTAAAATTCTGTCCATGCTGTCATTACCCAGTCTGGTCCATATATGACATCAGATACATAAAAATGCAATTGTGTCTTAATTGCTCTCTGAAATGGTCTAGCAACTTATTCAATTGATGGGCAATAAATGCTAGCAATGCCCATGTTTCCTCCAGCTAAATATTGTCTTCAGTTCCTGCTGCTGACTCCATCCTGCTCCTTGGCCTCAGACTGAGCTCAATCTTGCAGCTTTGAAGTCCTTGGGACCAGATATCCACTTCATCACCAAGACTGCCAAATTCTGCTTCTGTAACATCATGAGTCTCAGCCCCTACTTCAGTTCATCTGCTGCGGGAGTCTTCATCCATGGCTATGTAATCTCAAGATTGGACTATTCCAATGTTCTCCTGGCTGGTCTCCCATCTTCCACTCTCCAAGAAACTCGAATTCGTCCAAAATTCTGCTCACTGTATCCTAACTCGCATCAAGTCCCATTCACCCATTAATCACTCTTGTGGCCTCTGACTTACATTGTTTTCCAGTCCAGCAATAGCTCAACTTTAACATTCTCACTCCTATTTTCACATTCCTCCACAGCTTCACCCCTCCTATTTCTGTAACGCTCTCCAGGCCTACAACCCTTTGGGACCGCTGAACTATGACCATGTGCGCAATCCCAATTTTAATAGCTCCGCTGTTGGCATCTATACCTTCAATACTCTCCAATGCAACAATATTATTTTCAAGCTAGAGGTAACCAAAATTACACTTCGCATTTAAAATATGTCTTTACCTATTGTTTGCCTCGTTTATACATTTGTTTTCTGTGCAGGAGGGCGCAGCTGCACCATGATTGTAACTGGACTGATGAGCCACAAACTTGACCTAGGCAGCACAAGAGTTGAATAAATGCTGCTCGGTTTTCAGTTTGAGGTTTCCAATGGTGTAATACATGCTGCAACAGCTTTAGATCAGCAAGTGATGATTAACTATGCATTTGAACTTGTGCATACCAGGGATGGAGTTTCAGGTGATGACAGGTCATATGGGGAAGAGCTCCACAGGCAGGAAAAAACATTGTCTGAAGTTTTGGAATTGGTATTCTGTGCAGATGTTGAGATCAATACTGGAACATCAGAGCTCTGTTGCAGCAACTCTCATGTTCCTCCCATAAGCAAAAGGTAGCAAATTTTGTATGGTGTTCCAGTCATGATCTTATGAAAGAATGACAGCCCAGGCTTTTCTAAAAACATTAGGAGGGCAGAATCTGGCATGAAGATAACAACCTTAGGCTGGCCCACTGTTCTATCTTGCTTTAGAACATTACAATAAAGGGTTTTCTCTACAGCTTGCCAAACAGGGCTGGAATATCATGGACTGCATTTGAAAACAGGAGCCTCAAGATGCATTCCTGATTACTTTGTTGCTAATTACCTTTGATTGATTTTCCACTTTTAATTGCAGTATATCAATCATAAGAGTAGGGAACTGGAGTGGTACAGTGGGTGGCTCTCCTGTCTCTGAGCCAGAAGGGCCTGGGTTCAAGTCCCACTCCAGGACTTGTTTGCCACAGAAGAGCTCAGCCACTGGTGCAGGCAAGCCAGCAAGTATTGGTGCTGATTGCCAGCCTGGATAAAGGAGGAGAGTTAGCAGCAGGAAGGGCATCTGGCTAAAAAAAAAAATAACCTGCCAAATCAAAAAAAAGCAATGGTTGATGCAAAGGGTGCTCAACCAGCATTGTGGCCATCTCATGTAACAAGGGAAAAGCTGAAAGAAGAAGGATACCAATAAAACTGAAGTTCCAGTGGTGAAGGATTTGTTTTACTGTGCCTCAGTAAACAGGCAGTAGGTTCACACTTCTCCTCCAAGCTTGCCGTCATGCACAGCCTCTTTTGTCTGTCCATCTGTAATTTACAATGTCTCCTACTCATATGGACTTAAACTTTTCAGTAATGGTGCTTCCGTAGTTGCATTTATTATGCTGATTATGAGCCAGCTCTTCCTTGACTGAGGGAAGGCAATGTTCAAGGCATGTGAGTGGCATGTGTTATGATCCCAGCTGATGTTACAACTGGACAAGCCTGATCCCAGGGTGGAACCCGGCTTGATAGATCCTAACTTTTATTTGCTTGTTTAGAAACATGGAGAGTGGCTACTGAACAGAGTCACATGAGTCAGCTGATGAACTTTTAACAAAAGAATAAAACATTTATTAAACAAGAAAAGATGAACTATATTACAATACTCCTTCACCCACAGCTATACCTTTACAGATATATACAAATTTGTAAGGATAACACAAGTTACAAAAGCTATTTTATACTCTAATGTCTACGGTAAGTACACAGTCCATGTAAACCAAAATAAACCTATGGTCAGACACACCGCACTCTGAAACCTAGCGGCAGATGCCACCTCAACCAAATGCTATGGATCTCTCATCAACTCCCCCCAGATGCTTGTCACACCATGAGCCAACTGGTCTCACTGCACTCCGTCTTTCACACAGGGGTTTCCAATTTCCACTCTCCAAGAACTCGCCTTGGAATCTTATCCCAACCCGACACTTCCTCTCAGACACCTTTCCACAAGGGTTCATCTCCAGGATTTTGAACTCTTCTTCCAATGTTCCTCTCCCCTGGATCATCATATGCATTCAAGCTTTCCTCCATGCACTGTCTCGCTCTGACTCAGCTTTCAACAGTACACCACTGCTTCACATACCCATAGCAAAGAGTTACAGACATTCACTTGTCTCAATGGACCTTCTGGCTTTTCCCAAGCCTTATTCTCTAAGCTTGGAGCCTTTCTCTGCTCCTCACTCTTAATCACTTAACAGGACCATTTCCAGGTTCGAGTCCTTCATTTGACTAAAAGGTCTTCTTGGGACTTTCTCCTGTTCCATTCTTCTGGATTTGGACTCTTTCTTCTTTAACTGTGGACTGGCTATCTGTCCCTTTTGGTCCAGTCTCTCTCTGGCAGCTACTTTCAACCATCTTTAGCTCAGGACTGGCTAGTGGTCCCTCCTAGGCTGCTTCTGCTTGGCAGCTGCACTCAACTGAACTCAAAACTGCTGTTTCTTTAGTTTTTCTGTGTGTGTGTGTGTGTGGGTGGGGGAGGTTTGTCTCTCTGGACCCCTGTTTCTAGGCAACAGCACAGTTTTTTCTACTCTTGTGTGCTTAACTTCTGTTAAAGCTGTAAAACTCATTAGAAATGCAGGCATCTTTTAAAGTGAAACTAAAACTCAACTTGACCTTTTCTTAACACAAATTCAGAAATACAAATCAAATATAAACTTTAAAGCTAAAACTCATTCCGAACACCCACAAATACTAATATAACTTACTTAAACTGTCTCTATTTCCTAACATGTGGCAAGAGTACTTGCCCATATGAATGCACGCAGGCAATGATGATGAGAGTTGGATGTCCATTGTTGCTTTAACTGAGGTGTTCTTGAAGACTAGCAGGAGTCTTTGTGGTACAGAATGTGATTCCTAAAGTGGTTTCAAGTAAAAATGGTGCTTGTGTATTTTCAAAGGTTTTCCTTTGCGTATGTGAATTTTGCTAACACCCAGGAATTGAAAGAGTATGAGGGGTAAAGAGATGAGTGACGGCTGTTTGACTATTGGTTTCAGAGCTTGAACTTACATGGCTACTGAGATTACTTGTTTACATTATTTCATCAAAATAGACTTTGGAAATTCCTCAGACTTCCAGATCTCAGAGTCCTTTTACTTTGCTAGTTTAGCACTGATGCAAATCGATTTGGCTTTGCACAAGATTGAACTGACAGTGTAAATCAAGGTACAACTTGGAAAGGGTCTCTTACACTCCTTTGGTTTGACACCATATGGAATGCAAACCCACTTCAGAATCAAACCTGATTTTCAGAGGTTCTCCCTTCCTTGTTCTCTAAATAATTACATTTTGGACTTTTGAAAGCAGTTCTGTCCATGTCTGTATCCAAGCATGCACACAGCTCCCTCCCAAAGTCAGAACTAAGCCATTTAGGAGTGAATTCAGGAAGCAGGCAGTAAAAATCTTGAACTCACCCCCGCAAAAGGCTTTAGATGCTGCGTCAATTGAATTTTCAAGACTTACATTGATAGATTTTTGTTAGGCAAGGATATTGAGGCATATGGAGCTAAGGTGAGAAAATAGAGCTGAGGTACAGATCAGCAATTATCTAATTCAATGTTAGGACATATGAACATACGAATTAGGAGCTGGAGTAGGCCACTCAGCCCCTCGAGCCTGTTCTGACATTCAATGAGATCATGTCTGATCTGATTGTGGCCTCAACTCCACATTTTGCCTACCCCGATAGCCTTTGACTCTCTTGTTAGTCAAGAATATATTTACACCTGCCTTAAAGATATTCATTGACCCTGCCTGGGCTGAATGGCCTACTTCTGTTACTATGTTCCCTGGACAGTTAAGCTTCCAGCCAGGCCCAGGAATGTGAACATTGTTTTCTAGCTGGTGGGAACACTAAAGGCAAACTGTAATGTTAAATGTACCTCAGAACATGCACAAATTGTGAAGGGCAACATATTTAACAATATAACATGAATTGTAATATTTGTAGCATCTGAGAATTACTAAGCAGTGATTAGAAAAAGCACAGTAATAATACTGTAAACAACGGCATATAAATCACCTCAAAACTGTACAGTTTTAAAGCCAAACCAATTTATAGGGCTTTTTACCAAAAGGTAATTGTAAAATTCTAGTGAAATATATCCATCAAATTTTATAGTAGTTACCCATACAGTTATGTTTTCTGCTTAGTAATTTAAGAATTTTTTCCTAGTGGATATCAGAATGATTGGGTATGAATAATTATTCTGCCTAAAATCTAATACAGTATGATTCACCTGAAGCAAAGTAGATATAAAGGAAAATCTGGATGTACTGGCTTGGATTTTCCTCTTCAGTGGTTATGTTGCTATCAGAGTGACAAGACGCGAAGGAATTCTCACCCTGGTGAATTTTCTGGGGTCAGCCTAATTCTATTGTTTTTACTGGGGTCCTGTACCAGTGAGTCCACCATAGTGGGGGATTAACTGGGGGAGATGGGCATTGCTGAAAATCTCTGGTATTGCAGGATTCCAGCATCTCAGCAGCTTAGAGGAGTTGTCCTCCTGCAAGCCATGGAAAAGCATCTGGATTCTGATAGACCCATTGCAAGGTGCTGATAGAGGAGATTAAATTGGTTGTCCCATGTTTGATAGCATTTGCTGGAGTGGCATTTTTAGCTTCAAAAAGGCCCTCTGTCAGCCCATGCAGTGCTAATACATGCTGGCATTGCCTTTCCCACTAGTTGCTGGTCTATAGAGCACACCCAGTAGTGCAATGGTACCTCTATTATTTCTTAACTCTATTCAAATAGATTCTGTCCTTGACTGTTCCAGGACACCCTCTCTCTCCAACACTGTAATATTCTCCTTAATCAATACAGGCACCACCCCCCGCCACCACCCCCTCCCTTCCTCCCTGAACTCCTTGTATCCAGGGATAATTAATACTGAGTCCTGCCCTTTTTTGAGCCAGGTCTATGTCTGCCACAACATCATGTTCCCACGTGGCTATTTGTGCTGCAGCTCACCAGCCTTATTACCATGTATCACACATTTACATACATGCACTGTAAACCTGAATTAAATCTTACTGTATCTCCTCTTGGTTTTACCCCATCTAACACCTTTCTATTTCTTACTCTAATGCTTTCTGTTGCTGTCAATTTTTTGTGCATTTTGTTTACTCTTCCTAATGCTTTTGGTTCCCATCCCCCTGGCAAGTTAGTGTAAACCCTCCCCAATGACAATGTTAGAAATGCAGGTCCCTTTAAGACTAAACCAGGACAAGCTTCAGAGTGAATCGAGAGCAGGTGGTGCTCATTGAAACCTGTACCTAAGAGTTGGGCTTTCCCCCAATAGTTGGTTTGCTTCTGGGACAGGGAGAGGGTCTAAAAGGGAAGAGTGGAAATTGGTATTTCTTCTGAACTATAATTTAACAATAAAACAGTTGTGATTCACAGAATGTCTTCTGCTGCCTGATTCGGAAAATGAATATCCATCTGTTAAACAGCCAAATCTACTAGTAAACTGCCCCACGAGGACATTGGTCCCAGCCTGTTCAGGTGCAACCTGTCTGGTCTACACAGGTCCCATTTTCCAAGAATCAGTCCCAATGTCATAAGACCATAAGACAGGAGCAGAAATAAGCCATTCGGCCCATCGCTCCATTCAATGAGATCATGGTTGACCTGATAATCCTCAACTCCACTTTTCTGCCTTTTCCTCATAACCTTTGATTCCCTTACTGATTAAAAATCTGTCTATCTCAGCCTTGAATATACTTAATGACCCTGCCTCCACAGCCCTCTGCGGTAAAGAATTCCACAGATTGACTACCCCTTGAGAAGAAATTTCTCCTCATCTTTAGATCCCAGGATCTAAAGGTCTTCCTCCTGTGCCATCTCTCCAGTCACAATTTCATCTGTTCTATCCTTTATGTCTATACTCACCAGTGTGTGGCATCAGGAGTAATCCATAGATTACTACCTTTGAGATCCTACTTGTCAGTCTCCTTTCTATCTCCATAAAACCCCCTGCAGGACTTCATCCCTCTTTTTACCTATGTCACTGGTACTGATATGGACCACAGGCTCTGGCTTTTCAACCTCCCCACACATAGTGCTGTGCAGTTGCTCAGTGACACCCTTGACCCTGGCACCAGGGAGGCAACATACCATCCTTCATGTTTATGTCCACAGAAACACTTTTTTGATTCCCTAACTATAGGATTCCCTTTCACTATTTCTTTCTCAATCCATCTGCAAACCCTCTACAGTCAATCTGAGCCAGGCATGGTGAAGTGGACTTGGGCCTGACTGACTCCTGAGATGAACCGTCACTCTGACTAGTATTCAAAGCTGAATACTGGTTAGAGAGCGAGATGCACTCAGGGAACTCCTGCACTACTTGTCTGATCCTCCTTGACTGCTTGGCCATCACCCATTCCCTCCCTGCCTGCACACACTTACACTGAGGGGTGACCACATGCTATACACAAAACTCGCAGTCTCATGGATGCACTGCAGTGATGTCAGCTGTTGCTCAAGTTCTAAATACCTAAGCTTGAGATATTCCAGCTGATGAACCTTCCTGTACATGGGTCTGAAATGTCCTGCGATGCCTCCATTTATTGTCTTAAGTAAACTTTAACAGAAATAGTTTAAGACTTATTAAAGACGTATATTGAAAAGTTTACCTGGTTTACTAATTTAATGAAGTAATAGTAACTTACAGACTACTGATTCTGAGTTTAACACACTTCCCTAGATTAAAGAGCAAAAAATAAAGCTGCAATGCTCAACAACTAATCACCTACCTGCTGTTCCTGTGACATCACTCCTTGATTTTTTTTGTGTGATTTATTGCCCGCTTTTGAGTCCCGTGATGCCCTGCTCTCTGCACCCGCTGTTCTGTTTATGTATCTTCAGTCCTTTCCCGCAATCCTCTGCTCTTTTATACCAGCCTGAGGGGCTGTAGCACACATCTAATGATAGCTTGGGTTTTTTCAAATTAGAAATGACTATCCAGAGTAGTTAATTCTGCGTTGTTTCTCGTGTCACAAGATCAAATTTGTTTTTTTTCCCATGTGTCCCTAAAGGACAAAAACACCTCCATATTTGTCCACTCTTTCATTCCCGAACACTCCCTGACTATTCCTGTCACTTCCATCTTCAAGATTTAATTTCTTTTTAATTTCGGCGGTGAGGGCAGAGGCTGTCAGCATGGGGAGGGTCCAGGGTGGGGTCGGGGCCTGCGGGTGAGTGGAGGGGTGAGGGTGTCGGGCCTTTAGGTAGGGGTAGTCGAGCCTCGAGGGAGGGGGTATCAGGCCTCGGATTGAGTCCCATGGGGGGAGCGGCAGCTACTTAGAGGGTGGGGGAGTCACCTGGGGGTTGGGGGGGGGGGGGGTCGGGATTGTGGGAGTGTCTCGTGGGGGTTAGTCTGGGTCTGTACAATAGTTACTCAGAAGTTAGAAGTGGTTTTAATTCTTCTAACTTTTTCTGAGTAACCATTGACTTATCCCAGTTGGAGCCATCTGAAGTTTGCGATTTAAATCACAATTTTGGTGATTGTTTGCACTTTTGAGCAATTGACGTGCAAACCTCACCTGTGAACTTCCCAAGGGAATTCCCCAGTGTATCTATGAGATACCCCCTCAATCCGACACTGAGGAGCTCGCAAGTTAAGGCCCATTATTTTGCCCCGATTGGTACAAGTACAATCGAACTAACCTCATTCTTTGTTAAACACAAGAAAGCCTGTCCAATAGTTTCTTTTATGATCACAGCACGGAAATATTTACAGAATTGGCCAGTACATCATTTTAAATTTTAAAAACCCTGTTACAATCAAAAACAGAGTGAGAAAAGAGGGGAGCCATTTGACCCCTTCTCACCTGGTCATAACAATTATAGATATATCTCCTTTCAAATTCCCCATTCCCTGATCTCCGCTTCGTGTATTCCTTTCAGTCTCTGTAACCATGCCCAATCTTTGACTGCCTTCTCCCCCATAATCTATCTCAGAGTCATTCTCAACCCTGTTAATTCCCTCCCATCTATCTAGTCTAAATGATTCTTATTGGCTCCCTCAATGTACTTTGCAACTCTCCTGGCTCCTAATTGGTTTAGATGCAACCTGTCTTTCCTGCATCTGTCTCCTTTTTCTGAAAATGTTCCCAGTTATTTATAGAGATGACATTCCTTTCCAAAGTTTTTATTCTTTTTCAAAAAGATTATTGCACTGGAAAATATTGAGTATAGGCCGCCACATTGATGAGAAAAGCTGGACAGAAACAGCTTTAGCTGTTAAATAGTGTGGGAGTTGTCTCAGTACTTGGGAAATATCTGCATTCTGATCCCTCAAACATTCAGAAAAGCCTGCACATTTGACGAATCACTATTCAAAGGTTAACGTGATTTACAATATATGGTTGAGAGGATGGCTTGGAGAGCCAACAGTAAATATTGGTGCAGGGCAGGTGGGTAGTTGGCATTGGACCAAATACAGCAAATCTATGTTTTATTCTTACCCATTTGTATTTTGCAACCTTACCTGAACTTTAACTTATAGCATTCATCTTTTTTTTCCCTCCCAGAAGTTGAATGTGCTGAACATCCCTCCGGGGCTGTGCACTTTATAGCAAATATGACGAATGCGGGAATAGAGCTGGCCTATAATTCTAATAGTGGCAGTGGCTGGGAAGCGAGAGATAAAACATTATCTCACTCCCTAAAGTTAAATGGCATAAATAAAACACGGTTTGCAAAGCGGTTGACATTTCCAGCCTTATTGTTTGGCTGACTTCTTTGCTCAGTTGCTTGCAGGGTTTAATATATATTTAAATATGCTAGTTGCTGTGGCTTTGGTGCTATTGTGTGTGAGAGGTGACACAAGAAAACATGTCCTTACACCATAAGCTGTGATCCGGAATGCTTTGTGAGCATTTGTCTTTTATGATAGAACCCCTGTCATCATTGTCGGTATATACAAAATCTGGGGTTTAACATCTGCTGAGCTTCTGCCCAGGTTACAACATCTCCATTTACTTTCAGTACCTCATCCTCTGGCTTCATTGTGAGCTATGAATCATCCTATCTGTAGTACTATCTGGGTTGATGAGAGCAAGGGGAAGAAGTTATTAAAAACGAAAATAAAAATACCTGGAAAAACTCAGCAGGTCTAACAGCATCAGCAGAGAGGAACGCAGTTAACGTTTCGAGTCCGTATGACTCTTCAACAGAACTAAGGAAAAGTAGGAGAGAGGTGAAATATAAGCTGGTTTAAGGGGGGGGTGTTGGGGGGGAGGGGGGGCGTGGGGTGGGGGGACAAGTAGAGCTGGAAAGAGGAACAGTGATGGGTGGAGATTGCCAAAAGATGTCATAGACAAAAGGACAAAGGGGTGTTGACGGTGGTGATATTATCTAAGGAATGTGCTAATCGGTGACATTAAGGGTAGAAAGCAGGACGAGCAAGGTACAGATAGCCCTAGTGGGAGTGGGGTGGGGGGAAGGGATCAAAATAGGCTAAAAGGTAGAGATAAAACAATGGATGGAAATACATTTAAAAATAATGGAAATAGGTGGGAAAAGAAAAATCTATATAAATTATTGGAAAAAAGGGGGATCAGAAAGGGGGTGGGGATGGGGGAGAGAGTTCATGATCTAAAGTTGTTGAACTCAATATTCAGTCCGGAAGGCTGTAAAGTGCCTAGTCGGAAGATGAGGTGTTGTTCCTCCAGTTTGCGTTGAGCTTCACTGGAACATTGCAGCAGGCCAAGGACAGACATGTGGGCATGAGAGCAGAGTGGTGTGTTGAAATGGCAAGCGACAGGGAGGTCTGGGTCATGCTTGCAGACAGACTGAAGGTGTTCTGCAAAGCAGTCACCCAGTCTGCGTTTGGTCTCTCCAATGTAGAGGAGACCACATTGGGAGCAGTGAATACAATAGACTAAATTGAGGGAAGTGCAAGTGAAATCCTACTTCACTTGAAAGGAATGTTTGGGCCCTTGGACGGTGAGGAGAGGGGAAGTAAAGGGGCAGATGTTGCACCTTCTGCGGTTGCACGGGAAGGTGCCATGGGACGGGGTTGAGGTGTAGGGGGTGATGGAGGAGTGGACCAGGGTGTTCCGGAGGGAACGATCCCTGCGGAATGCTGCCTGGGGGGTGAAGGGAAGATGTGTTTGGTAGTGGCATCATGCTGGAGTTGGCGGAAATGGTGATGGATGATCCTTTGAATGCGGGGGCTGGTGGGGTGATAAGTGAGGACAAGGGGGACCCTATCATGGTTCTGGGAGGGAGAGAAAGGTGTGAGGGCGGATGCGCGGGAGATGGGCCGGAGACGGTTGAGGGCCCTGTCAACCACCGTGGGTGGAAAACCTTGGTTAAAGGAGGAAGTTATTCATGGAGTGGTCCAATTTCTGCTGGCAGCGCCAGATGCTGATGTTCTGGTATTGGTTACTTCTGTCCTGATGTAGCTTTTCTTTTTCTTTTAGTCTCTAGGATGAAACACTGAATCAGAATTACAATGAATTTCCAGCTGTCCGCTCTTTCCTTCCTGTATGCCTTCATGTCAGGGTGAGAAAAGGGAAACACTTTCTGACCATTGACCTGTACACTTATCAGCTCAAACCATCAGTGTGTGTAGGCCCTTTCTCACCTGTACAACTGCAGCATTAGTTGGTGGAGTTCTTGGATTTTCTTTGTGTTCAGACACCTACTGTTTTTTCCTCATAAGACAACCCTCTTTGGGAATTATAGGATCGGAATTCCCTCCAACTGGGAAATTCATGGAGTATAAAACCCAAACCCACAGGCATCTTTTGGCTTCATGTTTTGTACCACACAATATAGAAACCAAGCTACAGCCAACAGCACAGGACTGTGCAGAAAGAGGTTAATTCAGACATTTAGTAAAAGTCAGGGGCTCATCAAAAGGGTCTGGGCATTGACTGTTTGCTTTCATGGTACAGTGGTACAAGGGAAATGCCACTGACTAATACAATTAAGAGTCTGATTACCTGACACAATGGCACAAGAAACATGCCATGAATATAATACAATCAAGGAATTGTAATGCAACTAAGGCCTGCATCACAAACAATGGTGTTGGAATCTGGCATGGCAACTACGATTGGTTCCTCTCAGAAAGTGGAATAGGGTCATTCAAACCTTCATTGACCTTGGAACCAGGTGCCGTTACTGTATTGCTCCAAAACAGCAGGAGAATTGTTTAAACAATGTGAGAGCTGATCATATTCATCTGGGATATAATTTCCATGGAAAGATTATTGTTTCAACCAGTATGAGTTGATTATATTTGTCTGGACAATGCATAGAATAATCTAGGAGTGTTAACTACTGGACATTGAAATGAGTTGGCCTGGTCGGCAGCAGAAATGGTATAATTGGGGACAGAATTGTAGGACACCAGTGTTTTCTGCAGGCAGTCAAGGAAGTCGGTAAAGTCTGGTCAACTCCACCGAGGGACCTACAACACCATTGAAAGACCAACCGAGGGGTGCTGGTAAATATTCAATTAGGATATAAAGATTTATGTATTAAGTTAGGAACAAGACGAGGGTTTAGTCTCTGATGGGATAGGGTTCCAGGTAATTGTAATTGTAATTGTTTTTGGTGATTGCTGAATGCAGCCCTTCTCTGAGGGCTGTGGGTAAGTCAGTAAAGCGATTGTGAATTATTGGAAGAAACTTGTCTCGCCGGTCATTCTGCTCAAGACATACACTTATGAATCTGGTGTCATGAACTTGAGTGTGGGGAGGGTCTCTGAGGGAGAAAGGGGGCACCCCCTACAGAATTGTGTGCAATCAATTCCTGCATGACAAAAAAAAAAATTGTCCATTACAGAATGTTGAATTTGACAACCATTTGAAAATTCCCTTCACTCCTGTTATGGAATTCTCACTGAAGTAATGAGGATCAATGGGCATGTATGCATGGCTGTGCAGAAAGCTTTATCCATTTAATTGCAGTCTGCCTTGTGCAGGCCTTTCTACAGATCATTCAGTAAACAAGGTGATAGCCTTAGCTTCGTGAATGCACTTTTAATAAAAATATGGATTTGTTGTCACAAATGAATGTGCAATGCATTAATGGCAGCACTTAAGTTTGCCAGCCTTGAGGTCATTGAGCCTCATTCTGCTTTGGAGAGGACTCCTGAGGGTTAGGGAATTCCAGCTTATACTTGTGCTGTTTCCCTCCACATGATCATGGTCACTGTATTGACAGATCTTTTGACACCCCACTTCCGCTGTTCCATCCCCCTCATACCTAGGCCAGAATTTTATGCCTCGTAGGCAGGGGCGCCCAACCCAATCGGGCATAAAATAGCACGAGAAGAGATCGAGCGAGCCCGGCTTCATCCTGAACGTGCGCAATCTTCAGGTCGGCAGGCACGCACAGGAGTCAGAGCTGCGCCCGCCATCAAATAAGAGGCCACTTAAGGCTATTAAAGACCCAATTGAAGTCAATTTTATGTTGCACGTGTGATTTTGCTCTTGTCGCATGGGCAAAGCGGGCAGGCGGGCAGCCCACACTTTGCCAAACCTCATCCAAGGGCAGGGTAAAAAGGATCAACAGCATTGTCAGTGTGAGCAGTGAGGAGTTTAGGAGATAGTTTGCCGCTGGTTGCTTATTTGAACCTGACAGTTTCATCTCAGTTCTGAGCTTCATTTTTAGCATTTCCAGGCTTCATTCCAGGACACATTGGTGTCTCCAAGGCCCCTGGAGGATTTTGACCGTGTGGGCCCTTCCAGGTATCAGACAGCCTTCTGTTACCCTGGTAATGGGGATTGTGACCTCTGCTGGAGAAATCTCCTCTGAGGAGGAAGAAAGGGGCAGAAGGGAGAGGAGGCCAGGTGTCCCTATGCAGCTTCCAGCAGAGGGACCTGTGGGAGGAGAGGCGCAGGCACAAGGGCGCAGGGCCAGCAGGTAGTCCAAGGCAGAAGGGGCTGCATAAGATGCCACTATCCTGCTGCCAGGGTTTACAGGCGGTGATACAGCTACCTCAATATATCCGAGGTGCAATGCCAAAGGAGGCTCCACCTCTCCAGGGAGACCGTGACCTCCATCTGTCAGATGATTGGGCCTGAGATCAGCTCCAACTATGTGGGTGGACACCCCATGTCAGTGGCTCTGAAGGTCACAGTGGTCCTGAACTTTTATGCCTCTGGTTCTTTCCAGGGTTCAGTGGGGAATCTGTGTGGAGTGTCCCAATCAGCTGTCCACAGTTACGTCAAGTTGGTAACAGAAGCTCTGTTCAGGTGGGTAATGACATTTATTCATTTTGTATGGATGAGGCCAGCCAGGCTGAGCGAGCCAGAGGCTTTGCAGTGATTGCTGGGTTCCCCACATCCAGGGTGCCATCGATTGCACACATGTGGCCATCAAGGCGCTAGTGGGTCAGCCGGGTGCCTTCGTCAACAGGAAAGGATGCCACTCCATGAACGCGCAGATAGTGTATGACCACAGGATGCAGATTCTGCAAGTCTGTGCAAGGTACCCTGGCAGCTCCCATGATGCTTATATCCTTAGACACTCCCAGGTGCTGAGGCTCTTCAGTGCTCCAGCCCGACTGGATGAGTGGCTGCTGGTTGACAAGGGCTACCTATTGAAAAGGTGGCTTGTGACGCCACCCAAGAACAGAAGCAGAGCAGCGCTATAATAGGAGTCATGCCTCCAAAAGGGAGGTGAGAGAGAGGACCATAGGTCTTCTCAAGATGCACTTCCGACATCTGTACTGTTCAGGGGGAGCACTACAATACCTCCCAGAGTGGGTGTCACTGATAGTGGTTGCATGCTGCGCTCTCCACAATCTGGCACTGGCAAAGGGGGACCCACTGGAAGAAGAGAATCTTGACACAGCTGCACAGGCCACAGAGGATGAATCCAGTATTGAGTCAGATGAGGAGCACGGTGAGAGGAACGCTGAGGGCGTGGAGGCAGACCTCTGTCACCTTCAGGGAGGCAGGGACACCAGGGAAGCCTTGATCAAATGCTCCTTCAGCTAAGCTGCCAAAGATCCGCTTCCACCTCATGCCAGGGCTGCTGCCTCCATCCTGGATGTCTGAAACACAAAGTCAACTCAGTACCTGTGCAATGAAGTTTAAGGCCACTCACGTTTAGCATTACATACTGGCAGACCCTGCACCAAAAAAATACAAAGGTGAAGCGCACTCAGGCCATTAGGACAAAAACAATTTTTTTCTAATTGTGACAACCTAAAAAAATTAACATCACCTTCTCTGGTCTTAATTCCCAGACCAGAAAACATAAACAAAGCATTACACAACAGAAGATCACCTGTGACCTTGTGCTCCTGGTGCCTTGAACTTACGCTTACGAATGCTACATCTTGATGCCCACCCACACCCCCTCCCCTCCCCCCACCTCTCTGGCAGCGGCATTGGAGACAGCCTACTGACCCTGGTGTCTTGTTGGCCATGATGACCTTATTGGTCGTCCTCTGGCCAGTGGAGCCTGCGCTGGCCCCACCTAGGAGGGAGCAGCCAAGTGCCCCGGTTGGCATCTCTCTAGTCATCGCAGCCTCATCAGATGCCATGGTCACTGGCAGAGGAGCAGAGGAGCTGCTGCTGTCATCCAGAGTGCCCTGAGAGGAGTCCACAGAGACAACAAGCAGCTCGTGCTGGACTTCTGAGGTCTTCTGGACACCCCATGCCAGTCCCTGCTCACCATTGACGAACACCTAGCTGGGATACTGGGTGCCTCAGCCATCTCCCACACTGGCACTGACCACCTGAGGCCAGTGCCTGTGTGAGGGCTTGCAGGTCCGAGTGCAATCCCTGGAGCTGCCTCCCCATGAGAGTCGCCACTCTCTCAATGGAGGAGGCAGTGTGCTCCATGGACAGAATCAGGGGTTCCTGGGGTTGTGCTCGGACATGCAAACCCTCATACCGGCACTAACCTCAGGTGGTCAGTGCCAGTGTGGGAGATAGATGAGGGTCCACGCAGTGCTCATGCTCAGCATGGACTCATCCGCAACACAGACCACGTACAACCCTTGTGGATCTCCACCAGATCCTCCCACACGTCCCACTGGACATCCAGCATCTGCCGCCTAATGGATAACTCAAGAGGCTCATTTTTTTTAAATTCAATCATGGGATGTGAGCATCACTGACTATGCCAGCATTTATTGCCCTTGTTTAGAGGGCATTTAAGAGTCAATCACATGGCTATGGGTCTGGAGTCACATACCAGGTAAGGATGGCAGATTTCCTTCCCAATGGTTTTTACAACAATCGACATCAGACTTTTAATTCCAGATTTTGATTGAATTCAAATTCCATCATCTGCCTTGGCAGGATTCGAACCCGGTTCCCAGAGCATTACCCTGGGTCACTAGTCCAGTGACAATACCACTACGCCATCACCTCCCTGTTATCATCTGCCTTTGACTCAGCGTTATCCTGGTCGCCAGCAGTCCTCTGACTGTCAGCTACCTGGGCACTCTCTGCCTCCGCCTGCTCCTCAAGCGAGTGTGAAGTGCCCCCACCGCAGTGCTGTAACACGCTAGCCGAGGATTTAATGCCCACCGAGGTGCTGGTATTTGCGCTGGTGCCTGGTTCAGAGAGTGGG
The DNA here is from genome assembly GCF_964194155.1 of Cetorhinus maximus. NCBI lineage: Eukaryota > Metazoa > Chordata > Chondrichthyes > Lamniformes > Cetorhinidae > Cetorhinus > Cetorhinus maximus. The sequence continues at coordinate 34,584,016 of NC_135883.1, forward strand.
TGTGATGCAGGTGCTTGTGAAGCCTGGTGGTCCTCTGGCGTTGGGGATGGCTCTCTGGGGTCCTGCGATTGAGTGCGTGCTGGCGACTCTAAGGGAGAACAATCATACATCATTAGTTTAAGTCATCACACTGTCACTGTGCATGCCGGGCACCCTGGTGAGACAACGGAGATCTGTTTCATGGAGCCATCATCTTTCAATGAGCAATGGGGATTCCAGTTTTGAGGCTCCCATTAATGATCAGACTACACAAGCATGTTTGCTCCATCCAAAACTCTCACCTCGTGCACTGCACTCTTACCTTCGTCTGACACCCCAGCCTCTCTGCGACCAGTTGATCAAGGTGCATGGCGCCTCTCCAACTCCAAGGTGTCCTGCTCAAATCTTGTAAGGATTAGAGGTTTTGGGAGACCTCCACTTGTCCGCGACCTTTCAACGTTGTTATGGTCAGTCTTCTCCTGAAAGGACAGAGGAGCATTGATTAGTCCACTCTCTACCTGCAGCGCCATTGCAGCCTGGCCAACCCCAGCTGAGAAACACCCTGCAGGGCACACCTGGGTCGTGGCCCTCGAGCCACAAAGCACTCAGTCCAAGCAGCCAGGGCTCACCACCTTGGCCAACTCCGGCGTCATTGACAGTTGGCACACAGACTCTAACAGCCCTGAGCTCCACGGGGGGGATGGCCAGACCTTAACACTTCTCCACACTGATCCGTGCCAACACGGTACTCACCCTTCCCAAGCACAGCAGGTCATTAAACCTTTTGCGACACAGCACCCAATGTGCACCACACAACGTCGTGGCTGCTGACCTGGGCTGCCACCTCCTCCCAAGCTCTTTTTGTCAGGTGCTGTGGCCTCCTCCTTCCATCTCTGGGGATGCGGGTGTCCCTCCTGGCAGCCACTTCCTCGAGGAGGACCGCGAGGCATTCATCCGAGAATCGGGGGGGGGGCCGCGTGCCCACCAAGCCTGCCCTCCCGCCTGGCATCTCCAGCCACACTTGAGGCCATAACTTCAATGTTCACAATGTAGAAATAATGTTATCCCCTGCCTGCCTTCAAGGAGCTGCCTGTGCCATTTTTAAACCAGCCGCTGGGTTGCAATTGGACCCGACGGCCCTTAGGCCTCTGTCCCCGCCCGCCCCCCTCCCCACCATTAGGAGGACACGTTTCACACTGGGTGAAATCGCGGTCAGGGCCGATCGCGGGTGGCGGCCCATTTCTCGACCTGTTGCGGGCCCGCCGATAGTGCCCGCTCGCCAAGGGTAAAATTCAGGCCCTAATTTCAGTCAGAATCATATATACGTTGCTCTTTGAGAAGTTTCAGACTTTCTTGCTGGTTCCTTTTAAACCATGTTTTCAAATTGTGGCATTGTCTCAAAAAATAGATGACAGCTTCCTTGACCCCCGACGTCACCCCGGTCCCTTTAAATTTTTAGGAAGGTGGGCGGACAGTGAAATCAGCTGTCCGCCCGTCGACCTGTCAATGGCCAATTGAGGCCATTGGCAGAGTCATTAAGATAATTAAAGACCTTAAGGCTGGCGGGCAGGCCAGGAGCCCCAGCGGGCTTCTGATAATCCATGAAACCTCATCCACTGGCAGGATGAGGTTTCATGTCCGCTTTTAAAAACTGTAATATATTTTATGTGATATTTATTAACATGTCCCATCTTGTGTGACATTGTCACATGAGGGGGACCTGTTAATAATTTTTTAATTTTTCTATTTTTAAAGTTTTCTGGACTGTCAGTAATCTCCCTGAGACAGCACTTAGTCTCAGGGAGCAGTGCGCTCTTTCGCGCGCATGCGTGAAAGAGCGCACTTTGACAGCTGGGGATTCCTTCCACCCCCCACACAGGAAGCGCAGAGCGCTTCCCATCGGGGATGCCGCTGGGCGGGCCTTAATTGGCCCACCCACTTAAAATGGCGGCGGGCCCCATTTCAGTGGCGGGGGTCGGCTGTCTGCCTGCCGCTGAGCCGGTGGGGCCTGCACGCCCACCAAGGGCAAAATTCTGCCCAGTTATTTCCTATATATCTCATTAGAAATCAAGAAAAACCCATCTCCTGTTGATTTAAGTGTCAGAATGTGTTTTTAAATAAGTTCTGAAATGAAAGCAAAATGGACTGTAGTTGCAAGACATGCCTATTTCCTTTTCCCGGGAAAATACAGAGAAAATAGGTTAAAGCTGGCTGAAGATTAGCAAGTGGGGAGACAGAAGAACGAAGACCCAAGAAAGGCTTCCCTCTTTCTCTTCTCTCTCTTTTGCTGGAGGCAAGCTGTCTTTTTTTTAATTCATTCATGGAATGTGGGCTTCGCTGGCTGGGCCAGCATTTATTGCCCATCCTTACTTGCCCTTGAGAAGGTGGTTGTGAGCTGCCTTCTTGTACCGTTGCAGTCCATGTGGCATAAGTACACCCACAGTGCTGATGGGGGGGTAGTTCCAGGATTTTGACCCAGCGACAGTGAAGGAACGACGATATATTTCCAATTCAGGATGGTGAGTGACTTGGAAGGGAACTTCCAGGTGATGGTGTTTCCATCTATCTGCTGCCCTTGTCCTTCTAGATGGTAGTGGTTGTGAGTTTGGAAGGTGCTGTCTAAGGAACCTTGGTGAGTTCCTGCAGTGCATCTTGTAGGTGGTACACACTGCTGCTACTGTGCGTGGATGGTGGAGGGAGTGAATGTTTGTGGATGGGGTGCCAATCAAGAGGGCTGCTTTGTCCTGGATGGTGTCCAGCTTCTTGAGTGTTGTGGGAGCTGCACTCATCCAGGCAAGTAGGGAGAATTCCACAACACTCCTAACTTGTGCCTTGTAAATGGTGGACAGGCTTTGGGGAGTCAGGAGATGAGTTACTCATCGCACAATTCCTAGCCTCTGACCTGCTCTTGTAGCCACAGTATGTATATGGCTAATCCAGTTCAGTTTCTGGTCAATGATAATCCCCAGGATATTGATAGTGGAGGATTCAGTGATGGCAATGCCATTGAACATCAAGGGGCGATGGTTGGATTCTCTCTTGTTGGAGATAGTCTTTGCCTGACACTTGTGTGGGGTGAATGTTACTTGCCATTTGTCAGTCCAAGCCTGGGTATTGTACAGGTCTTGCTGCATTCGGACATGGACTGCTTCAGTATCAGAGGAGTAATGAATTGTGCTGAACATGGTACAGTCATCAGTGAACATCCCCAGTTCTAACTTTATGATGGAAGGAAGGTCACTGATGAAGCAGCTGAAGATGGTCGGGCTTAGGACACTACCCTGAGGAACTCCTGCAGTGATGTCCTGGAGCTGAGATGACTGACCTCCAACAACTACAACCATCTTCCTTTCTGCTAGGTATGACCCCAACCAGTGGAGAGTTTTCCCCCTGATTCCCATTGACTCCAGTTTTGTTAGGGCTCATTGATGCCACACTCGGTCAAATGCTGCCTTGATGTCAAGGGCAGTCACTCTCACCTCACCTTGGGTGTTCAGCTCTTTTGCCCATATTTGAACCAAGGTTGTAATGAGATCAGGAGCTGAGTGGCACTGATGGAATCCAAACTGGGCATCTGTGAGCAGGTTATTGCTAAGCAAGTGCTGCCTTGATAGCACTGTTGATGACCCCTTCCATTACTTTACTGATGACCGAGAATAGACTGAAGGGGCTGTAAAATGGCCAGCTTGGATTTGTCCTGCTTTTTGTGTACAGGACATACTTGGGCAATTTTACACATAGCCAGGTAGATGCCAGTGCTGTAGCTATACTGGAACAGCTTGGTTAGGGGCGTGGCAAGTTCTGGAGCACAAGCCTTCAGAACTATTGCCGGAATATTGTCAGAGCCCATAGCCTTTGCAGTATTCAGTGCCTTCAGCTGCTTCTTGATATCACGTGGAGTGAATCGAATTGGCTGAACACTGGTATCTGTGATGCTGAGGATCTCCGGAGGAGGCTAAGATGGATTATCCATTCGACACTTCTGGCCGAAGATTGTTGCAAATGCTTCAGCCTTATCTTTTGCACTGCTGTGCTGGACTCCTCCATCATTGAGGATGGGGATATTTGTGGAGCCTCCTCCTCCAGTGAGTTGTTTAATTGTCCACCACCATTCATGACTGGATGTGGCAGGACTGCAGAGCTTAGATCTGATCCGTTGGTTTTGGGATCACCTAGCTCTGTCTATCACTTGCTGCTTATGCTGTTTGGCACAGAAGTAGTGCTGTATTATAACTTCACCAGGTTGACACCACATTTTTTTTTAGGTGTGCCTGGTGCTGCTCCTGACATGCCCTCCCTCACTCACCATTGAACTGGGGTTGATCCCCTGGCTTGATGGTAATGGTAAAGTGGGGGATATGCTTGGCCATGAGGTAACAGGTTGTATTCGAGTACAATTCTGCTGCTGCTGATGGCCCACAATGCCTCATGGATGCCCAGTCTTGAGTTTCTGGATCTGATCGAAATCCATCCCATTTAGCATGGTGGTAATGCCACACAACACGATGGAGGGTATCCTCAATGTGAAGGCGGGACTTCGTCTCCACAATGACTGTGCGGTGGTCACTCCTACCGATGCTGTCATGGACAAATGCATCTGTGGCAGGCAGATTGGTGAGGATGAGGTCAAGTATGTTTTTCCCTCTTGTTGGTTCCCTCACCACCTGCTGCACCACCGCTGTCTTGCAGGCAGCAAGCAGAAAGAAACAGGACAGCCTCCTCAGTTAACCATGCAGAGATAACCAAGCCAACTCTCCCTCTGGGGCAAACCAACAAGTCTCCAACAGACTGAAAATCCACTGAAACCAGTTCCACTGAAATCACCCAATTTAACGCCTGCAATGTACCACCAGCTATACCTCAGGGACAAGCCAAGGACTGATTTGGACATTTTTAAAAAACTTTTATTTGGATTCTTAACTTCTCACTTCATGTGTGTGTGTGTGGCATCTTTATTATTTTCCCTCAGGTTTTAGTAACTAATAAGCATACTCTTTCTTTGACTCAAGAAAGTCTGGTTAAAGTATAAAACATTTGGATGGGGAAGAGGTATCCATGGGGAAAGAATTTTAAACAAACCTTTGTTGTGACCAACTGGGGAGGTTGGAAAAGAGGGGAGCCAGATTATTGCTCCTCGCCTGGTCGTAATAGCATGCAGGTACTGCTTTAAGGACAAGGCAGTTTTAAGATCAGATTTGTGCTTTCATTAGACTTCTCAGTCCCATTCTGACCTCCTCACAAACCTTCTGGGGTAGTTGTTGACAAGACATATGTGTTTTTGTACCATCCAGCAATTATTAAATTTGCTGACTGTAGAATTTAGGACAGGTTCAGCGTTGAACTTTCTGTATGGGCAGGAGGCCCATGATCTTAAGGCAGGACCTGAAACTGCAAGGCCTCTGATTTCAACATTCCTTTGACTTTATAAATATTCTCACCTCACGCATTTGGGGGTTGCACTGTTGTAATCTTTCTCGACAGCTGTACCTCTACCACCTGGAGGAAGGGTAGGGGAAGCATGGAGAAACTATCACTGCGAGTTTCTCTCCAAGTCACACACCATCCTGCCCTGGAATTATATCACTCTTCCTTCACTGTGGCTGGTCAAAATCTGGGAACTTTTTTCCTAACAGCACGATTGTTGTTCATTATTTTAGTGATGTGAAAGGATGCACGTGAAGTCGTTTGATATGGCACTAATACGGTGGGGATCAGGACTGGGTCAGATAGAATCTCAGGAGGGGAAGAATGGTTCAGGAAAATATCTGTGCATCCTCCATTTTCTCCTCCTTTTTTGACCCTCTTTCTCCAATTTTTCCTTCTCAGGCAGCTCTATAGCAACTCCTTTTGTCTAGCAAGATTGTGGAGCATACAGCAAATAATCAGGAATCTGGGTGCTCACTCTCAGCTACACTGAAGGACTCCTGAATGGACCAGACATGAAACTATGGTTTCAATGGCTTGCTCAATCAAAACCCTTGTTGCTGCCTGGCTCTCATTGGGTAGAATCTTACCAACTCTGAAATGTTTCTGTCGTCGGGTCCAGAAGAGGATCCCAACCCCAATGATGACTGTCTGCGAGATGTTGCGATCTTATGTGAGGAGATCAATTAAGAGATCACCTCCATGTTTGCCTTTCAATTAAGCATGGTGGGTGGGTTCTGGAGGCTGGACGTTCAATCAGAGTGCCCAAAGCTGTGGGCAGCGGGAAGCCCCAATGGGGGAGGTGGATGCTTCTGAAGCATGTAGAGGACAGCAAGGGTGCCTCAAGAGAGTGCAGGCATTATCTGCCCTGAAACAAAAGAGAGTTGGTTTTGAGCTATCTGAGAAGGAAAAAGTGGAGAAAGAGGTTCAAGAAAAGATGAGTTCCTCCCGAGGATTGTTTGTAGCCATGGCTGTGGCCTTCTCATTCCAGTAGCTCCAGAATGGGGGGATTTACAGGTCTGGGGGGGACCCCCGGCCTGTCTCCAGGAGGCCACCTTTAGGTACCAGCTTCACCGATCTCAGCAGGGGGGACATCGATATCAGGTAGATTCTGATGGCAGCAGCATTTTTCCTGCAGTGGTCTATAAAGTGGCCTAATTGGTGATCCACTGTTGCCAGCAGGTCAACCGTTGCATTGACCCTGCCTCTGGAAAGGTAATTCGGAAGTGGGAACATGTCAGGGAGCCAATCTAACAATGTCTGCAGGACCTGAATTTTATCCTTGGCAGGTGGGCGTGATCGGCCTGCCCGGGACCAGTCGGGAAAGGGACCAGTGACCGTGATTAGCTCCTGACCACAATTTCACGCTGGCTGGCCAATAAACAGCCAGTCAGCGTGAAACACACGCTAAAAAGCTCAGCGCTGCCAGGGTGAGGGTGGGAAGAGGGCAGGCAATGATGTCACCGCGGGCGCAGGAGAGCTCTGCGAGAGAGCTCCCCGAAGGCAGACAGCTGCCTCAGGGAGCTGCAGACCTTCAAATGATTAAATAGAGATTTAAAAAGCTGCCCAAAAATGTCCATGCATCACAATAAAGCACCTGAAAATATACCTAATAAAAATGCTGTCTACAGATATTTACTTTTATTTTATTTCCTAACGGAGACTTCATCCCGCCCTTGGATGAGGTTTGATGAGAAATGCAAAGTCCGCCTGGCCGATTCGCCCATCCACTGGGACTGGCCACAGAAAATCGGAGGCAATTGCACTGTTAATGGGCTTAATTGCCCTCTTAATTGTCGGCGGGCATGCTTCCGACTTTTACGCACACCCGCCGAGCGAAATATCATATGAGTGCGCACTGATGTCAGGAGGCCTGCCTGACATCATCTCGTGCAATTTTACACCTGATTGGGTTGGGTGCGCAGCCACCTGCGGGACGTAAAATTCTGCCCTAGATGTTACTCCTGGTCCCACCTACAACCTCACCTTTATGGGACTATGAAGATCTTGGCTATTGTTATCAGCACTCTGCCTCTGTGTCCAGATTCCTGACAGGAGTCACAAGGCAATTGACCTGGTGATAGCCCTTGTCCAGCCTGCCACCTGAAGGTCCAGGTGCAACAGAGGGGACTTTGAGGATTAGCAGTCTGAGAATGTCATGGCTGTTGCCAAGAAACTGGGCATGTACTTACTTGTATGATCTAGCAAGAGAAAAGAGGAAATTAGTGCATAACATCAAAGAGAAAAAGATACAATACTTCGGTCACATCATTGGAGCAGGTAGTAGACAGAGACAGGTATCAGAGGGGAAAATCAATGGAAAATGTAGGAGAGGAAAGCAGAGGAGAAAATGGATGATGGATATAATGGACAGGGTGCAATTGACTTATGCAGAATTTGTAGGGGCAGGACAGAGGTGGAGACCCATGACAGTCAACCTTCTGGGAAGAAATGACACCAACGAACAAATGAGCAAACCTGTTCTCGAATGGAAGCCCTTCCTGTTGGTGATAGGGAAACACACTGTGCTACCTGCATGCAGTCTATGGTGCAGTGTGCCTTTGGGAGTCAAGATATGCGGGCAAGTTCTAGTATTCATCCTTCCTGCTTGACTGCCTTCACTGTGAAGTTAATGATCTGTTGACGCCTCATGAACAATGCATCAGTCATCCGTTGGTTAACTGTGTGCAAAGCAAACTGATTGACATTGCTGATGTCACCAGAAACAATTTCTGCCATAATAACTAAAAACATGGCCCAAAGTACCTTTCAGCTTAAAATGACTAAAGACCTATCAATGGAAATAAGGGTCCTTCCAAATGTCACTTGTGAAACCTACTTCCTGACTGCTCCCTGCCATAATTTGCTGGATGGGTTAAGGAATTAATCATTCAGGTGCACATGGGCACCTATTGGACAAAACAACTCTGATTCAGCTTCAGGGCCCTTATAAACATATTTAAATGACGCCTGCATTTGTTACAGGTGATGCATACCAAGGGCCCAAACCAATATGGTGTTGTGAACACTTGTGATGCCATTCAAAATGGAACTTCTCGCTGAACAATTTGAATTTGTGGTGCCTGTTTTGGGCCTGGGAAACGTACAAAATGCCTTTCAATATCTAGCCTATGAATTTGGTCATCTCTATCTGTAGTAGTTCTGTGAAACATTAATTGCATTCCAAAAAAAAACTGTGCAATAAAAGCAAAACACTGCAGATGCTGGAAATCAGAAATAAAAATAAAAAAGCGGCTGAAAACTCAGGCCTGGCAGCATCTGTGGAGGGAGAAACCAAGTTAATATTTCAAGTCGAATATGACTCCTCTTCGAAGAAGAGTCATATTCAACTTGAAAAACTTTGTTTCATATTTGATTCGAAATTTAAACTCTGTTTCTCTCTCCAGATGTTGCCAGGTCTGCTGAGTTTTTCCAGCACTTTGTTTTTACTTTGTGTTGATTTTTAAAAGGGCGGTGATTAATACAGCATTTACTGCTTTAGCTGGGAATTTATTTGCAGAGATATGTTCTGTGAGAATTAAAAATAGTCCTTTCAATTCAAGTTTTGTGTGGGATGTTTTGGATTTTATTCTGCTGTCCTTTAGATTTGCTACCACAGTTGAAGCTAAATAACTCACTTACATCTTAATTAACCATTCTTCTCAGCACTTAAAAAATATAGATCATATCTTCTTTCAGATTTTTCCTTTAATGAACATTTGGGCTCTGTGATTTACCCTAAATTAGGAATTGTGGAAATTAAGTTCTCCTTATGCTGTGTGCTGCAAAATGATAAACCTTACTTTCATAATCAACCATCTTACATTTTTGTCACACATAATGTGCAAACTTTTCTCTTTGTGATTACACCACTGCTTATTTCCTTGTTGTACATATTTTTATACTTCTCCAGGCTTATCAATTCTCATAATAAATTTTACAGTCACGCCCAAATCAAAATAAAAACATTTCTTCTTCATTTTTTATACTCTCCATTCCTACTTCAAAAAAAAATTGAATTCTGCTTTAAGTGTATGTATAAAAATAAACATAATCACAGCAGTTATGATTTTTAAGGCTTCCCTGTTCCATGCAGATATTTACTGTTGCCACTCTCATTTTTTAAATAATAATGATTAAAACGTATTTCTGTTTGAGAGGTCTAGTACACCAGTGATCACAGTTACTGTAGGGGTGATTGCATTTAATATAATCCAGATATCATGCAAAAAATTCCTCAGTTGTACTTCACTGCTTATCTACATGCTCAGAAATTAGTGCCTCATACAGTCAACTGTAGTGGCAGCTAATCCTTGAATATATTAAGTGTGTAATTTTCAACGAGGCTACAATTTTAGCTTGCGAAACTGAGGTGTAATACTGAATTATAAAATGTGCCTCAATTTCATTTCTGTGGATGCAATTGCTTTGAAATGAAGCTTCTTGAATATTAGTGAAAGAGTCATTAACATTTATATGGAATTTCTTTGTTTTTTTTAGCACACTTAACATAATATTTGAAGAGCTTCATTTCTGGGCAAATGTGGCAAAATTTTGGTCTTGCTTGTATGGTTTATCATGTAGAATGTTATCAGGAGTACAGCCACAGCAGAGTGCTGCAAAAACTCTACTCAAGATCAGACCAATGTTTTTAATATAGGGGCCTTCCCTAATGCTTATTGAATCAGTTGCTTGGAGGAACACCAATTTTTCTTCCTTTCTTGTAAGGAAATGCTTTGCATTCTTCCAACATGATATGGCAGGGTTGGGGAATAAACCTGTATTCTTCCATTCTATGGGGAAAGTTTTAACTCCTGAGAGCGAATGAGTTTGGGAGCAGGTGGGGTTTGAAAACGGTGAAGCTGACTGAACCCATCGACTTCAGCATCAAACTGCAGTGTGTTCAGATGTGAAGGGTTCTCAAAATTCCCACATTTTTCATATCATCAAGAAGGATATGACTTTAGGACTTTTATGGCAGAGGACCCAACTGCTGAGTTAAGTGTAGAACCCTGCAGACAGGAGGCTAGGCCCATGAAGGCCTGGGACTAGACATGGCAGGGCTTGTTGAGTGCAGTATGCATTGTTGCCTGAAACCTGACAACGAGAGGAGACAGAATATGCATTCTTCCCTTTAAAACAATCAACCCAGAGAAAGACTTCATCTTACACGAAACTGAAGCCCATCAAAATCTTGCATAAATAATCGCTACTAACTACTAAGGCAGGAAGGCAGCAATCAATGCAATTATGCGAACCTATCAATACTCCACATATACAATGGCTTTCAGTTCAAGACTAGTTACAGGGACAGGAAGACAACGATAAACATCATGCGAGCCCATTAAAAATAACGAGACAACAATCACCTGAAGAAGCCCACCAAAATCAGACAAAGAACTAACCTTGATTTGGATTGAGATAAAAAATTTGAAAAACAGTATAACTGGGCAATCAGTTATGAAGGAGGGGGGTGAGCAGTTTTGGAGCGGTTGAAGCGAAGTTTAAGCAGGGAGAGGTAGCTGAGCCAAGTGGAGAGGGGATCTGTGGTGGGCGTGGTTTGCGGCCCGCAGCGCAAACATCACGGCGA